>NC_090265.1:1515026894-1515348005 GCF_040414725.1 Anabrus simplex | reverse complement strand
TCGAACCGGCTAACCTCGGTGTTAGACCGTTTTTAGACTTCAGCGCCTTAACGATCATGGCCACCAGGCGGGCTAAATAAATAAATAAATAAATAAATAAATAAATAAATAAATAAATACATAAATAAATAAATACTACTTTTATTGCAGCCAACAGCTATAAAGAATTCACATAAATAAATACGTAAATACTACAATTAGACAGATGACAGTCTGTAATCTGTATGAAATATCGTGGTGGTGGTGGTGTTATTAAGAGGAAGTACAACTGGGCAACCATCCTCTATATAACACTAATCATAGGAAATATGGAAGGGATCCGACACTTCGAAAAATGAAGGTATCGGCCAAAGGAAGACAACGGCCACGAAGGGCGTGAAAATGAAAGACTCCCTAGGCCTCCATACGTAATACCGTTGGGTCGGAAAAGAACAAGAGTTGACCAAGAGAGGTCGTATAGGATAGATGAAAGTGAAGAGCATGGCACAAGTAAGTGGAAGCAATGCCAGGACTCAGCTAAGGGCCCCGTGGTCGCCAACCCACGCTCCAATGTTCAGAGCAGGGGGTACCGTGGGTGTTGTTCTACCGCCCCCACCCATAGGGGGATATCAAGTCTAGTCCGAGCAAAATTTCTTGATCGACGTAAGCCGATTCTCACCAAAGAGAATAAGTGAGAGAGGACTCTAGACCTTCTTAGCACGTTCCTCTAGACGTTTTATTTCACTACTACTTCTACTAGTACTACTAAAATGTTTTCATTCCACCCCTGAAGGAGGAGGCGGGCCTCTTACACGGTGACGCCGTCTTTCAGGCCGGGAGATTTCTGACGGTAAAGGAGATGCTCGGAGAAGGTGAGAGGGTTGGCGGCCGTGATCTGTACTAGGAAATGTCCGGGTATTCACCTTATTGCAGGAGAAAAGAAAACTATCTTCAGGACAGCCGACAGTTGGAGACAGCCGTGAGAGCCAGCCCTGTTCCGTCTCCCTAATGCAGAGGCGTAGAGCTACGGTAGAGCCGTGGCCACCTCTCCTCTACTCGGTTTGTCGGTCAGAGTGCAGAACTGTTGAAGCACGGACCAGCCGTGGCCACTTGTGGACCGAGACCCAATCTGCATCTACCAAATTTATTTCACTTCCGTGAGACCGTTGTTAATCGGCCTTGTTTTTAGCCCTTTGTGCCTGAAGGGCCTGCAGGACCTGAAGGGGCCTTTTTGCCTGAGGGGCCTGGTTTCCTTGTGCGTGAAGCGCCTGTGCCTGACGGGCCTGCTTGAGCTTTAGGGTCGCCACGTTTGTTACCCTTTGGCCCTTTGCCTTGAAAGGCGGCTTCGAAGTCCCTGCGGCTGGGACAGTCCTTAAAATTAGCCGCGTGTTTCCCCCCGCAGTTAGCGCACTTAGAGTACTCGGGGTTCCTGCCGTGGGGGCAGTCGCGGGACAAGTGGGAGGCGGCGAATCTGCAGCACCTGGGCTCCAGTCGGCCATGCCTCTGACACACTTCACATTGGGGGCCAGTGGCTGGGGGGCGGTACGGCTCGACCGACACCAGCATGTTTGCGAGCATCCGCATTTTCCGCAGGTTGTCCGCTCCTGGGGTGTCCGCCACGGCAATCAGGAATAGGTTGCTATTTGCTGGCCTATTCCCTGTTCGCATCCGCACCACGGAGAATGCGGGGATATCCTGTGCTTTCAATGCAAGCTGGATTTCGTCCGCATTACTTCCGTTAATGGGGGTCCTCACTGCGAACCACTTCATAGTGCTGTTGGGCAATACTTTTACAAAATTAATATTCACTACCGGTGGCTACAATTAGCCTACGCAGTGGCCTCCACGGTATGCACTAACCAGCGTCTTGGTAGGTGTACTAGGTACCAACTGATGAGCCCAGTCTAGCACACGGGGGCGAAACGCTGGCAACCAGGAATGAGTTAGCTGGAAAATTTATAATGTCCAATAACGGACCATTTATATTGGTATTATAAATTTACTCATTCGGAACAAATATTTCAGAAATATCATCTGATGGCCAAGCAGGCATCAATTTTTGGTAATGATACAATGTTTCTCATAGTGCATTGGCACTGCCGGTGGCTACAATTAGCCTACGCAGTGGCCTCCACGGTATGCACTAGTCAGCGTCTTGGTAGGTGTGCTAGGTACCAACTAATGAGCCCAGCCTAGCACACGGGGGCGAAACGCTTGCAACCAGGAATGAGTTAGCTGGAAAATTTATAATGTCCAATAACGGACCATTTATATTGGTACTGCGAGCATTAGCAAAATGTATGTAGAAGTCATACGGTTCGACCTTACATCTTTAGGCCTAAGTGAGCAACCAAGCCTTCTCACACCTCCTGCCCTCCTGGACCTAACGAGCCTTGGTTCTAACTTTACTTTATTATCACTTGTAATGCTAAGCGAGTAAGTAAACTCAACTTACAGTAAACCTTAATATTATAGTAAACCGTAGTTTTATGCACTAGAAATATTTAAGTTCTGTGGAAGTCACTATTGCTACCGGGATATATCCAAACTGCGGTGTATTTGTTAATAATAATAATAATAATAATAATAATAATAATAATAATAATAATAATAATAATAATAATAATAATAATAATTGTTCCAGGGTTATCTGTGGAACGCAGAGGTGAAAGAAGGTGCGGGCTGGAATGGGTCAATCTACGAGAGACAAAGATTAATCTAAAAAATTAAAATAAAGTTTATATTTCTTTTCAGAAAATTTAATGTTAACAAACAATTTTTGACGTATGGGTAGTAAGGTACAAAATAGCAATTTTGATACAAGAATAGAAAACCCAAGGATTGGTAATTTACAAGTTTTGAGCTTCTAGCTCCAAATTTGCAAGTTCCCAAAGTAATGTTGCGTTCAGATAGATAAGGAGAGAAATCTCCCAAAACACAATTTTCAAGAGCACTTTGCTCCAACAGTTACAAATTTACGGCCTTCCCAAGGCACCACTCAATACTACATAAATATTTTCTTTTGCTATTTGTTTTACGTCGCACCGACACAGATAGGCCTAATGGCGACGATGGGATAAGAAAGGTCTAATAATGGGAAGGAAGTGGCCGTGGCCTTAATTAAGGTACAGCCCCAGCATTTGCCTGGTGTGAAAATGGGAAACCACGGAAAACCATCTTCAGGGCTGCCGACAGTGGGGTTCGAACCCACTATTTCCCGGATACAAACTCACAGCTGCGCGCCCCTAATCGCACGGCCAACTCGCCCGGTTACACAAATATCAGACAAGAGCTTACATGCTCTCCAAATTCAACCAAGGAGACTGCGCTCCCAATCCTTACAGCCTGATTAAGGCAACCTTTAACATTACATTAAAGATTAGAGCTTCTTTGCTCAATAGAATTACTAGGCCTCTCTAGGCACACCCTACAATTTGAACGCCATGGTAATTCCCTTTTCTATTACACAGGGGTATCTAGTACCCACACCACCGGGCCTACGTGAAGAAGAACAGATTACATTACTGGTCCAAACACAAAATGTATGGAGGCGTACACTTGCGCTCCTTGAAAACCAAGTTTAGAACTCTACTGGGGCTTGCGGCCCGATGATGCAGAGGCTAATCCCAAACTATTGAGGTGACTAGAATGACAAGTTTCTTTATGATTTACAGGAGAAAATCAGTTACTAAATCGTAGTCACCTCAAGATAAAATTGAAGGGGAATTCGAGAGGGTAACGCACTCCCTAACCCCGATTTACAATTTAAGTCTCTAGGACTTACAATAAGTTTTACATGGAAAGGAGAAAATTTATATTTTTAGAAAAATGGAGGTTACATAGTTAAAGATTAGAAACTTCCCCTCGGGTCAGTTTGCGGAGATCACTACTTAGATCTAAGAATAGTTGACCATTACCTTAGCTGATGTTCTGCCTGCCGAAAATAGAGGCCCGCGCCTCCTGCCTTGACACACATACTCAGTAATTCGATGATCAATAAGACAAGTTAACTTGAAAAATCCGCAGCTTTTATACCCGAGAGGAAGGTTTGAGAAGGCTCTGGACAAAATCCGGACACACCCTCTCATTTTACTGGATAATCAAAAGTTACAAGAAGCTTATGATTGGTTGAAAAATTAAATACAGAAAATTTGCCATTGGCCAGACTCAAAAGCTGGCGGGATGGGAAGGAAGTGTTGCAAACCTTGAAGTACCAAAAATAATTAACGTCAATTCAGTTGAGAAAACCTATAAACACAAAATTCCTTCAAATATCTAATTATTCCAATTTGCACTAGAGTGCATGACCTCAGTTCTTTAGTACAGAGATATATGGAGAAAAGTGCGAACTCCTAGTAATACACCAAACAAAACAAAGAAATCCAGTCAGTTTAGGAAACTTTCAAATAACATATTCCTCTGTTATTTAGTAGTGACATCTTCTGATCAATGTCCCAACATCATGCACTAGCTGTTTCAAGATTAGTTCGATAGATAGCGTTTCTTAAGGCGCTTCTTTTAAATGTGCAGGGTTGAGGTGTTCCTCCCGGTACAATAATTATAAGTATAATAAAAAGAATTCATCGACGAAGGAGATCTACAATGAATGCGAAAAAAAAAGCTGATTGACGACATAGCAGATGCCCTCAGACATCCAAAAGGGAAACTTAACGCGATCTTCGTGGACAACCTAAGAAGACCACAGGACTAAAACATAATTCAAACAGTTCAAATAATATATCGCATAACCAAAGACTTCAACATTCGTGTTTCTCCAACTGTTAGTTTAGCGGTTTGATGCCTAAATATGGTGTACATACACTGAACAAAATGGAAATTGCAACACTCAGAAGGAGTGGTGCTACATTGCTGCAACTGAACATGCAGGACGAGAGTTCGGTTGTGCATCGATAATTAAACTTTCAGGTCCCTCTGACCGAAAGTTTGGACAACAATCAATACAGGATGTGCCCACCACAAGCTGCAATACATTGATGAATTCGTCGAGACATGGAGTCAATAAGGCCCTGGATCGCTTCCTGAGGATTTGTGGCCCATGCTTGCTGCACTGCACGGGTCAGTTGTTCCAGAGTTGTGGGTGGCTGAGGACGGTTGGCCAGTTGTCGACCTATCACGTCCCACACATGCTCAATAGGACTGAGGTCTGGGATCTGGCGGGCCATTCTAAGGTTGTGATGTCGTGGAGAGCTTCTCTAGAGATGCGTGCAATGTGACCCCGGGCATTGTCCTGCTGAAACATCCCATTAGCAATGTTCGCCATCATAGGGACAACCACTGGATTGAGTACCCGATCGACATACTGTCGAGCAGTCATAGTGCCCTCAACAAGCACTAATTGTGATTTCACATTAAAGCCAATAGCTTCCCAGATCATAATGCTTAGTGTTGACCCTGTGTGCCTCTCGACAATATGATCTGGGCGGCCCCTCTCCCCGGTACGTCGGCGCACACGATTCTAGCGATCACTGCGGGCAAGACAGAAGCGCGATTCATCACTAAAGACGACCCTATGCCATTCGTCGACCCCCGTCGATCTTTCTCGACACCAGGCCAGCCTTACACGTCGCTGATGTGGGGTCAATGGGACACCTTCTGCAGGGACACGGGCTCGTAAGCCAGCTGCACGCAGGCGATTACCAACTGTATGTTGTGTAACGTGGGGTGCCACAGCTGCTCGAATTTGCGCTGCTGTTGCATGGGGTTCCATCCGGGCCATCCGAATGATGCGGCGATCCTCTCTCACAGTTGTCCGTCGCGCTGGGCCTGTGCCAGGTCTACGAGTGTGGGTACCTTCACTTGAGCACCGCTGCCATACACGTTGTACCGTAGATGCCTGTCGGCCAACACGTGCAGCAACAGTCCTTAGCGATAATCCAGCCCTACACAGCCCAATTATCCGAGCCCTCTCAAACGGCGACATTTGTTGATAGCGTGCTCTTCTCTGTCGTCGAGGCATGTTTGATGGGGAACACTTCACTGCACAGACTGCAAGTCAACTACGCTACACCAGAGTCCGTATACTGGAGTTGATTCCTCCGCGACCAATCACGTGGGGAGACCTATAGCAACAATCCAATGGGTCTGAAACTTTGATCGTTTACATACCTACATAGCATCGTTCCATACCTTGAAAATCAACACAAACGACAAATGCCTTCATGGTGTTGCAATTTCCATGTTCTTAAGTGTATTTAAGGCCTAAGTGCGAAATATCTCGAAAACAGTACGTCCTAGAGCTAAACGGACGATTTTGACCTTTATCGTAAACACAATGATTACTGTCTAGAACACGATAACTGAAGAAAAACAGTTAAAAGTCAAAAAGCAAATTTTGGGCTTAAATGCAAAATGTCAAGTATATCGAAAACGGTACGTCGTAGAGGAAAACGGACAAATTTTTAGCCCGTAATATCCCAGAGCGGTCTGTCTGGAACATGATAGCATAAGAAAAGGTAGTCTAATGATGGGATCAACGGTTCTGTTCCTACTTAGGCCCTTAAACACTTTGTCTGCTTTAGCCTGGTATGTTCTGTCTTGGAGCAACTTTCACAATTTGATCTGTTCTTGCTATAGCATAGGTCATAACGTGCTTCGGCACAACGAGTCGATACATCAAATTTAGGACCTAAATGCAAAATGTTAAATATCTCGAAAACGGTGCGTCGTAGAGCAAAACGGACAAAATTTTAGTCTCTAATACGCGGGGGCGGTCTGCCTAGAACTTGATAGCATAAGAAAAAAGTGGTCTAATGATAGGACCTACGATTCGGTTCCTAACTAAGCCCTTGGATATTTACTCTGCTTTAGCCTGCCATGTTGTGTTTTGGAGCAACTTTCACAACTTGATTTGTTCTTGCTATGGCATAGGTCATAACGTGCTTCGGCACAACGGTTCGATTCACCATTTTAGGGCCTGAATGCATAATATTTAATATCTCAAAAAACGGTGTCTCGTACAGAAAAACGGACAAAATTTTAGTCTCCAGTACCTCGAGGCGGTCTGTCTGGAGAGTGATAGCATAAGAAAAAGAAGTCTAATGATAGCATCAACCATAAACACATCTCCAGAACACATTTCACCATCAATTTCATCATATCCACTAAACTCAATCTCTACATACATTGACCGGCTAAATAATATATACCTCCAGCTCCACCTCATCCTCAAACTCTCTCAAACACACCTCCAGAACATTCACCAACAATTTCATCATAATCACTCCTCCAAAACGTATTCCCTCCATACTAATAACATCAACTCACCATTACTTCCAAATCACAATTACCATCCACGTGCCAATCTAAACACACCTCCAGAGCGCATTTCACCAACAATTTATCATCACCTCATCCTACTTTCACCATAAACCACCGATCACTTACATACCTTTTTTTTCTAGTTGCTTTACGTCGCACCGACACAGATAGGTCTTAAGGCGACGATGGGACAGGAAAGGGCTAGGAGTGGGAGGGAAGCGGCCGTGGCCTTAATTAAGGTACAGCCCCAGGATTTGCCTGGTGTGAAAATGGGAAACCACGGAAAACCATCTTCAGGGCTGCCGACAGTGGGGTTCGAACGTACTATCTCCCGAATACTGGATACTGGCCGCAATTAAGCGACTGCAGCTATCGAGCCCGGTACACTTACATACCAAATACAGCTTATCCACTATAATCACACCATCATATCCACTGTAAAACTACTTTCTAACATTATTAGAGTTTTTGCTTCTTGTCGCAATACCCACATCATTTCTTTATTCCCCATAGGTCCCTTAAGCTCTTTTCCTTCCTAAGCCTGACTTGCTTCCTCTGCTCAAACACAGTTCATTTCTCTGCCTGGGTACCTCTGCGTTGTCCGTCTCACTCGGCACATCCCTTACTTCACTGCATTCACTTCTCTGATTTTCCTCTTCACTTGCTGTGCCCGTAGCTGTATCCCTAAAACTTCCTATTCGCACCCCATTGTCCACCGCTCTTCCCTTTTCACTATCCACGATCACACTTTCACTCGGCTCCACATTCTGTCTTTCTTCATTCACCTTCCTGTTTTCCTTGGTATTTTCTTTATCAGCTTGTCTGTCTTCTCCAACATTGCTGTGTATAACTTGCCTTTCTACCACTCTCTTCCCCATACTTATCTTCCTCCTGTGTCATCTTTTCCTCCAGGTCCAGTAATTTGGTCACGGTCCAAATACTTTTCCAGCAGCCATTTGTCACTACAATTTCCTGACCCCTGATAAAAAGCTCCCAAACCTTGGTGTTTCTTAAGAATTTTGGCATTCCTGATCCCTTCACTTCCCATGTCTCTCCTGATCCATATTGTTTCCCTCTGTATATTACCCGCATTTCCCATCACTATATCGGCCAACAACGTGGAAAAAGTTGCACTTTAGTCGGCCTATTTCCTTTTACTTTCCATATTCTCGCCACATCGTCTATGTCTACTTCACTGAAATTAATTTTCATTTTCCCCTGAATTAGGTCCACCACTTTATAAATTGTAAGCAGTTTGTCCTCTCTTCTCCTCGGGTAGACCACATATAAATAGGAATTTCTTTCTCTGATTTTGTGTATTGATTTCTACTTCTGATTTCAGCTTCAGCGTTTTCTCTTTTAATCTTCTTATTTTCTCCCTTAATGATGCCACTTCTTCTGTGTTGTTTCTCACTTTGGCTGTTGTGTCATCTGCCTTTTCTCGAAACCATTTCTTCATTTTATCGAACTTCGTTTGCTCTTGAATCAAATTTTTAAGCTCAATGGGCACACCTCTTCAACCACCTCTTTTACAACTCTTTTGATTAGCTCCACGTCTTCCCAACCCATACTTCCGCTGGAGTTCGGCCCGGGTTTACTCCTCCGATCCGTAACATTACTATAATCACCGCTGTTGTCAGCATCATCTCTCCCTTCATTCCCAATACCATTCTACTACCTCCTAATTTCACTTTTTCTTTCTCCCCAGCCATCTTCCTGTTACTGCCCTGTATTGCTCAACACCAATCGTCTTCTTTAAACTCCTCACTTCTCTCTTACACTCCCTTTCGTCACTCACCTCCTTCATTACCGGGACCATCTACTCAACATGTCCTCGCTTGTCAAGCGCTTAGGCTATACTGTTTAGCACTTGTGCTTAATAGCAATATTGAATTTCTTGAAGTTTTGTTTTTTTATCTGAAAAGATAACAGTTATTCATGGACATTTGATTATTATTATTTCCAGCAACTTTGTTTTTCTACATTTGGGGTTAGCTAAGTTTACTCTACGAGTATTAGTATATGTGTATAGCATCTTAAGCTGTCTAGGTTGGGCATTATTATTTTTCTCCCTTAATGGATCAATAAGGCTTCATCGCTGTAGATCTGGAAGAAAAATAAATGCTTTACTTACTTACTTACTTACTTCATCATCATCATCATCATCATCTGTTTACCCTCCAGGTTCGGTTTTTCCCTCGGACTTAGCGAGGGATCCCACCTCTACCGCCTCAAGGGCAGTGTCCTGGAGCTTCAGACTCTTGGTCGGAGGATACAACTGGGGAGTATGACCACTTACTTACTTACTTACTAAAATAATTAATAAACAACTAGTAGACGCTCGTTTAGCACTTGTGACTGGGTTCGAAACCGTTCGAATGCATGACACTTCACCTCCGACCCCATAGAAACAGTAATAATAAAACCGTGAAAATTGATTCATTTATTTTCGGTCCAACACGTGAGTTCGATGGGTTGAGTCATAATACTCGGAAAAACCTATAGTATTGTGCTGTATGTAAGACGTAATGCTTAAGCACTGGATATACTTAAGAATGTTGAACTAGTAAATAATTTCTTTAAATAGATTTGCTTCTCTTACTTTTGTTGTTTTACTTTTGTGTTGTTGCTGTAGTTGGGTAATTATGTTTTTAAATTTACCTTATTATCACACTATTGTAGGTGACCATTGCTACCGGCATATATATCCTAACTGCGACGTATTTGTTAATAATAATAAATTTAAGCGTTCGTGCGAACGAAGCAGTTTTATTTCTTGAGACCGGGTTCGAATCCGTTCAATTGCATGTCATCTCATCTCAGACCCTATATAAATGTGAATAGTTAAACGAGGTAAATAATTCATTAATTCATTTTGTAGTCATCATAGTCGTCAAGAGTTTTATTTTTTTATTTTTCGTTCTCACCGAAGTTAGGTGATCCCAGTCCCGGTAGTAAAATAAATGTTCATTATCAGAATGTTAGTCGGCAGAGTAATTTCAAGTCTCGATTAAATTCTAAAGCTTTTCGTGGGGGAGAATACAACAATGTAAGAGTAACTTCGGATAGCGACATAAAATGTCGAGCAGCTAGCACCCTGTTAGTATTCGATAGGGGTAGGATCCCAGTTTCACTCACCGTCACTTATTTCACCCTCATCTGAGGTTTGCGTCAAACATTTAAATTCATTCCATTTTATTCCCGATCCTGCAAAACAGAACAGCACTGCGAGCATGTATTAGAATAGCAGGATGTACATAGAAGTCATACGACTAACTGAACGTACCCGAGCAAGCTGACTCAAACCTTCTGCTCTCCTCTTTCAAACCAGCCTTAGTTCACTTTTGTATCACCACTACGGGTCTTGTAAACCCATTTTTGTTTATCTCTTGTGACTGGGTTCGAATCCGTTCGAATGCATGACACCTCATCTCCGACCCCATAGAAACAGTAATAATAAAACCGTGAAAATTCATTCATCTATTTTCTATCTAACACCTAAGTTAGCTTGTTTGAGTCTCAATACTGCAAAAAAGTACATTTTCGGAATATTAGTCGGCAAGGTAAGATCTGTAGTAGTACACAATTTCAAGCCTTGATTAAATTTCAAACCTTTTCGTAGGGGGTATACAACGAAATTAACGGTAACCTGGGAGAGAGGCATAAAGTGATCCCCCTTGGTCTTATTCGACAGGAGGAGGCTATATGTCGGCACACTCTCCCTTCCTTGTTTCACTTGCCGTCATTCATTTTATCCTCATCCGAGTTTAGCGTCGAACACTCATAATCATCCCACCTCATGCCCGATCCCGCGTAAGAGAACGGGGCTACAGAGCAGGAATATTTCCTTTCTTTCCTGGAACTAGGGCTAACCCTAGACGAGCAGCGGTCACTTGGTCAGGTCAAGAGACCTACACGTACCCTACCGCATTACACCCAGATTACAGCACAGCATCTTGGCGTAGCCATAGAGTTAATAAATAACACACTAGAGGTAGCATTGGCGCCACCGTCTACGAGAGAATCACTGTAGCGAGCGGAGCATGTTGAAATCGCAGCTGTTTGGCAAAAAGCTCACTCCGCCGTACTCATCAATATAAATTGGGGACTTTTAAAACTATGTGGATATAGATACGGTTTAAATTCCTTTCATGTAAACATTCTCAGATACTACAGTATACTTGCGATGCTTCTCTCCCGTAAAAAAGAAAGCCCTAAGAGCATAAATACAGGAGAAATGTGTGATAAAAGAGAACGGTGTTCAGTTGCAGTTAAGTAATACAAAATCAATTTGCTGTTCATATTAAGTCTTCTAACAACATACGTTTAGAAGGAGGGCACGTATATTTCGCTATCCTTTATGTAAATGGCCAGGACTTTGCTATAATTCTGCCTAATAACCGAAAATGTCAACTCTCGTACGAAGCGGATGAGAGAGTTTTTAGGGCTAAAAGCGTTGGCGAGATTTTGGGGTAAAGTAGACAAAATATTGTCATTGCTTGTTTAGACGCTGGCTTTCTGAGCCAAAGTTGGCAGGTTCGAGCCTGACTTAGTACGGTTATACTTGAAGATGCTCAAATATGTGAGCCTCTTGTAGATAAATTTACCGGCATATGAAAAAACTCCCGTAGGAAAAAATTCCGACTCCTCAGCGTCTCTGAAAACCGTGTAAGTAGTTAGTGGGACGTAAATCCATTATTATTATTATTATTATTATTATTACTATTATTACTATTATTATTATTATTATTATCGATGTTTTCTAAATGCGATTACAAGTGGAAATATGACACTCGCTTGTGGTTTCAGCCCATTATGGAGTTTTTATTTAGCTTTACCTGAAATGTATGATTTGCTTTAAGAATTTAACTTGTAAAATGATTTTTGTTAATTGAAAGGGAAAGTGGTAAATTATATGATTGAAGAGAACTGAAAAAATACAATAATTTTTACTATTTGCTTTACATCGCACCGACACAGATGGACCTTATGGCGACGGTGGGATAGGAAAGGACTAGGAGTGGGAAGGAAGCGCACATGGGCTTAAATAAGGTACATCCCCAGCATTTGCCTGGTGTGAAAATGGGAAACCACGGAAAACCATCTTCAGTGCTGCCGACAGCGGGGTTTTAACCTACTATTTCTCGAAAGCAAGCTTACAGCTGCGTGGCCCTAGCCGCATTGCCAACTCGCTCAGTCAATTTACATATTATGGTTGTATATAGTCCTATATGCCATTTAAGGGAATAATATTCACGAAAGTAAAGACTCAGATGTTAACACGGTGTTGCACATTTAGGCTCTAAATTTCAAAGTCTGGTAAGGTATGAATGGGGACTGTTACACGTATTGTACGAAGGGAAAGCAACAAACTGTGTATACAGAAAATATATTCATTAGATTTTAATACTATAAATACACACAGAAACTGAAAAACGGAGCGCAATTCCAGACTATCATGCACAAAGTTTCTTATGTTCTTTTTTGTACCAATTTGCTTTACGTCGCACCGACACACACAGGTCTTACGGCGACTATGGGATAGGAAGGGACTAGGAGTGGGAAGGAAACGACTGTGGCCTTAATTAAGGTGTAAAAACTGGAAACCATCTTCAGTGCTGCCGACAGTGGGGTCAAGCTGATAGCTAGGCGACCTAAAGCCACTCGCTCGGTATCATGCACATGGCCATTCAGTGAAAGGAAAATTTCATCCCTTGTATTTCCTAAAACTTTAATTACAGTCTCCAAGGAAAGATCCGAAGAATCTCATTCACACCGACAGGGGAATCAGTCGCGAAGTCAGCCCAAGTAGGCCAATTCACCAGACAGTGAGTGTCAGGCAAAGTATTATTTTATACGCACGGAAATGAATTTCAATGAAACATACATGTGAAATGATACGCCTCTGCCCTTTATGAACCTCTCTATGCAACCATAAGTTGCACAGGAGACTAGCATTTTCCTTCAGAGAAGTATATACTTCAATTTATCGGGAAGCTCCAGTAGTAACAGTGCCAAACAATCTAGTTTTTGCCAAACAGGTTGCTCGTTCAACTTCGCACGCGACTGCAGCGCCCATGCTACCTCTAGTGTATAATATACTAACTCTATGGGCGTAGCCACCAAGCGAGAGTAATCGACCTACCATCTTCCGAATATAGGCTAACAGCTACACAGCCGCCGAACTCGGAGAGTTATGTACAGCCAAATCCTACTAGATACTAGAAGGCCTGGACAGAAAGCCAATTTCTTGCACTAAAAGCACTTTTGTCTAGCGCCTGACACTCAGCAGCCGTCATCGGTTATATTCGGTGTCACTCGGCTCGCAGTGCCGAACGCATCGTGTCGTCACAAGTCCCGCTCATCTTTCATTCTTTGAGAATCCTTGAGTGAAATAATTTAGCTAGTGTATTATTTAATTCTATCGTGTCGTCACAAGTAATTAATTAAGGTAGTGTATGAAATTTAATGCTAAAATCGCGATAAATAACATCGTGTGTGCAGTATCTTCTACCGGTACATCCTATAATATTCTTTCTTTTATTGTAGTGTATGCATTCCCGAAGATCCCGTGCGGAAAAAATGCTCGCTCCCAATATGTAGCGTGCGGTAGTCAGATGAAGTTTGTAAAAACGTGGATTGAAGTTTTTCATTGAGAATTTTAGAGTGAAATTATTAAGCTAGTGTATTATTTAATTATAAAGTAGTCATGAATAACTATGTGTGCACAGTATGTTCTACGTCTTTTAATTATAGAAAAAAGTTGAATCGTCATTTTCAGACGAAACATTCAGGTGATGCAGTGAAATTTACATGTGACTTCTGCAGTTTCAGCACTCATAATAAGTACAATTTAAAGTGTCATCTAAGTGCCTTTATATGTAGCTGTCATGAGTCAGCCATCAAATTCAATATGTATAAGCATATCCATCTGATAGCAATGCAGTCTGCTGAAAAAGAAAATACAGACAAATCCAGCACAGAAAGTGACCTTGTTATTCAGGAACGCCCATCTAAAGAGGAAGAAGAAAGACTCATAAATGAGATTCGCAATCCCCTGAAGAAAAATTCGGATAACGATGTACAACAAAGAAAAAGAAAAAGAAATGTTCGAACAAATTCTTGCAGAAGTTGAGAATATTGAAGATTCTGAACTTGCTGAGAAACACCTTCAACCTATAATACCTACAATACGGGCCCGGAAGTCAATGACAACACACATCATCTACACACATGCCACCTTCTTCTAAAAGAATAAATTTCGAACCGCAAAGAAGACTATTCTCCACTAAAAAAGACCTTATCAAAGAATAGCCTCATCATTGTCAAGACCTACTGTAGACGAGCAAGAAGTAATCTGTGTAAATTTATTACTCCGCTAAACTACACACCACAGCCATGTAATAAATATATGTAGTTGTATCTTCCCTAGTTTGTTCCACAGTGATATGTTTCTCATCTTTCAGATAATATCAATTGAAATTTTTTGTTTATTGTATTAGTTACCATTTTGAGTGTGAACAATAAGTTATTTACAGAATCTGTGCAATATGACAGGTGACATTAAAAACTAAACTATAAGTGTTGAAACTGTGGTCATAAGTCGTTCGACAGGACTAAGCGTGAACAATAAGTTATTTACAGAATCTGTGCAAAATATGTCAAGTGATATTAGGAACTAAACTATAAGTGCTCAAACTGTGGTAAAGATCGTTCGAAAATCCTATTCCCCGCGCTTCTGGAGATGTAGAACTAATTTGGTAAGCCTACTTTGATGATAAATAATTTTCCAGATATATACAATCCATATACAGTTGTAAGAGGGAGACGTCTCATCCCAGCAAAGAAAAGTTAAAAGTTTTATCAGCGCGCTCCCCTTACAATATTATATGGGCCTCCATTACAACGATATGATATGAATATTTGTAACTAGGTATGCCTTTCATAATAATATTAGTCACTAATTTTCTCTCAATATGTTAGAAATCACAAGTAGCATTAGAACCCGTTATAAACTGGACACGCAATAACATTGTGAGCGTTCAATTATATCACTACGCCTGTAATTCTGTTCACAATACACTCAACTCGAGGGAAGTGTTAATCCTTAGTTTTGAAACGCTCAAGCAGGGGAAGGATGTGGCTAAATATCGGGCGACGACGACCATGCACGAACTTAGCCGATGATGGCTTCTGAGTGTCAGGAGCTACAACAAAGTCTAAAAGCAGGGTTATGGTTTTTCTCCTTTCCATCGCTAGGTTCGCGTTCATGTTCTGTTGTTTGGCACGAATTCTATGATTACGTGTGTTACAGCAACATGTTTCATGACAAGAAATAACATATTAAACTTCATTTTATAAGGTAAGGCCTTATCTAACATGAAATGTGAAGAGTTTTGACGTTTTCTAATTTATTTGGTCTCACAATTTGCAATATATGGATGGTTGCTGTGATGCATTTAGCATTTGTTTAGTTATGTGCTTCCAAATTGCCGTGAAGGTGGTGGTGGTGATTATTGTTTTAAGAGGAAGTACAACTAGGCAACTATTCTCTATATAACACTAACCAGAGAGAAAAACTGGAAAGAATCCAACAGGTCGAAAAATAAAAGTATCAGCCAAATGAAGACAAAGGCCACGAAGGCCGTGAAAATGAAGAACTCCCTAGCCCTCGAAAACCTAATAGCGTCGGAGTCGGCAAAGAACTAGGGTTGACCAAGGAAGGTCGGATCGGATAGATGAAAGTGAGGAGCCTAGCACGAGTAAGTGGAAGAAATGCCAGTACTCAGCTAAAGGCCCCGTGGTCACCAACTCACGCTCCAAATTTCCGAGCCCCTGGGGCCACTTACCGTCAAGTTTCTCTTTCCATTCTGTAGGTTAAGATGGTTTATTGTTGCGTGCCTAACTGCACATCTGACACAGCGAAGAAATATACACAAATATAAATGTTCATCTTTTTCCTAAAGATCCGAGTTTACTGGAGAAGTGGAGGCTTGCTATTTCTCGACAGGACAGCAGAAAAGGATCTCTTTGGGCTCCTAGTGATAACTCCAGAATATGTAGCTTGCACTTTGTCGAATCAGATTACAGTGTAAGTACTGTGAGGGGAATTCAATCAATCAATCAATCAATCAAGCAAGCAAGCAAGCAAGCAACCAAGCAATCAATCAATCAATTACTACTGATCTGCATTTAGGGCAGTCGCCCAGGTGGCAGATTCCCTATCTGTTGTTTTCCTAGCCTTTTCTTAAATGATTGCAAAGAAATTAGAAATTTATTGAACATCTCCCTTGGTAAGTTATTCCAATCCCTAAGCCCCCTTCCTATAAATGAATATTTGCCCTAGTTTGTCCTCTTGAATTCCAACTTTATCTTCATATTGTGATCTTTCCTACTTTTATAAACGCCACTCAAACTTATTTGTCTACTAATGTCATTCCACGCCATCTCTCCGCTGACAGCTCGGAACATACCACTTAGTCGAGCAGCTCGTCTCCTTTCTCCCAAGTCTTCCCAGCCCAAACTTTGCCACATTTTTGTAGCGCTACAGTTTTGTCGGAAAACCCCCTGTACAAATCGAGCTGCTTTTCTTTGGATGTTTTCCAGTTCCTGAATCAAGTAATCCTGGTAAGGGTGCCATACACTGGAACCATACTCTAGTTGCGGTCTCACCAGAGACAAATATGCTCTCTCCTTTACATCCTTACTACAACCCCTAAATACTCTCATAACCACGTGCAGGGATCTGTACCCTTTACTTACAATCATATTTATGTGATTACCCCAATGAAGATCTTTCCTTATATTAATACCTAGGTATTTACAATGATCCCCAAAGGGAACTTTCACCACATCAACGCAGTAATTAAAACTGAGAGGACTTTTCCTATTTGTGAAACTCACAACCTGACTTTTATCCCCGTTTATCATCATACCATTGCCTACCGTCCATCTCACAACATTGTCGAGGTCATTTTGCAGTTGCTCACAATCTTGTAACTTATTTATTACTCTGTACAGAATAACATCATCTGCGAAAATGCTTATCTCTGATTCCACTTCTTTACACATATCATTGACATATATAAGAAAACATAAAGGTCCAATAATACTGTCTTGAGGAATTCCCCTCTTAATTTTTACAGGGACAGATAAAGCTTCACTTACTCTAATTATCTGAGTTCTATTTTCTAGAAACAGAGCCACCCATTCAGTCACTCTTTTGTCAAGTCCAATTGCACTCATTTTTGCCAGTAGTCTCCTACCCTATCAAATGCCTTAGATAAGTCAATCGCAATACAGTCCAATTGACCTCCTGAATCCAGGATATCTGATATATCTTGCTGGAATCCTACAAGTTGAGCTTCAGTGGAATAACCTTTCCTAAACCCAAACTGCCTTCTATCAAACCAGTTGTTAATTTTGCAAACATGTCTAATATAATCAAAAAGAATGCTTTCCGAAAGCTTGCACACAATGCATGTCAAGCTGACTGGCATGTAATTTTCAGCTTTATGTTTATCACCCTTTCCTTTATATACAGGAGCTACTATAGCAACTGTCCATCCATTTGGCAAAGTTCCTTCATGTAAACAATAATCAAACAAGTACTTCAGATATGGTACTATATCCCAACCCATTATCTTTAGTATATCCCCGGATACCTTATGAATTCCAGCTGCTTTTCTAGTTTTCAACTTTTGTATCTGCTCCTCGACAAAGTGCCGACTCAAATTCGTCTTCTTCTGAAAAATGTATTAATATTTACAACGCGCGCGCTAGGATATCTCGGAAAATGTAACCTTGTTCGAAAGCTGAAATTCCTTACCGCTCCAAAGTTTAAAGAGACGTTTCAGTGCCACAACTGTGATCAAGCACACATCACTTACGCAATTTTTCAGGCCCGTTCTTGATAATAATGCAAAGAAAGTGACTAAAGACTGTGATTTATTAAACAAATTCAAGAGCAAGCCTCTGAGCAGAAAAGTGTTGAAATTATAGAAATAGGGAAAAATCGGGTGAATACATTTATTTAGGCCTATTTCCCTATTCTCTATGCTTGTGTGATAAACAAGTGCAAAATGAAAGAAATCTATTAAGTGTAGTGTATTATAAATTGTTTTATGTATTTATATCTGATTTACGCCGGGCATAATGATAATAAAATGTATTGTTTCGCGTTATTGTATGAATTTTCAATATAAGGATATAGACAGATCATGAAAACAACAGAACATAAACGCGATACAAGCGGCCATTGCCTGAACTATTTTGCTCGCCCAGAAATGCGTCGGCTCGTCCAGGCCTTCTATTATAGCGTAGGCAACGGTACAGCATGGTCCTAATCCTCCAATTTCCCGCGAATCCTCTGCAGATGTACTGTACTGTATTTATAAACACATTGCAACTCTCTTACTCTGTTGAAAGTAAGACAGCAGGCCATCTCAGATCTCCTGCTCCCCTGTTACTAACGGAAGAGAATTGCCTTAGTTGCATCTCCCAAATTTCATGCCGTCTCATCAAAGGAACCATTTATGTAGTCAGGGAGAAAGTTTTAAAGATGGAAGGATTCCAAGGGAGGGAAGCAAAGAAAACCGGCACAAAGTGGTCTGAAGAAAGAAAAAGAAACTTAGGTCATTTGCCATTTCTACTGTTTTCAGTCTCAGAATGTATCGATAAGCCGATATATTGTGTTCCAACTTGAATTTGTCAAAATTGTTGGTTTAATAGACAATATCTCAACAACGGTTGGTTTAGAGCAAAAAAGGAGCGATAACTTTACCACCTTTTCAGTAACGCCACACGAATATATACGAACATAATTAGTTATGTTAAGAACCTGAAGGGTCAACGGTTCGATTCGTCATTTAGTTCCTTCGATATTTCCACTGTTTTCAGTCACAGAATGTATCGATATATTGTGTTCTGACTTCAAAATTCTTGGTTTAAATCGATAATATCTCGAAAACGGTTGGTTGAATATTTTGTCAAGAAGGGTAGTGAACATACATTTACATTTCGGCATCTTATCTTGTATCATACTACACTCCAACTGCTGTTGCTGAGAATGAAAGAGCGACTCGCTTCAAGCGAGGAAAACAACTTCTTATTCTTCGTGAAATGTTGTATTGGGCTCCCTGTGATTTTTACTCAGTCAATATTCTTGTGAGAGTTATAAAATACGGTATAGATATGTAAATAAATAAATAAATAAATAAACGAATTGGAGCACTGCGTACACACGAAAGAAGAGACTCATAAAACGTTAGCTATGTCGTATGCAAGGGATAAGTGTCACATAGGAGGTATTAAGCAGGTCAAGTAACAAAATAGAAGAATAACTGTAATTGATAAAGAGTCACCACAAAAACAAACCATCAGGTTGTATACACAAAGTGTGCCAGGATCATATCGACAAAAGTGAAATGAAATAATATGGTATCCAGTTATAAAAGTAATAACTGGAATTGCAGTGGGTGTCAGATTATGGAGTAAACAAGAAATACTGGTAGGCAATGAAAATTTGTCCTGGACAAGACGGTGTAAAGACGTCGGTGGGCTGAACGATATAATGGACATTGGAAAAAAATATGATTGGCATCTCCATCGGGGTTACCACATTCATAAAAGGGTGAGTTGTCAGATGAAATCGTTATTTATATAGCAGAGTAAGGCCTCGATTAATACTTAGACGGATGATAGTAGTAATATGTCGTCTAGAGTACTGGCCTGTTATGAACCACGGTTGTAGAGGAATAAGAGGTTGCAGTTGGTAGTACGATCTACCTTTGTACTTGGCAGTATCATCCCATTCTGAGTGAGCCTTGTTTTTGACATGTATAAAATAATCAGTGGTGGGAATTGCCATAGTAGAGGCTGGAAGCGGAAGACGTCCTGCTTGCTTTCCATAAGTATCTGCTTGCTCATTTCCAAAAATTCCTATATTTGCTAGCACCCAGACGAAGCTGAGATATACATTAGAGTGATCGGGTGTATAAATGATATGTTTTACGTTATATAGGTATCAATAGAAGGAGGTGGAAGAGAGTGATTGAAATACGCTCATAGAATCGGTGTAGATGGTTAGTTTTGCATAATTGTGTTTTGTAACATAAAGCTGAGTTCAGCAGAATAAATGGAGAAGTAATTAGGTAATCGAAATTGTTGGGCTGACTGAGGCTGAAGAGCAAAAAAGGCCGCTCCAACGCCAGTCGATGACTTAGAGCCGTCTCGGTATACATAGACAGTACTTGTAAAGGGGGAGACACCTAATTTTTGTGAAGCTGTGCAAGTGTGCAGAGCTGATTTGCAACGCGGCAATAGGCAGTAGGGAGAATAATATGAGGACGATGAATGAAACTTTCATAAGAAAAAGAGTAATACGGCAATATAAGCGTGCGCAAAATAGCTTCGCGATATCCATGTAAATAACTATGTGCGTAGTATAGTGCCGGCATTTTTTGAAGACGTTGATGGGGAAGAGTGGAAAGTTCGTACAATAGCTGCAATTTTGGCGTGAGGGGAGTAGCGATGATGGCAAATTTCTTGAAGAGGTGTTTTGTTGGTAACATAAGTCGTCGTATTTTTAGAGAGGGATAGCCAGCTTCTACAAGTAATGCGTTATTGGACGTTGAGTGAAGAGCACCGAAACAGATGCGGAGAGCGCTGAATTGTTTCGTATTTAGATGCGCTAAAGTAGTATTAAAGGCCATATCTAGGACATGGGCACCATACTCCATATAGGAACGGAGGGTGGCCTTATATAAAGAAAGAGCGGTCGCCGGGTCCGCTCCCGAAATTCTGCGTGTAACAGTTCGGCGGACATTTAAATAAGAAGTGGCTTTATTATGTAAATATTTAATATGCTGAGTCCAGGTTAGTTTATGGTCTAAATGTAGTCCAAGGTATTTAGGTACAGATAGGTACAGGTACAGATAGGGATGGAATACGTATCGACTAGAAGAGGGTTCCGGTCATATTCACGGCGATGGGTAAAGATCATCGTTGAGCATTTGGATGTTGCAAGCTGAAGGCCATGGGAATCCAACCACGAGGTAGCCTCAATCATGAGTTGCGACATTCACTCGCGGCATGTATCGATTTTGGGATGAGATAGGTAAAAAACGATATCGTCAGCGTACGCTATTATGAGGGCGGAGCGCTTTATCAACCTGTCAAAATCGCTCATGTAAAGAGCAAAAAGTATCCCGCTGAAAATGTCCGCTTGCGGCAAGCCAATTGACTTCTGCCGACTAGAAATAGGATGTTGAGACGATTTTACTATAAGATTACGGTATATAAATAATTGCTGTAAAAGGGAAGTAAAACCAGGTGGGAAATTCTTTGCAGAAAAACAATCCAATAACATATGTAATGGAATAGAGTCATATGCTCCTGGAATATCGAGAAACGTAGCTATGGTACTGTGGTGACTTGCTTTGGCCAATAGTAGACCGAGTACAAAGGTGTTTATAGCATCTTGAGTACTACGGCCTTTAAGAAACGCATATTGATTTTTTGGGACCAGGTTATGATAGGTATTCTAGCACCCAGAGAGATCTCTGTAGTAGTATTTTAAGAAATGATTTCTTTGAACACGAACTGAGAACAATCCCACGGTAACTGTGAAAATGAGAGGCTATCTTATTCGGTTTAAAGATTGGCACAAGAAATGAATCATTCCATTGATATGGCACCTTTAAGTGTAGTCAATATGGTATAATTGTATTTAAGAATCACTTGCTTAGCTGTGGGAGGCAACAAGTGCAGCATACTGTAGGTAATGTAATCGGGGCCGGGTGCTGACTGAGAGGATGTGGGGATAACTGCTTCGATTTCATAGAGTGTATTAGGTTGTAATAACACAGAAGAATAACGACTGGAATCGTCTTGTGAAAAGGTACTTGCAGGGACGACATAGTCTGGAGTGAGAGAATGAATAAACTGCTTAAGCACATCATTCGGGATTGTCGCACTTGCGGCATGTTGAGAAACACGAGTCAGTGTACGAACATCATTTCAGAGTTGCGTGACCTGTGTGGATGTTGTGAGTGATGAAATAAAGCTCCCCCCGCGTTTCCCGTCGCGTGGCATTAAAAACTCGGTGGGAATAAGCAATATGATGTTTTAAAGCGAAATAGTTGTAAGGCGACAAGTTTTTTCGATAAAGGCTAAATAATCTTCCACGTTTCGGTATAGTGTTGTGGCACTCATCATCCCACCAACGCAGACGGCAAAGTTGCCGTGGTTGAAGAGTTTGAACGACTTTGAATGGGTGTTAGATATTGATATAGCGAAAGACGATCTGAAGGAGTGAATCATATGTTAACATATTAGAAGGCATAGAAGAAAGTTGAGTCGCGATAAAGTGGCGGAAGGTGTTCGCGCCAAAGTTCTTAAGCGATCGTACAGTAGGAATATGACTGTTGTCAAACAGAGACGGGTTCGGTTTACTGAGGCCGTACGTAATAATAATGGCAAAGTGATCGCTTATAAAGGTATCCACCGAAATATGCCAGGTAAGACCCCAATTAGAGTATGGTTCCATTGTATGGGACCCTCACCAGGATTACTTGATTCAAGAAATCCAAAGAAAAGCAGCTCGATTTGTTCTGGGTGATTTCGAACAAAAGAGTAGCGTTACAAAAATGTTGCAAAGTTTGGACTGGGAACGCTTGGGAGAAAGGATACGAGCTGCTTGACTAAGTGGTATGTCATACCAATATTTGGTAATGAGACAAAGTCTCTCATAGTGCATTGGCACTGCCGGTGGCTCAAGTAGCCTACGGTATACACTAGACATGCGTCTTGGTAGGTGCGCTATTTACCAACTGATGAGCCCAGCTTAGCACACTGGGGAGAAACGCTGATAACCAGGATTGAGTTAGCTGGAGAATTTATAATGTCCAATAGCGGACTATTTATATTGGTACATTATTATAAATTTACTCATTCGGGACAGATATTTCAGGTTCACTATGGGAATCAATATCAAATTTTGGTAATGAGACAAAGTCTCTCATAGTGCCGGTGGCCCCAAGTAGCCTACACAGTAGACTCCACGGTATACACTAGACATGCGTCTTGGCAGGTGTGCTATTTACCAACTGATGAACCCAACTTAGCACACTGGGGCAAAACGCTGGCAACCAGGATTGAGTTAGCTGGAGAAGTTATAATGTCCAATAACGGACCGTTTATATAGGTAGAGTATTATAAATTTACTCATTCGGGACAAATATTTCAGGTTCCCTATTGGAATCAATATCTGTATCATAAGTGGTATGTTCCGAGCTGTCAGTGGAGAGATGGTGTGGAATGACGTCAGTGATGAATACGTTTGAGTGGTGTCTTTAAAAGTAGGAAATATCACAATATGAAGATAAAGTTGGAATTCAAAAGGACAAATTGGGGAAAATGTTTGTTTATAGGAAGGAAATTTATGGATTGGAAGAAATTACTAAGGGAGATGTTCAATAAATTTTCTGAGGCTGCTTCGCGTTTATACCCACAGCCAAGAGCTCCACAAGATTCTCTTCGAAATTTCCCCACCTCCTCCATACTCAAGCGACTCCAATTATTGTTGTTGAAGCTCCGCGTAAGCGGAAGTTTACACAGGTTATTGTTCAAGATTTGCCACCCAAACCAACTCCCGGTTATGACCGTATGGGACATATGCAACTTCTGCAACACTATCAAATTCCCGGGCACCCATCAATGAGGGCTCAGCAAAACGCCCCTTCATATCCTAAGCCGATCCCATCTACATCCAGACAACACTCATCACGGCAAGCAGTAAAGCAAGCTGGTGTGCCCTCTCAACATGAGACGCAAAAAGAACCAAGTCCTACATTGCCTACATACGCTCATGTTGCTACTACAACCACTACTTAAGGATCAACCTAATATGTTAAACATGGTTGGACAATTCTGCGACAGCCTCCAGCACTTATTCAACCAAGACGATGAAAACAATTCAATGGAATGCTAGAAGTATTCGGAATAAAAACCATGAATTGCGAATATTGATGAAAAATACAACACCGGCTATAGTAGTCCTACAAGAAACTTGGCTTGCGCCCGATAATGTTTCTTCTATACCTTCTTTCCAAATTGAACGCAAAGACTGCCAGGGGCATTATGGAGTAGCATTTCTAATACATCAATCAGTCGCATATCAGCTACTTCATCCCCAATACCAAATACCTAACACAAGTGTACTTGGTATAATATCTAACAATATACATGTCATAAATATATATTCCCCACCTGATCAATATATATCATATATGTAATGACAGCAATTTTTTAATCAATTCCCCGACACCAGCCAACTCCTGACATTAGGCGACATGAATATTCACCATACCCAATGGTGTTAACAAGTTGATATACCTAGGGGAACTAACTCCTTGAATCACCGATCTCGATAGCTGCAGTCGCTTAAGTGCGGCCAGTATCCAGTATTCGGGAGATAGTATGTTCGAACCCCACTGTCGGCAGCCCTGAAAATAGTTTTCCGAAGTTCCCATTTTCACACCAGGTAAATGCTGGGGCTGTACCTTAATTAAGACCACGGCCGCTTCCTTCCCACTCCTAGCCCTTTCCTCTCCCATCGTCGCCGTAAGACATATCTGTGTCGGTGCGACGTAAAACAACTAGCAAAAAATATAACTTCTTGAATCCAATACAACAAAGTAACCTAGTCATTCTCAATGATGGGTTACCGACTAGATTAAACCCTCTGGAGCACCTCCCAGTGCAGTGGATATTTCATTATGCAGTTATAATATAGCATCCACAACTACCTGGCGTACATTAAGTGATACCCACAACAGTGATCACTTTCCAATAATTATCACTCATGGTTCCGGATCAATAGTAACACACCATGGTCCCAAAAAGGTAATGAGTACAACACGCTCTTTACATCAGTTAGATCCCTAGGCGTTCAACATATTTATAGGTACTCAATCAGATTGAAAAACATACAGACGATGAATTTAATTACAATACTCTCCATCAAATACATGTCCATATCTGGAATGTTATCACCCATTTAAACCAACACCTAACGCACAGTCCCACAATATTGGTGGCCTCAGATGGTGGGATGAGGAATGCCGCCACTTAGTTCTTAAACGGAAACGCCTTTTTAAAATCTATTGGAAAATATTAAACATAGCGAATTATATTAGCCCGAAACTCCATACTGCTACACTACGACGAATATTCCACCAAAAAGACGCAAAGCTTGGCAAACATTCATCAATTCTTTCCATGTATATATATCAGTAACAAGTTTGTGGAACGCGGTCAGAGCACTGACGCGTGTCTCCACACAAAATACTAGACCTTTAATTCAGCCCGATGTACTGGAACAATTCCTTTACTCATTAACTCCCAAAACGGTGGTACCACAGTATGTCCCTAAAAGCAACGATTCTACACGATCATCCACAGTTTTGTAACAGAACATCACCCTCCGTGAACTTACAGCTATGTTATAAAAATGTAAAACATCTACACCTGGTCCGGATTACATTAATTATACGATGATAAAAGCCCTCCCCAATCAGGCCTTACAAGCACTTGTTAATCACTACAATGAAATCCTACAAACCTCTACCCCTCCAGACGACTGGAATAAATTTTTCTTAATACCAATTCCCAAACCACGGCTACCGTTGAATGATCACAAGAATATTCGTGGAATAGTATTAGCATCTTGCATACGCAAAATAATTTTAAAAATACACTGACTGACAGAGCAAATGCAACACCAAGAAGGAGTGGTTCGAAAGGGATGAAAGTTGGGGAAAAAACAGAGATGGCACGGACGAATAATTGATGTTTATTTCAAACCGATATGCAGGTTACACAATGCGCACGGCATCGACTCAGTAGGATGTAGGACCACCGCGAGCGGCGATGCACGCAGAAACACGTCGAGGTACAGAGTCAATAAGAGTGCGGATGGTGTCCTGAGGGATGGTTCTCCATTCTCTGTCAACCATTTGCCACAGTTGGTCGTCCGTACGAGGCTGGGGCAGAGTTTGCAAACGGCGTCCAATGAGATCCCACACGTGTTCGATTGGTGAGAGATCCGGAGAGTACGCTGGCCACGGAAGCATCTGTACACCTCGTATAGCCTGTTGGGAGATGCGAGCAGTGTGTGGGCGGGCATTATCCTGCTGAAACAGAGCATTGGGCAGCCCCTGAAGGTACGGGAGTGCCACCGGCCGCAGCACATGCTGCACGTAGCGGTGGGCATTTAACGTGCCTTGAATACGCACTAGAGGTGACGTGGAATCATACGCAATAGCGCCCCAAACCATGATGCCGCGTTGTCTAGCGGTAGGGCGCTCCACAGTCACTGCCGGATTTGACCTTTCTCCACGCCGACGCCACACTCGTCTGCGGTGACTATCACTGACAGAACAGAAGCGTGACTCATCGGAGAACACGATGTTCCGCCATTCCCTCATGCAAGTCGCTCTAGCCCGGCACCATGCCAGGCGTGCACGTCTATGCTGTGGAGTCAATGGTAGTCTTCTGAGCGGACGCCGGGAGTGCAGGCCTCCTTCAACCAATCGACGGGAAATTGTTCTGGTCGATATTGGAACAGCCAGGGTGTCTTGCACATGCTGAAGAATGGCGGTTGACGTGGCGTGCGTGGCTGCCACCGCTTGGCAGCGGATGCGCCGATCCTCGCGTGCTGACCTCACTCGGGCTGCGCCTGGACCCCTCGCACGTGCCACATGTCCCTGCGCCAACCATCTTCGCCACAGGCGCTGCACCGTGGACACATCCCTATGGGTATCGGCTGCGATTTGACGAAGCGACCAATCTGCCCTTCTCAGCCCGATCACCATACCCCTCGTAAAGTCGTCTGTCTGCTGGAAATGCCTCCGTTGACGGCGGCCCGGCATTCTTAGCTATACACGTGTCCTGTGGCACACGAGTAGTATAATTGGATGGTTCTGCCGCACCTCCGCCGCCGCACGCCTCCGCCCGCCTCCTCCGCCGCCGCCTCCGCCCGCGGGAAATTTGAATTTTGGCGGGAAATTTGAATTTTGGCGCGAGATTTGAATTTGTAAACAAAGCCACGTGCTTTTTGACAGCTGTCATCGACAACAACGCAACGCTAACCTCACTGCTGCCATCTTGACGGGCCTAAACCTCACTAGTGCCAACTTAACCTAACTAGCATGAGGTAAACAAAGCCACGTGTTTTTTGACAGCCACGTGCTTTTTGACAGACAACAACGCATCGCTAACCTCAGTACTGCCATCTTGACGGGCCTAAACCTCAGTAGTGCCAACTTAACCTAACTAGTGCGAGATAAACAAATCCACGTGCTTTTTGACAGCCACGTGCTTTTTGACAGATTTGTAAACAAAGCCACGTGCTTTTTGTCAGACAACAACGCATCGCTAACCTCAGTACTGCCATCTTGACGGGCCTAAACCTCAGTAGTACCAACTTAACCTAACTAGCGTGTGGTAAACAAAGCCACGTGCTTTTGACAGCCACGTGCTTTTTTGACAGCTGTCATCCGCCATCTTTAAACTACAGAGCACCGTGCTGCCCTCTTTCATCACCTATTATCGGCAGTGCTGCCATCTTGACAGACCTAAACCTTAGTGCTACCAACTTAACCTCACTAGCTCGAGATAAACAAATCCACGTGCTTTTTGACAGCCACGTGCTTTTTTGATAGCTGTCATCCGCCATCTTTGAGCACAGTGCTGCCCTCTTTAGCTACTTACCTTTGAAATGTGGTGGCGGATAATTTGAAAAATGCTTTTCGACAAGCAGCCATCTTTAATCCAGAGAGAACAGTGCTACCCTCTATGTGGTGGCGGCAAATTGAAAAATTCCACGTGCTCTTGTTTGGAAACAAACTCACGTGCTTTTTCGACAGCTACCATCTGCCATCTTTAATCTATAGAGCACAGTGCTGCCCTCTTTAGCTACTTACCTTTGAAATGTGGTGGCGACAAATTCCACGTGCTCTTGTTTAGTAAACAAACTCACGTGCTTTTTTGTCAGCTGTCATCCGCCATCTTTAATCTATAGAGCACAGTGCTGCCCTCTTTATCGTAGTAGATGTAAATTCGTCACAGCTGTCATCCGCAGTGCTGCCATCTTAACGGGCTTAAACCTTAGTGCTACCAACTTAACCTTACTAGCGCGAGATAAACAAATCCACGTGCTTTTTGACAGCTGTCATCCACCATCTTTAATCTATAGAGCACAGTGGTGCCCTCTTTAGCTACTCACCTTTGAAATGTGGTGGCGGATAATTTGAAAAATGCTTTTTGATAGCAGCCATCTTTGAGCACCGTGCTACCCTCTTTTGTGGTGGCAGGCAATTCCACGTGACAGCAGCCATCTTTAATCATGAGAGCACCGTGCTGCCCTCTATGTGGTGGCGGCAAATTCTACATGCTCTTGTTTGGAAACAAACTCACGTGCTTTTTTCTGACAGCTGTCATCCGCCATCTTGCATCACAAACCTCAGTGCTGCGCTCTTTAGCTAGATACCTTTGAAATGTGGTGGCGGCAATTTGAAAAAATCTATGTGCTCTTGTTTAGTAAACAAAGCCACGTGCTTTTTATGACAGCTATCATCCACCATCTTTAATCAATAGAGCACGGTGCTGCTATCATGCAGGCAATTTCATCACCTGTCATCCGCCATCTTTTAATGAACAGAGCACCGTGCTGCTCTCTGTAGTAGCGGGCAATTTGAAAAGTTCTGTTAGCTGTCATCCGCCATCTTTAATCAAGAGAGCACCGTGCTGCTATCTATGTGGTGGCGGCAAATTCTACGTGCTACGCGCAGCTGTCATCCACCATCTTACATCGCAAACCTCAGTGCTACACTCTATGTGGTGGCAGATAATTTAAAAAGAAAAATTCTACATCAGTCCTCTCTCGACGCTAATTGCACAAGATGGTGACTATACATGACTCCTTATAGGTGCTTATGCAAGATGATCGCTATACATAGACGCCCTTGGGATGCTTGCGCAAGATGGCGGTTATACAAGGCTCCTTATGAGGGATGCTTGCGCGAGATGGTGGTTGCTCTTATGAGGCGGCTTAAGGATCCATGTCTAGAGATGCCCTAAGGATGCTTGCGCAAGATGGCGGATGCAAGATGGCGGCTATACATAGCTCCTTATGAGACAGCCAGTACAACATGTGATCAGAACATTGATTGATGTGTTCAGAACACTGTACTCGATACAACATGTGATTAAAATATTGCGTGGTGTGTTCAGAACACTACATAAGTAGAATCGAACGCTGTATTAGGGGATACCTTTGTTTAGATTGAAACATAACAAGACTAGAATTGAACACTGCACATTGATTGATTGATGTGTTCAGAACACAAAATAAGTAGAATCGAACACTGTACTCGATGTCGTTAACTTCAACATGTGATTAAAACATTGTCTGGTGTGTTCAGAACACTACATAAGTAGAATCGAACGCTGTACAACATGTTAGGGGATACCTTTGTTTAGATTGAAACATAACAAGACTAGAATTGAACACTGCACTCGATGTCGTTACATGCGATCAGAACAATGATTGATGTGTTCAGATCACGAAACAAGTAGAACCGAACACTGTACAACATGTTAGGGGATACCTTTGTTCTAAGAAGATCAGCTTGAAACATAACAAGACTAGAATTGAACACTGCACTCGATACAACATGTAATCAGAACATTGATTGATGCGTTCAGATCACGAAACAAGTAGAACCGAACACTGTACAACATGTTAAGGGATACCTTTGTTTAGATTGAAACTAACAAGACTAACACTTCAAATGATTTGCTTAGTACGAAAATAAAAAAATATATACCGCGTAGCTAACTCGTTCATCACACTGCTAAGACGCTTAGTAATTGTGAATACACTCATACGAAAATCAAGAAAGCACACTGCGTAGCCAACTCGCTCGGCTCACTCGCTTAGTATTTGCAACACACACGGATAAGAATGTTCCGAGATACTTACATGTTTTTTAAGGGAGGGTGAAAGATTATAAATTATATGTACACATGTTGTCTCCTCCAAGTTGTAAGATGAAATAGACGCAGTACTGCGAGTTTCCGCTCTAGCTGGCGAACGGAAGTAGCATGATATCTCAGCAAAAAATAATACGCGTGAGCTTGCAAGTCAGACACAATGATGGATACCGCGATTCAAATCCTGGTAACTTATGCCGTCGGGAAGGGTATCCGGCGACCATCTAGCTGTAAATCCTCGATTCTCGACAGATTCTTAATCCGAGTTCTTTGACGTCAGGAAGGGCAACTAGTTGAAAACAATTATCGAACACGCATCGCGAAGGCAAGAGTGTGCAGCGATATGCTTGTTTAGACTTGCAGATTACGAAAAGAAACATAACAAGACTTGAGTCTTAAAACAAATTCTTGCGATTTAAAATCTTAGTCAGGAAGGGCATCCAGCAGTAAAACAATAGTTCGTGATTTAAAATCTAGCAGTAAAACCCCCGATTCTCGACAGATTCTTAATCCGAGTTCTTTGACGTCAGGAAGGGCAACCGGTTGAAAACAATTATCGAACACGCATCGCGAAGGCAAGAGTGTGCAGCGATATGCTTGTTTAGACTTGCAGATTACGAAAAGAAACATAACAAGACTTGAGTCTTAAAACAAATTCTTGCGATTTAAAATCTTAGTCAGGAAGGGCATCCAGCAGTAAAACAATAGTTCGTGATTTAAAATCTGGCAGTAAAACCCCCGATTCTCGACAGATTCTTAATCCGAGTTCTTTGACGTCAGGAAGGGCAACTAGTTGAAAACAATTATCGAACACGCATCGCGAAGGCAAGAGTGTGCAGCAATATGCTTGTTTAGACTTGCAGATTACGAAAAGAAACATAACAAGACTTGAGTCTTAAAACAAATTCTTGCGATTTAAAATCTTAGTCAGGAAGGGCATCCAGCAGTAAAACAATAGTTCGTGATTTAAAATCTAGCAGTAAAACCCCAGATTCTCGACAGATTCTTAATCCGAGTTCTTTGACGTCAGGAAGGGCAACCGGTTGAAGTCTAAACAAGCATATCGCTGCACACTCTTGCCTTCGCGATGCGTGTTCGATAATTGTTTTCAACCGGTTGCCCTTCCTGACGTCAAAGAACTCGGATTAAGAATCTGTCGAGAATCGGGGGTTTTACTGCTAGATTTTAAATCACGAACTATTGTTTTACTGCTGGATGCCCTTCCTGACTAAGATTTTAAATCGCAAGAATTTGTTTTAAGACTCAAGTCTTGTTATGTTTCTTTTCGTAATCTGCAAGTCTAAACAAGCATATCGCTGCACACTCTTGCCTTCGCGATGCGTGTTCGATAATTGTTTTCAACTAGTTGCCCTTCCTGACGTCAAAGAACTCGGATTAAGAATCTGTCGAGAATCGAGGATTTACAGCTAGATGGTCGCCGGATACCCTTCCCGACGGCATAAGTTACCAGGATTTGAATCGCGGTATCCATCATTGTGTCTGACTTGCAAGCTCACGCGTATTATTTTTTGCTGAGATATCATGCTACTTCCGTTCGCCAGCTAGAGCGGAAACTCGCAGTACTGCGTCTATTTCATCTTACAACTTGGAGGAGACAACATGTGTACATATAATTTATAATCTTTCACCCTCCCTTAAAAAACATGTAAGTATCTCGGAACATTCTTATCCGTGTGTGTTGCAAATACTAAGCGAGTGAGCCGAGCGAGTTGGCTACGCAGTGTGCTTTCTTGATTTTCGTATGAGTGTATTCACAATTACTAAGCGTCTTAGCAGTGTGATGAACGAGTTAGCTACGCGGTATATATTTTTTTATTTTCGTACTAAGCAAATCATTTGAAGTGTTAGTCTTGTTAGTTTCAATCTAAACAAAGGTATCCCTTAACATGTTGTACAGTGTTCGGTTCTACTTGTTTCGTGATCTGAACGCATCAATCAATGTTCTGATTACATGTTGTATCGAGTGCAGTGTTCAATTCTAGTCTTGTTATGTTTCAAGCTGATCTTCTTAGAACAAAGGTATCCCCTAACATGTTGTACAGTGTTCGGTTCTACTTGTTTCGTGATCTGAACACATCAATCATTGTTCTGATCGCATGTAACGACATCGAGTGCAGTGTTCAATTCTAGTCTTGTTATGTTTCAATCTAAACAAAGGTATCCCCTAACATGTTGTACAGCGTTCGATTCTACTTATGTAGTGTTCTGAACACACCAGACAATGTTTTAATCACATGTTGAAGTTAACGACATCGAGTACAGTGTTCGATTCTACTTATTTTGTGTTCTGAACACATCAATCAATCAATGTGCAGTGTTCAATTCTAGTCTTGTTATGTTTCAATCTAAACAAAGGTATCCCCTAATACAGCGTTCGATTCTACTTATGTAGTGTTCTGAACACACCACACAATGTTTTAATCACATGTTGTATCGAGTACAGTGTTCTGAACACATCAATCAATGTTCTGATCACATGTTGTACTGGCTGTCTCATAAGGAGCTATGTATAGCCGCCATCTTGCATCCGCCATCTTGCGCAAGCATCCTTAGGGCATCTCTAGTCATGGATCCTTAAGCCGCCTCATAAGAGCAACCACCATCTCGCGCAAGCATCCCTCATAAGGAGCCTTGTATAACCGCCATCTTGCGCAAGCATCCCAAGGGCGTCTATGTATAGCGATCATCTTGCATAAGCACCTTTAAGGAGTCATGTATAGTCACCATCTTGTGCAATTAGCGTCGAGAGAGGACTGATGTAGAATTTTTCTTTTTAAATTATCTGCCACCACATAGAGTGTAGCACTGAGGTTTGCGATGTAAGATGGTGGATGACAGCTGCGCGTAGCACGTAGAATTTGCCGCCACCACATAGATAGCAGCACGGTGCTCTCTTGATTAAAGATGGCGGATGACAGCTAACAGAACTTTTCAAATTGCCCGCTACTACAGAGAGCAGCACGGTGCTCTGTTCATTAAAAGATGGCGGATGACAGGTGATGAAATTGCCTGCATGATAGCAGCACCGTGCTCTATTGATTAAAGATGGTGCATGATAGCTGTCATAAAAAGCACGTGGCTTTGTTTACTAAACAAGAGCACATAGATTTTTTTCAAATTGCCGCCACCACATTTCAAAGGTATCTAGCTAAAGAGCGCAGCACTGAGGTTTGTGATGCAAGATGGCGGATGACAGCTGTCAGAAAAAAGCACGTGAGTTTGTTTCCAAACAAGAGCATGTAGAATTTGCCGCCACCACATAGAGGGCAGCACGGTGCTCTTATGATTAAAGATGGCTGCTGTCACGTGGAATTGCCTGCCACCACAAAAGAGGGTAGCACGGTGCTCAAAGATGGCTGCTATCAAAAAGCATTTTTCAAATTATCCGCCACCACATTTCAAAGGTAAGTAGCTAAAGAGGGCACCACTGTGCTCTATAGATTAAAGATGGTGGATGACAGCTGTCAAAAACCACGTGGATTTGTTTATCTCGCGCTAGTAAGGTTAAGTTGGTAGCACTAAGGTTTAAGCCCGTTAAGATGGCAGCACTGCGGATGACAGCTGTGACGAATTTACATCTACTACGATAAAGAGGGCAGCACTGTGCTCTATAGATTAAAGATGGCGGATGACAGCTGACAAAAAAGCACGTGAGTTTGTTTACTAAACAAGAGCACGTGGAATTTGTCGCCACCACATTTCAAAGGTAAGTAGCTAAAGAGGGCAGCACTGTGCTCTATAGATTAAAGATGGCAGATGGTAGCTGTCGAAAAAGCACGTGAGTTTGTTTCCAAACAAGAGCACGTGGAATTTTTCAATTTGCCGCCACCACATAGAGGGTAGCACTGTTCTCTCTGGATTAAAGATGGCTGCTTGTCGAAAAGCATTTTTCAAATTATCCGCCACCACATTTCAAAGGTAAGTAGCTAAAGAGGGCAGCACTGTGCTCAAAGATGGCGGATGACAGCTATCAAAAAAGCACGTGGCTGTCAAAAAGCACGTGGATTTGTTTATCTCGAGCTAGTGAGGTTAAGTTGGTAGCACTAAGGTTTAGGTCTGTCAAGATGGCAGCACTGCCGATGATAGGTGATGAAAGAGGGCAGCACGGTGCTCTGTAGTTTAAAGATGGCGGATGACAGCTGTCAAAAAAGCACGTGGCTGTCAAAAGCACGTGGCTTTGTTTACCACACGCTAGTTAGGTTATGTTGGTACTACTGAGGCTTAGGCCCGTCAAGATGGCAGTACTGAGGTTAGCGATGCGTTGTTGTCTGTCAAAAAGCACGTGGCTGTCAAAAAACACGTGGCTTTGTTTACCTCATGCTAGTTAGGTTAAGTTGGCACTAGTGAGGTTTAGGCCCGTCAAGATGGCAGCAGTGAGGTTAGCGTTGCGTTGTTGTCGATGACAGCTGTCAAAAAGCACGTGGCTTTGTTTACAAATTCAAATCTCGCGCCAAAATTCAAATTTCCCGCCAAAATTCAAATTTCCCGCGGGCGGCGGCGGAGGAGGCGGCGGCGGCGGAGGCGGCGGCGGAGGAGGAGGCGGGCGGAGGCGTGCGGCGGCGGAGGTGCGGCAGAACCATCCAATTATACTACTCACACGACAACACGTTCTACAAAGACTGTCGGCTGAGAAATCACGGTACGAAGTGAGCCATTCGCCAACGCCGTGTCCCTTTTATCGTTCACTACGTGCGCAGCACAGCGGCGCATTTCACATCATGAGCATACCTCAGTGACGTCAGTCTACCCTGCAATTGGCATAAAGTTCTGACCACTCCTTCTTGGTGTTGCATTTGCTCTGTCTGTCAGTCAGTGTAATACTACAACGTTTTTTATGGTACTTAGAATACAATGAATTTGTTCCCAAATACCATTATGCATATTTTAAAGGTGGCAGTTCACATGATGCCATTAATATACTACTAACTGGCATATTGCTTGCTAAAACACGCAAATATCACACAATAGCAATAAATTTGGATATACGGGGGGGAGAGGCGTTTGAATCCGTCCCATTGCATATGTTATGGGCCTCACTATCATCCAAAGGAATTCCTACTTTGTTCATTACACTACTCCGAAACCTCCTTACATATAGAACGCTTATAATAAAACACCCTGATTCTCCACCTATTTCTCGTCAGGCTACGGATGGAATTCTTCAGGGCGATATTTTTAGTGGCATATTATTTGCATTGTATATCTCAAACCTAGAACAACTTGTACTACAATATGCCCGAATCTTACACTCTGCGGATGATATAGTCATTTACACATCAGAGAGAGAGAGAGAGAGAGAGGTATTTATAGTGCCCGTAATACTATTACTAAATTAACGCTTGAAGTACAGAACTGGCTCAGTGCCCATGGTTTATCACTATCTCCATCTAAGTGTTCTACACTCATTTTTACGCAGAAACGGATCTACAACACTGAACTGCTAACAGTGGGTTCCTATGAGATACAGATAAATACACATCATAAATATATAGGCACCATCCTAGATAACATACTAAATTTTTAAAGACATGTCAACTACCTCAGAAATATGGCTGCTTATTATATAAAACTCCTCAAAGCTATAACGAGGCGATCATAGTGGGCAGACCCTACGACAGCCAAGTCAGTGTACTGCGCTACAATTCGTTCAAGATTAGATTATTGTGCTCATATAATTGATATTGCTAATCCCGTAACACTGAATAAGCTAAATACTATACAACACCAAGCATTACGTACTTGTTTTGGTGCGTTAAAATCTACACCAACGAATGCTTTGCAAGTGGATACGGGAGAAACACCACTCCACATTCGCCGGCAGTACCTTGCTTCCAAGTACCTACTACGAATTTTAATATCAGTTTCTAATCATATTATACCGAAACCCCAACTACTGTATGAAAGATACAATTCGTATAATATAAGAAATAAAAAAACCCTGCTCTAATAAGTGTATTCCAACACGTATCTACATTCAAAACAAATATCATCACGAGCTCAAACCTCCCCCATTATACGGTATCGTATGAAGTAGTCCAATACTACCCAGATACTATAAAAGCTACAACTACTAGTTTTACATTCCTGCAGTATAAAACCTCTACGTTTTCATCAACCTCGAAAAAACGTCGTTTATCATACTCTAATATTGGACATAATTTCTTTACCGAAGGATCTAAAATTTCCTGCGGAGTAGGCGCAGCGTTTTATTATGAACGAATACAACACACTGAACTATATAAACTCCACCCGGATTTCTTTATAATCACAGCAGAACTTATAGGGATACGTCAAACACTACTGTATATAAAAAACGAATCAATCCCGAATGCCAATATTTTCATTGATTCACTATCAGCATTACAATCGATCCATTCCTCTAAATTCACGCTTAACTGGTATGTTTATAATGTTAAGCAGCTATTATATGACCTACGTAATACTGGTACACAGATTACGATTATATGGATTCCGGCGCATAAAAATATTCCCGGTAATGGAAAAGCGGGTAAAGCTGCCAAAGAAGCATCAATGCTCACCACCCCTCCAGTGACATTTATGACTCCAGTTACCGATCTAATTCCAATACTAAAGAAACATCAAAAATCAACATGGCAACAGTTCTGGAATGAAACTGCAAGAATAAAAGGGAAATTCTATCACAGAATCCAACCCTCTCTGCCAATCCAACACTGGTATCAAGGAACAACTTACATACGGCGTCATATAATAAATATTATTCGGCTACGTTTCAACCATTCGCTTACGCCAATGTATAAGTATTGTTTCAAAATTGTCAACCAACCGATATGTCAGTGTGGTTCAAATGAAGCGGATGCAAATCACCTCATTCTCCAGTGTCCGTTATATATTCAGGCTCGAACACGGTTAATTGCAAGTCTAATACGTTTACGACTACCGCTTCCAACAAGTGTTGATTGTCTTGTTTACAACCCGACGCCGGAGGTAATATACATAATAAACAGATTTTTAGATGAAACGGAAATCATACTATAAGAAATTCCATACGGTTAAAGTTTTCATTAATAGTTGTGTCATTTACAAAGTCTTCATCACACTCCCGACTATGCCTACTTAAGATTTGATTAGGTTTTGTTTATGCAACTCTAGCAGGTACTGAGAACAATCAAGACCGACTCCAATCCTCAGACCGTAATATAAAAAAGCATGGCGGCCGAAGTAGCCGCATTGCTGATAATGGCTAACACGAAAATATCACGTACATATTATATAAATGGCGGTAATTTAATATGATAAATGTAACTTCGTAGGGAAAATCACTATTACACGTGTGAAAACGCTTCGCCAACAAGTACACACCACATATAATCAACTAGAATCACATATATTCTACTTAGAAAGGAGACCGACAAGCTGAATACTTAGACATTTCAAATCGTCAAATAACTTTTTCTCTTAGATTTCACTTCGCCGGATAGATGAAAATACATAATAAAACTCTTAAAATGACATTTCTAACAACATTTCGAATGTTTCAAAATAAATTAAGGTGCGAAATTCCTCGATTTATTCGCTCTCATGAGAATTGTGAAACATAACTTGTTGCCTTAGTTTTGAAGCGGTGGACAATTATTAAATTCACCACCCAATGAATGGGAAGTATATACGAAATAATAATGTTATTGGCTTTACGTCCCACTAACTACATTTTTTGCGGGTTTCGGAAACGTCGAAATGCCGAAATTTAGTCCTGCAGTAGTTCCTTTACGTACCTGTAAATCTACCGACACGGGGCTGACCGGACTGAGCCAGGATCGAATCTACCAACTTGAGATCAGAAGACAGCTCCTTAGCCGTCTGAGTCACTCAGATCTAGTACACCCGAACGGTTCATGTTAACCCAATGAATGGGCCTGGTAATGTTAATATAATGTTGACATATGGCATAAAACATTTGACACAATGATAGTAACCGTAGTAATGAAACGTTCAGACACTAAATATATAATAGGTTTTTACCCATTAAAGAACATGAGTGCAAAAACTCTATTGACTAAACATTGATATTTAACCACATGGACGAGCTTCAGTTCGGCGCAGTCTGCTTGATGACAGATAATCACAGCATAAATCGGAAGGTGTTGGTAGTGTAAAACCCTACGCTACAAACCCAGCTAATCCCGCTAAGTCACTATTTCTTTTGTGTAACAGTATACAGATTGCTCCATCTGTCACACTTATACGTTTTGTTATACTCCAAGATTCAGCCAAACATTTCCGTAGGCAAAGCACAGATTATTGTAAAATACACTTGCATCTAAATCACTAGACACTTTGAAGCACATAGACACTGACGGAATAACACAATATCAATTATATTCTATCTAAGTTAATATTTTTCGAGGAACACAAATAGTTTGGAAGTAAGGAACTGGCTTCCCTAACCTCAGACTTATTCTCAAAATGATGTATGCACGCTACGTTTCTGCCATGGACATCAAAATAATCACGATGTATATTCCTAATTGATTTCTCATCTAACGTTCTATTCCGTAGGAAACTTAAGAATAGTTGTATGAGAGGCATGCATTGCCATAGTTAGACAAAAAACCTTGTCCACATAGTGCACTCATGTTCTTTAATGGGTAAAAACAGGATCAAAACAGGCACATTATCACATTACTGCGTATAATTAGAGATCCTATGTATCCACTGACTCATATAAATACACTCGCACACTTATATTCTACATGAAACTAACATTTATCGTCGACTTTCATAAAATTAAACCGACTACTTACGATAACAATAAACCAAAACAAACCCGCATTTCCAACAATTCCGGCTACTCGATTCGCCATTTTTGAACGATCGAGAGTAGCATTAAGGTCTGAGGATTGGAGTCGGTCTTGGAACAATGTCCGCACTGCTACTGTCATTTGTCGACTCTAGCTCATATGTCATAGTGCGTTGTCCTTTTGTTAGAAAGATCCAGATTCAGTAGGTAACATTCTCTTTGGTAGGGAAGGTTTAGCTTTTCCGTCCTTATTTGCCTTTTTGACCCACTATTTAAACACCTTTCACCCTTGCAGACCCATCAAGACACTTAGACCTCCCCCAGTTACCGCAATCGAATGGTGGGATAAGGACTGTCACGATCTTATTTCTCGGCGCAAACTGTTATTCAAATTATATTGTAAGTCCATGACTCAATATAATTATCTGCAATTACGTAAGCATATCGCGAAAAGGAAACTAATTTTTAATTCCAAGAAACGTAAGGCATGGCAAACATTCCTCTCCTATTTAACCCCTCACCTACCTTCTGCACAATTATGGAACGCAATTCGCATGATTACACGAACCTTTCAATATCAAACCCAATATTCTTTGCCACAAACGTTATTAGAAGAATTTCTACAGTCGATCACCCCGGCCTCGGCAATACCCCCATTTCTATCCTCGTCAGCTCATGATCCTCGTCAATTTCCTACATTGCTACAACCGATAACCTATCATGAACTTCAAACAGTGATATCCTTTGTAAATAGTTCATCTCCTGGACCGGGTGCCATTACGTATAACATGATTAAATTACTCCCCTCTCAAGCTCAGTTTTTATTATTGCAGTATTATAACGATATCTTCAATTCCGTTCAAGTGCAAACGCAATGGAATAATTTTTATAACTCCAATATTAAAACCCTATAAACGCCCAAACTTTCCACAACATTTCCGTGGAATAGTTTTAGGTTCGTGCATCCGCAAAACATTTTGCAAAATTTTACTTCGAAGACTAATGTGGACGTTGGAGTACTATAACATGTTTCCTAAGTATCAATTTGCTTTTATGCGAGGACGCAGTACACAAGATCCTATCATAATATTGATCCTTGATATCTTATTAGCTAGATGGAGGAAGCAAACCACTATCGCTATATTCCTGGACATCAAAGGCGCTTACGATTCAGTCTTGCTGCATATTTTATGGGAAAAATTATCTAGTCATGGTTTTCCCTTTAATTTTATATCTATCTTGCACCAATTATTCACAAACCGTACAATAACACTAAAATCTTCTCAGTACCAATTCTCCAGTCGTCAAACATCACATGGCTTACCACAGGGATCCATATTGAGTGGAATGTTATTCGCTTTATACCAGGTGGCTCACAGACGCCGTATTTTCTACTTATAAATGTCCCGCATGCATAAGTGATGTGTGGGTTGTCTACCAACTGATTTTAACAGGGGAACTACTGCCAGCGGGCAGGTTACGTCAAAATATGAAGAGATAAGAAACAGAGTCACACTCGCAGCATGTTGCTCAGCGCTGGCGGTCGAATGCACCCCTTGCATTAGTAAACATCGTTTTCGACCGCATAGTTCTAGGCTGGTGTATGGTACAGCCGCACTATATTTACTGTCTGCTTATCGCCAATGGCTAGTGTGTTCAGCAGCGACGAATACATAGATATTATTTTAATCTGGACAACCCGGTCGGAATGCAACCGAAGCTCCAAACAGACGTATGCCTTCTACACAAGTATTTCACCGAACAGTATCGTTTTTGTTTCATACAAGCAACTCTTTTATCGAGTGGAATGTCTACACATGTATAAATTAACAAGTGATTAAATTTCCTTTTCTGCATCTTTGGCGTGTTAACAAACAGTAGCGGCGATTAGTGGGTGGGGCGTGAAGGAAAAGTTGCCTCCGCCTCTCACCACTTTGTGGAGTAAACATTACATATTCACTTTAGCCACCTGGAACTAGGAATTATTATTATTTGTTTTGCTAATTGCTTTACGTCGCACCGACACAGTTAGGTCTTATGGTGACAATGGGATAGGAAAGGCCTAGGAGTTGGAAGGAAGCGGTCGTGGCATTAATTAAGGTACAGCAACAGCATTTGCGTGGTGTGAAAATAGGAAACCACGGAAAACCATCTTCAGGGCTGCCCACAGTGGGATTCGAACCCACAATCTCCCGGATGCAAGCTCACAGCGAATTATTTGTAAAAGAAACGTTATCTGTACAAGCCTTTGTGTCTTATCTGCTAATTGTTTCCTTTATTTTCCTTAATTATTAACATAATTTTTGGCGGAAATGAGCACCAAATGCCGTTCGTCGCGGCTAACCGATTTGTATACCGCTACGGCAAGTAGTGGAGACTTTGCATGTGCTGTGGGAAAGGGTAGTAGGGGTATAATGTTTTTGCCAAGGTCGTGGACACTGAGTTATAATTCACCGGGATGCCGCACGCATTCGTCAGTCTGGCAGCCTCTTCAGTGTCTATTAGTTCTTTAGTGTGTATTAAAATACTAAATAACTTTTAATTGCATGATCATGCCGTACTTCTATTTAATTGTACCGGCTGAGCTAGCCGTGGAGTTAGGGCCGCGCAGCTGCGAGCTCGCACCCGGGAGATAGTGGTTTCGAATCCCACTGTCGGCAGCCCTGAATACGGTTTTCCGTAGTTCCCCATTATCACACCAGGCAAATGCTGGGGCTGTACCTTAATTAAGGCCACGGCCGCTTCCATCTCATTCCTAGGCCTTTCCCGTTCCATCGTCGCCATAAGAACTATCTGTGTCGGTGCGACGTAAAGCAAAATAGTAGAATAATTTTTTTACAATTGGTTTTACGTCGCACCGACACAAATAGGAATTATGGCTACGATGAGACAGGGAAGGGCTACGCGTGGAAAGGAAGCGGCCATGGCCTTAAATACGGTACAGCCCCAGCACTTCCACTCGATAAAAGAGTTGCTTGTATGAAACAAAAACGATACTGTTCGGTGAAATACTTGTGTAGAAGGCATACGTCTGTTTGCAGCTTCGGTTGCATTCCAACCGGGTTGTCCAGATTAAAATAATGTCTATGTATTCGTCGCTGCTGAACACACTAGCCATTGGCGATAAGCAGATAGTAAATATAGTGCGGCTGTACCATACACCAGCCTAGTACTATGCGGTCGAAAGCGATGTTTACTATTGCAAGGGGTGCATTCGACCGCCAGCGCTGAGTAACATGCTGCGAGTGTGACTTTGTTTCTTATCTCTTCATATTCTGACGTAACCTGCCCGCTGGCAGCAGTTCCCCTGTTAAAATCAGTTGGTAGACACCCCACACATCACTTATGCATGCGGGACATTTATAAGTAGAAAGTACGGCACCCGTGAGCCACTGATGACTATGTAATTTATTTTTCCCATACTAACATTGACGACTGCAGGAAAACGATATCGCAAGTCATGTGTCTTGTTTTTCAGTGTCTAACTTTCCATGGCCTTCACCTTTCACTTCCTAAGTGTGCAGCAATGGTTTTCACTACCAAGCGAGTGTTTGATAAAAGTCCTATCAATTTTGATGGCTCCCCAACACTCGTATTTAGGTATTTGTCTGGACCAAAATCTTAATTGGAATTTTCAGCTTCAGCGGTTATATCGAAAGTCAGAAGGTTACCTTAACATCCTGAAAACAGTAACTAGGCGTAATTGGGGAGCTGACCCTTCCTCAGCTTTACAGTTGTATCGGGCCACAATTCGATCTACATTGGATTACAGTGCGCATATAATTGACTTAGCACCTAAACAAACTCTCTTAAAATTAGATAGAATACAATATTCCGCCTTACGCATAAGTATTGGTGCTCTTAAAATTACACCTACCAATGCTCTGTTAGTTGAAGCCAAAGAACCACCTCTTCACATTCGTAGGTTAAAGCTAGCAAAAAATTATTCTCAAACATATCGCTCGATCGAATCCATTATAATTCCTAAACAGAAATTATTGTACGAATATTGCCAGCAGCGTCCCCCAACAAGTAGAAAATACCCAGCGATATATATAGCATATGTTGAAATGCATAATATTCAAGACTCGATCCTACGAACACCTCGCTTAATTATGCATTCATACAATTATGATATTCTCACCTTCAAACCGTCAATTATTATACCTTCTTCCTTCCCATCAGCCCAACCTTCCCACGGGACAGAATCTATTAAGCTAATTCGCAAAATATTTAAAGGATCATTAAACCCACAAGATTACAATATATTTACCGATGGGGCAAAATCCCCTAATGGAGTAGGAGCAGCTTTATTTGACTCTCAAGCACATATAAGTTTTAAATATCCTCTACTGAGTATTATAACTATATTCACAGCAGAACTGTATGCGATCTATCAAGCACTATTATATGTCCAACGTCTTGGTTTCCGGAAGATAAATATCTTTACAGATTCTGAAAATTGTTCTCCAGGCTTTACAGTCATTTTCGCAATCCCACAATATGTATTTATACGAGGTTAAATACTTGCTCTCTCAACTTGAGAAGTCAGGCGTATATATTACGTTGATCTGGATAAAAGGGTATACTAATCATTTCGGTAATGATCAAGCCGATTCTGCAGCCAAGGAGGCAAGTTATGATACCTCAAACCCACTACAAATCAAAATTCCGATTTCTGATGTCTTTTCTTGCATTCAGCAAGAAGCTAATCAAGCTTGGCATACATTATGGCGATTTTCTGCAGGTAAGGATGGAAAATACTATTATCAATTACAGCCCACTATCCAGATACAATCATGGTTTTCCAAAGGTACGTACACGCTCCGGCACATTATCAGTATAATACGATTACGTTTTAATCACTCCTTAACCCCAGCCTACAAATTTCGTTTTCATATTTCTAATCATCCATCTTGTACATGTGGACACATAAATGGATATAGTGATCATCTATTTTTCCAATGTCCTCAATATGCCCTCCAACAACGATTACCAATTCAGAAATTAATAAGTCTCCACGTACCTCTGCCAACAACTGTTTCAGTACTGTTGTTTGAACCATCACCACTTATAAGCACTCTTATTAACCAATTTCTTGATTCTACTCAAATACGGTTGTAATTATACCTCATTAATTTGTTTGTTCGTTACGTTCATGGAAATGACACTCCTACAGGGTCTTTCAAGTGCTTAGCTTAGCTTCTTATCTCGTAATATTAGTACTGCAATGGTTCCTAATATTTAACATCACACTTGGTTATTCGTGTGCAAATAAACTTTAATAGCAAATTGAATAATATCATTAGGTGAAATACTAAGTATGACTTGGGACTGGGAAAAAGGACACTTCAATCCCAATCTTCTCAAGAAAGAAAAGAAAAGGTAAGGTTTAGGGTAACACGTCGTTCGTAATAACACACGTCCTTGGTAAGTTTTTATTACACATTGAGAAATATCTACATTACAGCCCTCTATTTGTGTTATCCCATCCTTAATACGAGATCCTTTAGTTGTGGAGTTATATTCTATGTCCTTCCCAATTGTAGACCCGTTCTCGTATGTCAAAGTAGCAAGACGACAAGATGTGTCACTTCGGCGTGAAGATATAATAACTTGTGTCTACGTGCTTACTCCTAAGTCTATTACCCTTACACCCACAAGATGTAGATTTTCACCCACACCAGTGATCATTGTCCTAAAGTACTTTCTGAATAGTGCATTACTTCCACTTACTACGGTCCAATCCATACATGATAATAGCCAAGAAGTTCACAGTTTTAAAATCTGTGAGATAAAGTGTTTATTAGTCACCATAACTAAGTGGTTCTGAGTGTTTCATTCATACAGTATTGGAACTGGGTGTTAGTTAAATTCCAAGCCCAATCAAATATCAAGAAGTAGTAGAAGAAGAAGAAGAAAAAAAATTAATCCTAAAGGTTCAGTTCGTGTTTGCTCGCCGTGCGATACACTAGCTAGTGAGTGAGTGTTAGTCGTGTACGGTATTGGTGACTAGTTTTCCTTGAGTGTGAGTAGTGAGTGGGCGGTAGGCCATGGCTACCTCCAGTGGAGGGCCATTGCCAGTGACGGGTGATCAGATAGTAGTAGGACGTGAAATTGAACTTCCAATGGAAGTAGAATCCATGTCTGATAAATCGTCTGATAACGAGCAACTGCCGTTATCCAATTCAACCAAGCGTGACCAACGACGTTTAGATACAGGAGGACAACTTCGTTCTAATGACGAACAGCCTAATCAACAATCAACAGTGCAACAAGAAGTGCCTACACCTGAGTATTATAACAAATTCCATCATGGGCCATATATAGTGTTCGTTGAATCTAGTGTAGAAAAGAATGTTGGTAGGTTACATTCCATGGCCCTTGGTCGCCGTTTTTATGAACAAGACTTACATGCCAAATCCATTCAGCGTAAAGGCAGAAACCGAATCCAGGTGACCTTTCATAATGCCACGCAGGCCAATGTTTTTTTGCGAAATTCGATCTTAGAAGCATTGAAAATAAAGGCGTATATTCCCTCCTCCCAAGTATTACGAGTTGGAATAATACGTGGGGTTGATAAGGGCATCTCAAATGAGGAAATTTTCAAAAATCTAGAATCTGTAGCACCAGTTAAGTCCGTGCAAAGGTTAAATCGTAGGGTTGTCCAGGCGGTGAAACAACGTATCTGCCTATCGGCTCTATTAAGATTGTTTTTCGTGCTCAAATGCTACCTCAAGAGGTAGTTTTATATAAAGTTTATATGGAAGTTGAGCCCTTCATTTTTTCACCTATCCGTTGCCGAAAATGCCAGCGATTTGGACACACTATAAAACAATGTCAAGCAAAAAAAATTCCCGATGTGAAAAATGTTCCCAATTACACGAAACTAAAGACTGTACTGAACAATTTCTTCAATGTGCATATTGTAAGAAGGATCATATTACGGGATCACAGGATTGTCCTTAGCATAAATATCAAGTCCAAATTAAAAAGCTTATGAGTACAGAATACCTCTCATTTCCGCAAGCAAAGGCTCGAATAGCACTCACAGTTTACTACCCAGATCAACAGCCGAATCAAATTCATCCATTACCACGTGAAAATCCATTACCACACGACAATCGATCACCACCAATAGAAAATCCACGGAAGCGCAAGTTTACTCATGTTATCTTACGATCTCAACCCTCCATACCTGAGCCTGGTTATGATAAGCAGGGTTATTTAGCCATTCTTAGGAATGAGCATGCACCTTCAGAACGACCAACTCCGTCATCGAGTACAACGGTGGCACCTGAACCAGTGTTACATACACAAAATATTCCGTCTCAGCAACGCGGTCAGAGAAATATTTCGGCCTCCCAAGCCACAAGTTATATTCCCACGAAGGAATATCTTCACAACGAAATTCAACGTATTCTAATAATGTTAATACAGCACTTGGGGCACGAACCCCAACTAAGTAATGTCATCTATAAATTGAGGGATCACATTATGACTATTAGTTCATGATCAGATTACTGCAATGGAACAGTAGAAGTGTCATTTCCAAGCAACATGAATTGCATTTATTAATAAATGAGACTCAGGCTAATTTCATATTTTTACAGGAAACGTGGTTTAAACCTAACTCTTCTTTTCGATTAAGTGGCTATCAGGTCATACGACATTATGATAACGGTTATGACGGTGTAGCCACGTGCATTCAGAAGTCCTTAAGTTATACCATGCTAACTCTTCAATATTTTATCCCACACACTTATGCGGTAGGAATAGTTTATAATAACAATTGTTTTATGAATATATAATGTCCTCCGCACATTTATGTCACGCAAGGACAATGGGCACAATGTTTTGCTCAATTTGCACACTTTCAGCATATCTTCGTTGTAGGCGACTTCAATTGTCATCACACCGAATGGGGAGGTACAACAGATACGATAAAGGGGTTAAATTTATTATTAATGTCTAATCGACACGAGTATTTCATTTTAAATGACGGCTCCCCGACTCGTCTTTCACCTCCCGGATCCCCACCTAGCGCGGTGGATCTGACGCTTTGCCGTACGAATATGGTTCCCGTTACCACATGACATACTTTGTCAGACACTCACACCAGCGATCATTTCCCTATTATCATAACGTATGGAGTTATACAATATGTCCCTACATCATTAGCCTTGCACACAGTAAGTAATGTCCGATCATACAAAAATTTCAATTCACAATCTTATCGTGCATATATTACTCATACTCTGCAGCAGGAGCGTGGTAAACATATAACTTTTACATCATTAGTTGATTATATGACCCAATACTTAAATACATTTCACCCTTGCAGAACTATCAAAGCATCTAGTCCTCCCCCGGTTAACGTCATTAAATGGTGGGATAAAGACTGTCATGATCTCATAATTAAGAGAAAACAACTATTTAAATTATACCGTCAGTCTATGACTCAACACAATTATTTGCAATTACGAAAGCATATCGCAAAGACGAAACTCATTTTTAATACCAAGAAACGTAAGGCTTGGCAAGCATTTATTTCATCATTAACCCCTCAGCTACCCTCAGCAAAATTATGGAATGCCATTCGTATGATAACGAGAACGTTTCAATATCAAGCTCAATATTCCTTTCCTCGTATGGTCTTAGAAGAATTTCTGCAATCGATCACCCCGGTTTCGGCTATTCCTCCATTTTTACCTTCACCATCCCTTTCTTCTTGCCAATTCATTACATTGTTACAACCAATAACCTATAATGAGCTTCAATCCGTAATATCTAATGTCAATAGTTCATCGCCAGGACCGGATGCTATTACGTATAATATGCTGAAATTATTTCCTCCCCAAGCTCACGTTTTATTACTACAATATTATAATGATATTCTTACGTCTCTTCAAGTACCATCACAATGGAATAATTTTTATAACCCCAATATTAAAGCCCACCAAACGTTCAAATGCACCCGAAAATTTTAGAGGAATTGTATTAGGATCATGCATACGCAAAACATTCTGCAAAATTTTACTGAAAAGAATGGCGTGGACGTTAGAATATTACTCCCTGTTTCCTAAGTATCAATTTGCCTTTATGCGAGGACGCAGTACACAAGATCCTATCACTATATTGATCCTTGATATTTTATTAGCTAAATGGCGGAAGCAAACTACTATTGCCGTTTTCCTGGACATCAAAGGTGCTTATGATTCAGTGTTATTGCACATATTATGGAAAAAATTATCATGTTATGGATTTCCCTTTAATTTTATATCTATTTTGCACCAATTGTTCACAAACCGTACTTTAACAGTCAAATCTACTCAATATCAAATTGATAGTCGTCAAACATCGAACGGTTTACCACAGGGGTCCATCTTGAGTGGAATATTATTTGCTTTATGTATGCAGGAACTCGAAACTATTGTTATGCCCGTATATTAGCTTTTGCAGATGATTATGTCATTTATTATTCCTATACTAACATTGACAATTGCAAGAACACAATATCGCATGTCCTGAGTCTTGTTTTTCTGTGGCTAACTTCTCATGGCCTCCATCTTTCACTACCTAAGTGTGCAGCAATTGTTTTTACTACCAAACGAGTTTTTGACAAAAGTCCTATTACTTTCGATGATTATAGAATCCCCTTTGTCCCCGAAATTTATATTTAGGAATTTGTATGGATCAAAATTTAAATTGGAATTATTAACTTCAGCAGTTAACTAGACAGTCAGAACGTTATATCCACATTTTGAAAACAGTAACTAGGCGTAATTGGTGTGCTAAACCCTCTTCAGCTTTACAGTTATATCGCGCTACCATTCGATGTACATTGGACTACAGTGCACATATAATTGACTTAGCACCCAAACAAAATCCTTTAAAATTAGATAGAATACAATTTTCCGCTTTACGTATAAGTATTGGTGCACTCAAAACAACACCTACAAACGCTTTGTTGGTTGAAGCCACAGAAGAACCTGTTTATATACGTCGATTAAAAATTGCGAAACATTTCTGCTCAAATATATCGGTAGATCGAAATCTATTATATTTCCTAAACTGAAATTATTGTATGAATACTATCAACAGCGTCCCCCAACAAATCACCGATACCCAGCGATATATATGGCATATGTTGACATACAGAATATTCATGAATCCATTCTACGAACACCCCGCTTAATTATGTATTCGTACAATTACGACATTCTTATATTCAGACCGTCCATAATTATATCTTCTTCCTGTCCATTGACCCAATATTCACGCGAAATCGACTCGTATAACACTCGTCATAAAAAATTTAAAGGATTATTACATTCACAAGATTATAATACATTTACCGATGGGGCAAAATCACATAATGGAGTAGGAGCAGCCTTCTTTGATTCTCAAGTACAACTAAGTTTCAAATATCCTCTATCGAATAGTATAACTATATTTACAGCCGAACTCTATGCGATTTATCAAGCAGTTTTATATGTTTAAAGACTGAGATTCCGGAAGATAAATATATTTAGCGATTCCCAAAGTGTTCTCCAAGCGTTACAATCTTTTTCACAAACTTGTAATATGTATATTGTGCCCTTCCAAAGGCAACAAATGCGGTGATCTTCTTCCTTCCTCTGTGCGCCGGCTGCTTCTGTAAATAATGACATTTAAATGATACTCACCGCTGCATGTAGACTCTTCTTCCTCAGTCGCGGTGCGTCCGAAATATCCCACGGGTGATAGGCCACACGTCGATCGGGGAGTGAGGAAATGAAAAGATGGGGTAAACTAAACTATAATAACGGTACCCAAAGACTGAATTAAAATTTAAATAACAAACTGATTTATTGAACAAAATGCAAAGTGAAAATTTATGAAAAATAAACTGGTGGAAAATATAAACAAAGTGAAATGAAATGAAATTAAAAAAATAGAAGATCTACCTCACAATAACTCAATTATCTGCCTAATAAAAAAATTGACTGAAGATCGATCAAATTTAAATATACCAGATTACGTTGACACTGTCTTCAAGACGATGACGTGAATAAATTCAAAACTCTGGTCAGAAAATACCACCTCATTTGAAATACTGAATTGTAATACATAGAAAAGTGTCTATCAAAATAAATTAGTGTAGTTAATTAATTAATTAATTAATTAGTTAAGTCATCAAATCAACACTGACTCAGAGGTGTTTATCAAATATTTAATACAAGTGACTCAGTTGGGAAACACCCGACTTTAAATAATCATGGACTGCACTAACCATGTGTAACAAATAAAAGAAAGAATTTAGAGAAAACAACCATGAACATTGTACTTCATCTACCACATAACCATAGCCACATTCAAAACTACTCGTGGTTGAAATTTTTTTTATTGAAACATGAACCTGAGTGTTACAATCACTCATTAAATTATTTAAACTTCACTTGCATGACTGTGATAGCCTGGACTTCTTTAAAATATAAAATAATTAGGCCAAGTGCCTCATGTTTACATCTCAAATGAAAGCGATCCTTGTACATTATTAATTTTACTCAATTTGCCGCTGCCTGCATTTCATTACGAACTTATTATTTGTGGTACCACCACTAGATGGAGGCATATCCCATCTCATTTACCTCATTCATTGCGGCATTCATGATACGACTGGTTTATTAAAGATCGCTTCATTTCCTAATTAAAATGTAGTGGATTTCTAAGGCTTGGTAATTACTGAATGTCTGGTATGAGCATACCACTACTATGGTTTTGACTATGACCTAATCGATGATCTCTTATCCTAACACATGAAATCTTATTTACATAATTAAACTTGTTAATGGAGAAACACTGCTCCAACAACAAAAAATACTGAAATCAAAACTAACCTAACTACACTTATCTATTTACATCAATCAAATACAAATAATTCACGTATGATCAGATCCTACAAATAAATGGTAATAAAGGTACACAAAGAAAAAATATAAATAAACAAATCTGGATCCCAACATCGCTGTCTGCCGAAAGTTAAAATAAATAAATAAATTTTTAAAAAATGCGCATATCTCGGAGTTTAAAGGAAATTTACCCCGCTACAAGTAGCAAAATATTGTGAATTTGACGGCAATCTTCTAACCTCAGACGAAAATGTCTGGCCATGACACTATTCAGCCTTTATGGACAATAATTACTGCTATTACATGTTATCCATGATTCTACATGACTGTCAAAATACACATTGATTCGTCGCTCCGCTCACATATTACCTCGTGCTTTAATTTGCATATTTGCCGAGCATCTACTTTCCCTGGAACTATTTGAAACAAAATACAGGCTTCTGCCTACAATCATAGTCCATGTCGTTACATATTTAACACTCTTGGTTAAATTATTCATCTCTCAATTCTATTTACTCATCATTATTCTCGACGTAGTAACTCATAATACGGCCTCGCTCATAACCGGCGGGCGAAATATCTCTCGTACACATCTCTATTTCTTACGACAGTGTTCATGACATGGTCCAATATCACATTTCCATTATCAACGCAGATCATCAGGGATATATTCACTTAGCTCGATCTCTAGCTCATTCTCTGCTTCACATGTACAGAATATCAGAGCTGACTTATCAATGGCTTCCTGTCACTAACTGTTTACTACAAATGACGAGATTGCCTCTCAAAAACACGGCTATTGAAAAACGTGTAACCGCATCTACACACAGAAATAAATATACGCTTGTCCACCAAATCGTCGCAAAAAACACGGTATAAGAGCTACCGGAAACGGTCATCTGTATGATGTTTACACAACATGAAATAAACTGAATGCGCAAGTAGCAAAATAAGCATTAAAATCAACAAGGCGGCATCTACAAAAAAAAAACATAACTCCAACAGAAATATCTCTCATAACTAACGTTATAATAACATGATTATTATTATTATTATTATTATTATTATTATTATTATTATTATTATTATTATTATTATTATTCAACTGCATTACACTCATTTAAATCTAATAAGATAGCATTCTAATCTGTCAAAGTGACTTACTACAAAATGATCCATAATAATTATGCAAACACATTTACGTAAAGAGAGTGCAAATACCCTAGCTCACACTTATTATTATTATTATTATTATTATTATTATTATTATTATATGAATTATTTACAATCCTATCTAACAGTCTAAGCTACATTTGATCATCGATTGGTTCATAGTCCAACATATTTTATTTATGCATTCTGTTGTTGCTCATACCTTGGTGATGGAGGCAGGTTGGATCACCCTCCGGGCTCTGTCATGATGAATTAGAATTCCATCTTGAAGCTGATGTGGTATTCCGAATTTTCACACACGCATACTTGATACATTTTTATAAAGGCGTTACACACGTTCACATTTACATAAATACTCGCATTTTCTAGCAATTCAATGAAGATTATACCATAGCACTGCATTACACCTGACGTGAAGTCGAATGTTTTCTCTCCGCTACCTGCCTGACGTCTCCTGCCGGTCACACACCCCTCTCAGTTTGTTTGTTTAAGGCTTACCAGTTGTTCACCTCTTCGAAACATAACAGTTTACTCAAGGTCTTAACATCGCGGCCTTCCATTAATGAAAAGTCATTCTCCTCCCTGTCTGCTTTAACTAGTTTCTCCCCGTAACATCTTGCTTGCCATAACAGTTCATTGAAAGTGATGAAAGCAAGCTAAAAGTACTGCTTCCAATGATGTGTGGAGAAATTTTTATACTAATCGTCCTCCAAAATAAAAGAATAAAATGGCCTTTCAACAACTATCCAAACTACACGTGGATCAGAAAAATTTTATGCAGTTACGTGTTGCAACATGTTCCATTGTCCCTCTCGGTTGGTTGTGTAAGTTCATTTAAGGCATGTGTTGAAAAGTGTAGCTATTGCCTGATTATCTCTGCATAAATTCAAAATAAATTAAAAGTTTGTTAAAGTGTTCATTTCTCCTGAAATATTACTCTCCCAAGTAAATACATGGCTCACTCGGATGCCAACAAGTGTCTCTGATCGCTTTCCTACCAGACTCAGAATTCACACAAGACTGAACTCACGCCTTACAAGACTGAATTTGAAAGCTGACACACTAACTCACACACTGACTGACACACACTGAAGATTCACCACTCTGCTCGCTGGTTTTTGTAATCAGTTGTCCCCCACTTCGCAAATAGTTCTGTGGAAGGGATGTAGCGTAGTAATCTAGCACTTGGGAACGCTTTATCATACATCCGTAGGTTAAAGCTTTAAGGAATATGTACAAAATCTTCCTAATTTCGGTCTGACTTACTTGTTATATTGCGCTGTGGGAAACGATCACAGGGTAATCCACACGACGGCGCGCGTCACCGGCGTTATTTTCTTCCAGCGAATGGTTTCTTCCCGCCATGACAGTTCAATTCCTGGGCGAAACTACTCTTCCGTGTAAAGTTAAAATTTTCTTAATTAGCCACTAATTTTTTTTTTGCTAGGGGCTTTACGTCGCACCGACACAGATAGGTCTTATGGCGACGATGGGATGGGAAAGGCCTGGGAGTTGGAAGGAAGCGGCCGTGGCCTTAATTAAGGTACAGCCCCAGCATTTGCCTGGTGTGAAAATGGGAAACCACGGAAAACCATCTTCAGGGCTGCCGATAGTGGGATTCGAACCTACTATCTCCCGGATGCAAGCTCACAGCCGCGCGCCTCTGCGCGCACGGCCAACTCGCCCGGTAGCCACTAATTAATCCCACCTCTGCACCGATAAATTTTCAAATATTATTAGGAAGTCAGGACACTGTTTTTCACAACTACTCCGGGCTCCAAATAGCGAAATACTGGTTGTAGATTCCCGCTATGACAAAACATTTAAATTTGCAATTTTATGATTGGCTGAGATGTTCGCGCTCTTCGCAGCATGGATGCTTCCATTTTCTGCCAAGGGTTGGCGGGTATTATCGTTGTCTCTCTTGCCCTTCTAAGTAGGTCAGGCTCAACGCGTGATTTTCCCGCGAGAATCGAGTAGAAAGTTGCCACTCCTTGCCGGTACCATAAACTTTATTGGATGTAGCACTTAGGCCAGTCTATAAGCTGTTCGTGCTATGAGAAAAGTTTTGCGGATCTCCTTGCCGTCTGACAGGCGCCAGAATGTCGCTTTGTGACTGCTAGCTTTCACAGCCTACTGTTGTATTCCAATATGCGAATTATTCAACTTTTAATTCGTACATTAATTACGCAAATTCGCTTATGGGTGCAATATATATATATATATATACGAAGTTAAACACCTGATCTATCAACTCGAGAAGAGCATATTAATCATTTCGGTGATGATAAAGCCGATTCGGCAGCTAAAGAGGCAAGTAATGATACCTCAAATCTACTACAAATTAAAATTTCACGTATTAAGATGGATGCTAATCAGCCGTGGCATACACTATGGCGACTTTCTGCAGGTACGAAAGGACAACATTATTACCAATTGCAGCCTAACATTCCGAAACAACCATGGTTTTTTAAAGGTCCGTACACGCGTCGACATATTATCAATATTATACTATTACGTTTTAATCACTCTTTAACCTCCACTTATAAACATCGTTTCCATATCGATAACAGTCCATCTTGTACTTGTGGATACATTAATGGCGATAGTGATCATTTATTTTTTCATTGTCCACAATATGCACCTCAACAAAGACTCTTAATTCGGAAATTAGTAAGTATTCACGTACCTTGGCCTACGCGAGTCTCAGTCCTGTTATTTCAACCATCACCACAGATAATCACAATCTTCAACCATTTTCTTGACTCTACTCAAATCCGGTTGTAATTATGCTACATTCAATTATTTGTTTCCCTGCGTGCATGGAAGTGACACTTCTATAGGTTCCAAGGGCTTCGCCCACATCTTTTCTTATTTTGAAGGTGTTGTAGTGTTTCTTAATATTTCATATTACCTGGTATACTTGTACACATACAGTTTACTCGTGATGCGTGTGTATCGTAAAGTGAATTAAGTGAAATATTATGTATGGCTTGAGACTGGGAAACAGAACACTCAATCCCAACCAATCTCCTCAAGAAAAAATCCTAAAGGTTGAAGACGTCAAGATGGGTCACTTCGGCGTGAAGATATAGTGCCTTGTGTCCACGTGCTTACTCCTAAGTCCATTACCCTTACACCCACAAGATGTAAATTTTCACCCATACCAATGATCTTTGTACTAAAGTACTTTCTGAATAGTCCTACGGTTCCATAAATACATGATAATAAACAAGAGTTTCACAGTTTTCCCAGCTTTAACACCTGTGAGATAAAGTGTTTATTAGTCACCATAACCATCGCCCTCTACTATGGCTGCGCTAATACGCCTTCCCAATACAGCGATGTGAGTGATATGGGCCTAGTTCCCATTTTTACCGCCGAGCGCTGCTTCGCTGGCATTGAAACTCGATTGTTCATTACAGCACACGTTAAGTGTTTTGTAAATTTCTGTTTAAATATACAGCCAATCACTCGATAAATATATTTGAATCACGCCTTACACCTTAATAAAGAAATTTAGTAAAGAACGTATCCCTCCGCAGCGGAAAAACCGTACAAAATAATGTTAACCGTAGGTAGTAATTAGGGGCTGCCTATCCGAGGTGGTAAAGGCGTGCTCGGTTCGCCCGGAAGACGTGGGTTGGAATCTCCGTCAGGAAGTCGTAAAAATTTAAGAAACGAGATTTCCACTTCTGGAGGTGCATATGGCCCTGAGGTTCACTCAGCCTACACCAATTAATTCCTGGGGGCAAAGACGGCCGGGCGTAGAGCTAACCCCTCTACCCCATCAAATGCCGAGGTTAACAATGGTGCAAGCCTTTACCTTCCACTCTCCCAAGAGCCTTCATGGCCTGTACGGAGGTGACTTAGCTTTGCTTGTAGGTAATAAATACTGTAGAAATAATTTCACACACTTTTCTGTTTAAGTGTTTCGTTCGCGTTCTCATATTTCGGTCTTTCAAAGATCTCTGTTATTTATGTGGCTAAGTTGTTTAAGAATACAAGAATAACACACTCGCAAATAACTTCACTCAATAACTGTGAATGTCCGATTTTAGGACAACTGAAGTGAGGAAAATCAAGCAACAAGTACATTAAATAGTCATCATAGACGCAATAGGATTTTTATGAACAAATGGTTGTGCTTTCAATACAAAATCATGAATAACTTTCAAAGTCCACATTGGCAAATCAGATGGCTACTGCAGCCTGCTGTTTTAATCTCTTTTATAAATCAAGTCCATTAGCACTGTTGCACACCTTGGTCTTGTTAAAAGAATCAAGCATCTTGTCCGGTTGCAATGTTGTTACATTTGTGCTACTGACATGTATGTCGAATCATTTTCTTATGATAACATGTATTTGACAGTGGTACCTCCATTAAAATATCGTGCATATCTGTATACGAATGGTCTTTTAAATATTCTAGAGCTGTTATTACTTCAGTCGCGAAAATATATTTCGCGCACCGCACGTTCATTTTCTTAAACTTAGACGGCTCGATATGTTTGCGTGTAAGAAAAATGAACGGGTTTCACAGTTTCATTTGATTGCATCTGATACAGTTTCTTGATAAAATCACCATGTATATCCTGGGAACCATCAATAATAGATTTTTTTAGTAAAGAATTTCTTACTTTTCAGAATGTGCCATTTGTCGAAAGCAAGAAGAGGCATTTCACTATCAACAGGATGACAGATCTTCGGTTTAATGTGTTTTGAAGAAGACATTCTTCTTACCATGCTAACATTAGTCTTACGATTGTCACTCACAATGCGCAACACGAAAAAACCGCAAGCTTCAACTTCCTTTATTGTTGTGAGTGTTAAAGTATGAAGCTCTGTCCCTAAAAGCCTATTAAAAGATGCTGCTGTAACCTTTATTTTGTAGTCACAGCGGAAATTATAAAACGGAGAAGGTTATTGACCAGAGTAATTCGATTTCTATTTTCGCTTGCATGGCAGTCATCTTGAGTAGTTTTTATTTGCTCAACATGGAACGAAGCTCTTTCTATTCAAAGAAGGTGCCCAGTTTCTTGTCATATAACATCTCCTGTTCGATGGACTACCAACAAACACAATCTCTCTGCTTCAGTTAGGCGCTGACTTTCTGCTAAAAGGCGCTCCTTTATTAAGAGGGTTATTCCAGTATCGCAGTTTATATCTCCTACGTAGCGTGAAAATGTGTTTTATTCGGTGTGGCAAACATATGACCTCGAATTGAAATTAAGAGAAAAATTCGTTCTTGGGATACCATTCAGCCATTTATGACGTTGTTACTCGTTGAAAGGAAATTCATGAAACGAAATTCCCCTTCCCGATCTGCTTTTCATCTTACATCAAGGCACACAGCAGTAAACAATATTATGTACATAAACATTAAAACAATTCACGACCAAAGAAACAAGCCAAATAAGTCAAACAGAGGTTAAAATTACGGCAGCACTTTTAGCAATGATCACTGAGCGTATCTCTTCAAGTAGACTAATGCCAGCTTTCCAGCGCCCCAAGCGCCTCAACTGGTAACTATGACGTGTTCGCTCGTTTACGTGTGTGACCGGGCGAATGAGAAGGCGTATTAGCGCAGTGATAGTAGAGAGCGATGCCATAACTAAGTGTTTGGAACTGGGTGTTAGTTAAATACAGAGCCCAACCAAAACCACCATTCACCCTCTTCCTGGAAACCTCGGCGCGATCACTTGGGCAGGAGTAAGAAGAAAAGAAGAGAACAGCGGAAGCGTTGTGCTACGGGGCTCAGTTATAGACACACAGTCGCCGCAACTGTCTTCGCTTACTGCGATACGGTTCAGGCACCTGAGCAATTTGTCTGGGGCCGTTTTTACATTTAATTGTAATACGGACCCAACCATGAGCATATTTGTCTTGTGTGTTACACTGTGCCACGTGCCCGCGATCGCCACTGCAGTGACGGCGGACCCCTCTTTTCGTGCGTCGCGGGCTTGCCTGTGAACACTGCGCATCAAGCGGCCGGGCTTGTCCTTGCCGACCACACAGGACTTCTCCGTCGTGCTGCTCTGCTACCCCGTACCGAGACTGGTAGTTTATGGGAGCAAATTAGCGTCTCGGTTCGGGCCGACAGGCCTAGACGTAGGTCCCCCACTTTAGTCGCCTAGGCGGCCAACGTAAACTACTATCCGTGAACTTGGTGCACCACCGCTCGTGTCTTGTCCGTGGCTCCAACCACTTTAAAAACTCGCCCTGATACGACGGTGACAACAAGTTCACGACACTAAATCCGCCCTCGGGCGTTTGATTTTCCTCCCACTCTGCTCACCAATTTCCCCACCTCAAGGATGCATTTCTGTGGTAAGATAACCCACCACTGGCTGCGCTCTTCTCAATTTCAGACCCGGCCCCCTGCCTCGGCAGGTGGCTACCCCCACCCCAATTCACTTCTGATTACTAATTATCTTAATCTATGGTCTTCCTTGGTTCGAGAAACCCTCCAGTCCGCCGTCCCGTTCAGACGCCTTCACGAGAGCCGCCAATACCCGATCATTATTCCCCCATGATGACAAGAGGCCGCGCTAGGTCTCGTAGTGCCAACCCTGGAGGGAGTACCCGCAGGCTCGCTGACCAGTCACCCACCCCCAGTGGCTGAGACATCGGCAACCCCACTATCGCCCCCATCTAATTCTCCAGTCCCCCTCTTTCCAGCTCTGATAATGACACTATTGTCATCCCAGTCGACTGCCAGGGCTCGCCCCACTCCAACTCTAGCCACTCTGACAGCCCAGGCTCTTCAGGTTCAGACACCTCAGATACTGATGAAGATGGCTACCAGTCCCCTAGTGGTAGACAACAGAAAAAGAGATTCAACCCTCATGTCTTCGCTAAGCCCAGGCCTTTGAACCTAAAGAACTCTTACGAGATCTTCAACATTATTCCCATTGACAGCAATGACCCGACGGATGCTGCCCGCAGTAGCACCGCCGCGTCTCGCAAAGGACCGACGGACGCCGGCCGCAACGGCACCGCCACGCCACGCACCATTAGAAATGGCCCTGCCCCGGCAGAAGCTGCTCGCACCAGCACTGCCGCTGCAGCCACTACTCAATCCGGCCCAGCCCCGGCAAACGCTGTCCATACCAGCATTGCCGCATCTGGTGCCACCTTAAGTTCCCCAAACGCCCCCAATAACCAGGCCAACAGTCAAGATGCTACCACTAGGGTACCCAAAATTAGAATTCCTCCAATCTATGTCAGAGAGGAGAAAGGCAAGAAGCTAGATATTCCCAACCTCAGAGAAGCACTTCGTGATAATCAGATAGCCTATAAAATGAAGGTACTCTTCGATGGTGTCCGCATTCAAACGGAAACACCTGAGGACTATGAAACCCTGAAGAGCCTGGTTCTTGCCTTTAATGGTCAATACCATACTCGACCAATCCTCGAACGTCGCTACCGCAAAGTTGTGGTACGTAACCTTCACATCAGCGAGGATCCTCAATTCATTCAAGATGCACTCACAACCCTTGGCTTCGATATTATCTCTGTGTCTCAGCTCACCTCCCCCGCACCCGCAGGAAGATGCCATTATTCCTCGTCACTTACTGTGGCAGCACCACCGAGGACCTAAACATATTTGATGTTAAATCCCTGCTCGACACTGCTGTTAAGATTGAACGCTACAACAGCCCGGAAGGACCTGTCCAGTGCTTCCGGTGCCAGCGTTTAGGTCACACCTCCGGTGGCTGCTGCTGCATATCTAAATGTGTCATGTGTGGCGAGTCCCACAGATCTCAAGACTGTCCCCGTAAGGGGGACCCCTCACAAAACCCCGTTGTGCTAATTGCAAGGAACAGCACACCGCCAGTTATCGAGGCTGTCCTGTATACCTGCGCATCTTAGCGCAGGAACAGAACCGCCTACCCTCAACAAAGAAAGGTGCTGCCGGACCCACCCCCATTACTAAGCCTGCCAAATTACGAGCCAACGTCTCATTTGCCAATGCTACCAACCCCTCAGAACTAGTGGCTCACCAACCAACTGCCCCCCCCCCAGCCCCGCCCCGCAAGCTCTCACGAGCGAAAACTTCCCCGACCTCCCCACATCGTCCGCCCCCCCTCAGCGAGCCTCCCCCTCCCCCAGCCCTCCACACAAGTATCTGATGTTATGGAAATCCTCAAACTATTCAAGGACCCCTCGTTCCGAGAAATCATCTCTCTTATTAAATCCACTCTGCAGAAGCTAAAAGAAGCCTCTGATAAATTAGAGATTATTATGTCTGCTGTACTCTCCTTCTGCGATTAATGGCCCCTACCAGCAGACAAGCACGCCCTAAACAGTTGAGGGTTCTTTTCTGGAACTCTGAGGGAATCCAGAGAGACACCCTCGAACTCTCAGAATACCTCGCAGAAGAGAGTATCGACATCGTTCTCGTCTGCGAGACCTGGCTGAAACCTGGATTGTCGGCTCGCATTAGTAACTTCATCAACTATAGAGATGACAGGACCAACCGCATTCGTGGCGGCAATTGTATATACGTGAGGCATAACCTCACACACCATAGAATCCAGACCCCCAACAACCTTACAAGTTTCGAAGCAACGACAATCCAGGTTCTCACCCACAAAGGACCCCTCAAACTTACGGCGTGCTACATCTCTCCAGACGCAGCGTTCGACCCACTAGACTGGACCGTGTTATAGATGTGGAGGTGTCCACCGTCCTGGCCGGGGATTTCAATGCCAAAAACCCCCGCTGGAACAGCCGGATCACCACCACCAGGGGCAAACAACTCGTCCATTACTGTGACCGGAACCATCTTGCTACCCATGGCCCTGATCGCCCCACCCACTTCCTCCATAACCCCAATCACCGGCTTGACACCCTGGACATTGGCATTTCTCACAGACTCCATCAGTTTATCCAACTCACTACCTTAGATCTTTTCGACTCTGACCATAAACCCGTTCTCATGACCCTAGATTCATCTCCCAACTATACACCCATCCTCATTCCCATCTATAATCGTAAAATTAACTGGAACACCTATCGCACCGAATTATCCGCTAAACTTAATGGCAATCCCAGTATGAAGGGGCCGGCTGATATAGACAACTTGGCCCTCCAAATATCAACCACCATCATCAACGCTGCCCAGACCGCCTCTGAGGGCCCTAGCGCCGTCCAATGCAGAAAAACACGCTCCCCTCGGCGATCCTGGCACAAATCAAAATCAAGAACCGTATTCGTAAGTTATGGCATATGACCAGGGACCCATATCTCAAAAGCAGATGGAACCGGTCCAAAAGGAACCTCCAGGTCATGATCTTAAACAACAGGACAGCAGCGTGGAGGTCCAGACTGGCGGGTCTGAGCGCTTCAGACAACTCCCTTCACAGGTTGCCACGTAAATTTACCCGTACTAGGACTGGCATACCCACCCTCCATGGTAGGAATGGAATGGCCTACTCTGACAAGGACAAGGCAGACCCATTGGCGAACACGTTTGAGAGTGCGTGCACGCCCAACGTCGAGCCTTGCGACGACAATTTCATTGAGCTTGTAGAAAATGATAACGAACTTCACGCTACTGACGAGACCCACCTCTCCCCAGACTTCAAATTCATTACGCCAACTGAACTGTTCGCCGCCACAAAACAGCTTAAGAACAGGAAATCTCCCGGCCTTGATAACGTTTCAGCGTCCTTTCTCAAGAATCTCCCTAGAAAGGCACTGACTTGCATAACCAAGCTTTTCAATGCGATCTTCCGGTACGGTCACTTCCCGGCCTGCTGGAAGGTCGCGAAAGTTATTATGATACCTAAACCAAACAAGGACAAAACTTTTCCTCAAAATTATCGACCCATTTCTCTTCTTAGTATTATTTCAAAATTATTTGAAATCCTGTTCTTAAGCAGACTAAACACTATTATTGACGACAAAAATCTTATGTGCGAGGAACAGTTCGGTTTCCGGCGAGGCCATTCCACTGTCCACCAGTTAACTCGCTTAACAGAAGAAATAACTAAGAATTTCAACCACCGTCGACACACTGGAGTCTGTTTTCTCGACATTTCCCGTGCGTTCGACAAGGTTTGGCATGATGGACTTATTTATAAACTTAGGACATTAGGATTCCCCCCCCCCTACGTTCTACGCCTACTGACGAGTTACTTAGCTGACAGAAAATTTCAGGTCCAGGTTGGCGCTGCGCTGTCGGACCCCCGCCCCATTGAGGCTGGGGTTCCCCAGGGCAGCGTCATCTCACCAGTTATTTTCAATCTATACATGACTGACATGCCAAAACCCACGCATGGGAAATTGTATTTATATGCAGATGATACTGCAATCTCCTCTGTCTCGTGGCAGGCACCTAAAGCTAAAGACTACCTCCAAGACTCCCTCTCCACCCTCGAGCCCTGGCTTGAGCAGTGGAGAGTTAAAATTAATGTAGACAAAAGCAGTGCTACACTCTTCACAAAACGCCGCCCTGACTCGCTCCCTCCCCTGATGTTTTTTAGCGAAGTCATCAGGTGGACTAACAAAACAAAATACCTAGGTGTCACCCTAGACAGAGGACTTACATTCGCTGACCACATTAAAACTATTGTTGCGCAAGCCAAAACGCGCCTCTTCCAAATTTTACCTATGATTAACGCCGATAATGGGCTCATGCTGTATAAGACGATGGTAAGACCCATCCTGGAATATGCCAGTCCTGTATGGGGCATAGCAGCTAAGTCCCACCTGTCAGCGGTACAGCGCGTACAGAACCGCGCGCTGCGCTCCCTGACAGGCGCATTATGGTACGAAAGAAACGTCGACCTCCATGAAACATATCAACTCCCCACTCTTCAGAAAAGGACCGAACGGGCGGCCACCAAATTCTACAGCAAACTTCATACTAACTCCAACCCCCTCATCTCCAACTTAGGAAAGTATGACACCGAGGGCCTGCGCTACCGCAGACCCAAGGATGTCCTCAATATAACCATGTAATACACACTCTTCACCCGTAATGGGTCCAGGCCACACAGTGGCCAGTTCGATCCCCCTCAAACAATCCACACACTTTCCACACCAATGCAGTCTCAGGATTAAACATCATGAAATAGCACTCAAGGCCTAATAGGTCGACGGGCTATAACCCCTCATCGGTCCCCGTGATCAGTGAGAATTGTGGTACCAATATCAAGAAGAAAGAAGATCCTAAAGGCTAAAGGTTACTTTCGTTCATATTTGCCAAAACCCCAAAATGATGTGAAATGAAACTGCGGGGAGATGACTTAGTCCAGCAGACGTTCTGATATTGACTCTGATTGCCAATGTATCTTAATTTAGGGAATAAAATAGTATGTTACATTGACTAATATTGTTAAAATGATTAATCTTACAGGCTACTTTCATTGATATGTGCCAAAGCCAAAACAGCGTCGTGAAATGAAACTGCGGAGGATGAAGTAGTCCAACTCCCCAACTGACGTTCCTTATTAATTGTGAGGAATAATAGTAATTGTTTTTATAATCATGGCATTTAGATACATAGCAGGATTTACCACAATACTTTTGTCTTCTGATGTTAATATTGAGATTAAGAGTCATTGTTCAATTAGAGTTTTAAAATTCTTTAAGCGCTGCTCTCAGGAAGGGGGCTGGACAAAACACAAAAGTACTTTTTCCATATTCGTTGTAAGCGTAACATAAATATTTTGACTCAAACATGTTTTAATTTCAATATATATACTTTAAGATTACATTTCATTCATACCTTTCACTAGAATATTAAATACCGGGCAAGTTAGCCGTGCTAATTCAGGCAATAATTTTTACTTGAAATGCAGTAGGGTGCAACAAGTTGGCCGCGCGGCGTGCAGCTGTGAGCTTGCATCCGCGAGATAGTGGGTTCGAACCCCACTGTCGGCAGCCCTGGAGGTGGTTTTCCGTGGTTTCCCATTTTCACATCAGGCTGTACCTTAATTATACCACGGCCGGTTCCTTCCCACTACTAGCCCTTTCTTATTCCACCGGCGTCATAAGACCTATCAGCGTCGGTGCAACGTAAAACAAATAACGAAGAAGAAGAATTTTAAATAAAATTCAGTGAGAGGAAAGTATTTTGAGTAAATAAATTGTAAACTGTTCTCTGCTCAATGATGATGATGATGCTTGTTGTCTAAAGTGGCTTAACATCTAGGTCATCGGCCCGATTGCTTAGGTAACAACACTTCATACGTTGGGCTTACCGTTATAGCAGTAGTGATTCTTACTTGTCAATGTTTAAATGTTAAAGATCACATTATCTTGAATAAAAATGTGTTGTGTTACTGTCGTATGGCAAATACGACACTGCCGAAAGGATTATTCTATGAGAGAAAATTCATGTGTAAAAATACCTGATTAGCGTGATTAGCTGCCACTCCCGGAGTCCCGTGTTCGATTCCTGGCCCTGCCACGAAATTTCATAAGTGGTACGAAGGCTGGAACGGGGTCCACTCAGCCTTGGGATATCAACTGTGTAGAGAGGGGTATCGATTCCCACCTCAGACATCCTCAAAGTGGTTTTCAATAGTTTCCCACTTCTCCTCCAAGCAAATGCCGGGATGGTAACTAACTTAAGGCCACGGCTGCCTCCTTCTCTCTTCCTTGTCTATGCCTTCCAATTTTCCCATCCCCAACACAAGGCCCCTGTTTAGCATAGAAGTTGCGGCCGCTTGGGCGAGATACTGGTCATCCTTCCCAATTGTATCCCTGACCCACAGTCTCACGCTCCAGGACACTACCCTTGAGGTGGTAGAGGTGGGATCCCTCACTGAGTCCGAGAGAAAAGCCAACCCTGGAGCGGTAAACAGAGTAAGAAAGAAAGAAAGAAAGAAAGAAAGAATGAAGGTAAATACCCGAAACAGAAAACTAAGATGAGAGTGCTACCTGCTTTTAGCCACCCCGTAGTTTTGTCCTGGTCTACAGAGAATTTGTGAAATGATAGTGTCCCTTTGCTCCTTTATTCCTGTTCAGAATACAAAAACGGCACACAGCAATATATATTCCAATATTTCTTAACACAGTTAAAGAAAAGCAAATCACCACACCATTGAAAAACTAATTAGCGCATAAATTAAAATCCTTGTTCAGGACAAAGTTACAGCGAGAAATCACTTTGTTCTTGTTTCCATAAAATTTCTGCTCAAAGTACAAAAAGGTACACAAGAATGTCACAAATTCCAAGATTTGTAAACACAATTTTTAAAATATAATCACCAAACTACACAATACAAAATAAATTCACCAGCGCATAACTATCAGATCTCAATATCAAGCCAACAAGCACCTCATTGCGAACACATTGTCAACATTTACGACAGCAAAACCATATAAATAAAACTGGAAATGCGGCAATTTGCGGTATATAGCTTCCTGCCAGTGGGTAGTAGGCCAGCGCGCCAGCGGCATTACGGTGAAACTTTCCAATTACAGCTTTATGCTGGGCTTCACAAGCGATTGTCAAGGCCGATATAAGGAGCGCAGCGAGGGATCCAGTCGGCTGTGGTTCGGCAGGCATAGGAGATGTAGCCTGAGGTAGAGGGGGACATTGTTGATGCCGATCAGGAGAATAACTTGGGGATGAAGCCTAGACAAGGCTTCATTAAAGGAGATATTCTCAGTGCTCATGATTTTCTTAATTTGGAGCTGGTGTGGTTGTTCGGGACAGGAAGCAGAACCAGTCAGATGGGGACCTTGACAGTGGACGCATTTAAAGAATGTTTCTAGACAGTCTTCAGTAGAATGGGAGAGCGAGCAACGACCACATCTAATAGTATTTGCCCGGCAATTCTTGTCTCTATGGCCATACCTTTGGCACTTGCAGCAATGAATAGGAACAACAAAAATAAGCGGTTCAACCTCCATATAAACACTGTATAGGGAAACATGTTGAGGTAGCATCTGACCACGAAATACTACTTTAACAGAGCCCGTAGGTAGATATTCTGTACTACCTTGTGTGACTCGACGGTTAAGGCGTTTAACAGATTTGACTGGGATCGTGGATTTTAAGTTTTTAAGAATCTCAGCTTCAGTAAGTGTTTTTTTTTCAACATCACAGATGATAACCACACGCATAATACTGGAACTGGGTATAAATGCTTTAACTTGAAGAGTAGTGAGAAGAGGATTAGTTAAGAAAGTATTGGCTTGCACTGCATATGAGAATTTAATCTGAAGGCGATTACGTCCTTTGGGAGTAATTGATTACGCACTTAAATTATTTTCATGAAATTTGTGCCCCAAAGCCATCAGGTGCAAATGATTGATATTTTGTGGATGGGTAGATTCCACATATACAATATATGGTCCATAGTGAGTACTGGGATATGTTTCAGAGCGGGGTGGATCATTAGATCCTTCCATATTTTGAGAAGAAGAATTGGATAACTGAGCGGAACCAATTAGTGAGTTATCATCTTCCATACAGAATTCTATTTCCCGTTCAACCTGTAGCTGTGACGGATCAGGCGATTCGTCACCCCCACTATGCTCTTCCATATCACAAGCACTACACGAGTAGTTAAATGTAAGCACACACTGCACTACACTATACTCAACTGTACATTACTCGCAGCCGCACACACTATACAAGGCAACCGTTCAGGTCCGCTGCCAAGCAGCAACAGAATCTTCCCCACTTTATCACATGTACAAGACTGGAGGAAAACAAATGCAGGCAGGGTAGCGGCGTTGCCATATTGGTCAATGCTCTTAACGAATATTGTCACAGCCTTCCTTTTTACTCTTAGCTAGCTTAGTTCTTATGGTCATAGTAATACATACCTTGCAATAATGGATTTCAGTATCTATAATAATTAAAAATATTACGTAGATGAATCTGGTAGTAGGTAGGGACTCCCTTTGGAGGCAGCCCTGCCCAAGGAGTGGCATCCCTGCCTATGTGAATCCCAGAGCACACTGACCCAGTGTGTAGCATCTGGTAAGGTTATGACTGAAGACCTCAACAGAATCTATAGCGGAGAAGATGGACTTGGGAACGGTGGAGATAGCAGAAAAGTCAACCCCGTACTCAGGGAATAGTATGAGTTCACTATTCCTCACCAGTGTTTGTTTCCCATGTGAGGGGCAGCTGCAAGGGCATCTGTTCCCCATGTAAGGGGTGGCTTGGGAGTGGCAACCACATTGTAACAATAGCCTAAAATGAGTGATGGTAATTATCAGCCTCGGAAAAAGTTAGGGCGTACCCTGCTAAAAGTGACGCACAGTTGTTGTGCTGTGGGAACTGTGACAAATGGGCAACCAGCGGTTAATATTATGAAGGTGGGAATAATAAATGTGTTGACCCTGATGGAAAAATCAGAGAAGTTGATTTATTTTATGGAGAAAGAGGGTGTTGCAATAATGGAACTGAATGAGGTCAAGTGGAGGGGAGAGGGAGTGAAGAGGATGAGTAGAGGGTACACCCTATACTGGAGTGGAGGAGGTGAAGCAAAGAATGAAGTAGGAGTGATTGTTAGCATAATCCTGGATGAAAATGTGGGTTGGGTAGACTACGTTAGTGATAGAATAATCAGAGTATGGCTGAGGATGGAAGGAGAAGTGAAATATTTCATCCAAGTTGTATTCATCTATCATTTTAAAGGTAGCTATCTACTCTGACTTAGCAAATGTCATGGGATAGTCACCTAACAGCGTGTGGGGCCTCCTCTGGCCCTGCGAACTGCAGTGAGACGCCATGGAAGTGAGTCGACAAGTCTCTGGTAGTCCTCTGGACGCAGCTGACACACCAAATCGTTTGCAGAGCGGCCGCCAGTGCTGGTCTGTTCGTGGGTGCAGGATCCATGCCACAGAGCCTGCGTTCCAGGACATCCCAGATATGCTCGATAGAGTTCATATCGGGGCTCCTGCGTGGCCATGGCAGTCGTTGGACCTTCGCTGCATGTTCCTGGAACCATTCCCGGACGATATGGGAGCGATGTGGCGGCGTGTTATCTTGAAACACCGCAGAACAGTCTGGGCGCTGGAAGGCCAAAAATGGGTGGAGATGGTCTCCGAGCAGCTCAACATACCGCGTACCATTCAAAGTCTCTTCCAGAACAACTAGGGGGCCCATTCCATACCAGGAAGATGCACCCCAGACCATAACAGTAACACCAGCGCCCTGGACCACACCTTCGAGGCAGGCAGGATCCATCGCTTCATGTGGTCTGCGCCATACACGGTGCCTCCCATTGGCATGGTGCGTTTGAAATCGTGATTCGTCCGACTATATCACGTTACGCCATTGTTCCAGTGTCCATCCCTGGTGACTGGCGACAAATGCGCGTCGTTGTGCCCGATGACATTGGGTTAACCCGCGAGTGGTCGCTAGCCGAAATGTAACGTAAGTGGTCGCGCATGAGACTTTCTCTCACATTAAAATACATATGACATTTTTCACAGTTTTGTGGAGCGCAAGGCTGAAATTTACTACTGAAATGAAACGCAAGTTCTACATTATATATTTCAGATAAAAATGAAATGATTAGCTCTGAGAGAGAGAGAGAGATGGCTTATGGCTTTTAGTGCCGTGAGTGTCCGAGGACAAGTTCGGCTCGCCAGATGCAGGTCTTTTGATTTGAAGCCCGTAGGCGACCTACACGTCATGATGAGGATGAAATGTTGATGAAGACGACACATATACCCAGCCCCCATGTCAGCAAAATTAACCAATTAAGGTTAAAATTCCTGACCCCGCCAGGAATTGAACCCGGCTCTTCTGTGACCAAAGGCCAGCACGCTAACAATTTAGCCATGGAGCCGGACATGATTAGCTGTTTATAAATGACACAAATTACTACTTAAAATAACATATGCAATGTACATTAAAATAAGTTCTGTGCTGAATTTGTAAAAAATAAAATCTCACACGTGCATTATATCTAGTAGTATTTGCGTACAAACCAAGGTTTCTGAACACAATAACATTTTCAAAAACAAGAAGTGCTCATAATGCAAATACTAACACGTACATCAGGAGTAAGGTTCCCGCTCCACTTCGAAATAACACCAACGTCACTGGTCGTGCGATGAGAGAAACTCTCACACAGCACGCATGGACACATAAGAACCTGTGTCCTGACTAGGGGAGGGTGTGCTTACCCTTCAAATGTGAATCGCTCTACTCACGACAGTTATAAACTCAGCTAGAAGAGGGAACAGTCACCTCCCTTTCATCACTGTGAAGTAATATCACAATAGAAGCTAATGTGAGAGACAATCTCATATAGCGACCACTCGCGGGTTAACAGTGGCACCCGTGTGCGGCGCCGGCTCCCATACCCCATAGAACCCATGTTCCTATGGATATCCCACTGGGAGACATGTCTAGCAGGGCCTGTGTTGAATTAAGCCGTGATTTGTTGCACGGTTGCCTGTCTGTCACTATTGACAATCCGTCTCAGATGTCGCCGGTCACGGTCATCGAGGGTGACTGGACGGCCGGTCGTTTGTCTGTTTTGGACGGTGACACCCGTATTCAACCATTCATGATACACGTTGGACACGGTTGATTGTGTGAAGCCAAATTCCCGCACCACTTCCGAAATTACACTTCCCATCCATTGGGCACCGACCATCATACCCCGTTCGAACGGTGTCAGCTCACGACGACGTTCCATATTACACCTGTCACATGCACAGCCACTGCTCACAAGGTCTCCTATACAACTACCGCTGGCACAGGGGGCGTGTGGTGCGCAGACAACACACCTGCGCATCAGTGCTCCGCTATCCCATGATATTTGCTCAGTCGGTGTAATTCAAATGATAATGTCATTGATGGTAACTTATTTAGTTATATAATGTAGATCTTGTAATTTAAGTTTCTTATTTATAATAGTATACATTGACGATGGCTATAGCACCTGATTTGATTTTTATTTCATTTGATTGGCCGCCATGCCCCTATACCTGATACCTCAACCAGATGTTTTCAGTATTCAAAGCCAGGATGCCTAGATTGGGAGTGGATAGACAAAAGCATCAGTGCACTGGCAGTGAACAATTTTTTTGGGGCATTGTTTTCTGATCTTGGTTTCATCTCTTCCTTCTCATATGAAACAATGCCTAGTATTGGACTAATATTATAAAGTACTGAGAGATTTACAAAGCCTTTAAAATGGTGTTGAAATGATCCCCATAGCAATCCTTTTTACAGTCTATAGAGTTAGTTACTGGCTCTTGGACTTAAACTATCACATGACTGCCAATGGCATTTTGCTTATTTTTCACTCTAAAGTATACAACAAAAATTCACCATGAGCTATTTTCATGTACAACCAACCACAAGAGAGTTTTATGTTTTAGGCCAATTCTGAAGCACCCCTTCCTGCTGATATTTTTCTGATCAACATATAGCTAAACTCCTGCTCAACCTTATTCTAAACTGAAATACCACGTATCATTAAAATACACCCATCTGTTTTTCCTGTGATGCTGTAACAGACACAGACAAATAGAATGACATCAGTATTCTTGTCAGAATGTTGCAGTTAAAAGCAATGTTATCATATGAAATGTGCAATTTGTAGAGCTGGAATACTGCTCTGCCACTTACCGTTAAGCACACACATCTCTCTACGTCACGTTACATGCCTCACGATTTTTTCGGCTGGGTGGCTCTCATCTAACCTCATCCGCAACTCAGCCGGCCTAAGCACAATCAATAGGCAGACGCCTAGTTGGTTGTCGCCTCCCCACTCCACCATGTATACTTGTCTTATCAAGGGCATGGACACCGCTTTCGAGAACTTCTTCATTTGCTACGAACTTCATAAGTCCGGCTCCCCAGTCTGCGATGTTCTCCGCCTCCGGGAAGATCCCACTGCTGCTGCTCCAAGTTCAACGGCAGTCCTGGCCTATCTACAAGATCAAGATGCAACGGCAGCCCTCATAACCAGCGGCGCGATAATCAATGGCAGACTTCATGAAGTGGTCCCTACTCCCGAGTCTCTCGTAAAGCAAACGCTCCGTTCTCCTAACCCCCTTCGCACTGTTCACAATCCTCAATCTCGTACATCTCAGCAGCTCCCATCGCCCCCCATCTCTATTTCGTCTACATCCACTACTATTACTACTGCTACCTTCACAACTTCGACCCACACTCCCTTCTATTCTTCCCCCCCTACTACCACACCTAGCCATCCACCTCCAACATCTCCCTACCTGCCACTCTACCCAGTCCCCAGCAACCCCCTGCCAACTCCACGGATGCCACCTCCACAGCTCAGCCAGTCTACCAAGAACCAGCAGCCGCCGAAACAGCCCAACAGCAGCAACCTCCTCCGAGCTGTGTCATCCATGGCATTGACCCTGCAATTACCGAACAGGACATACTGAAGGAACTCCAACTGGCAGGCATCCCAGCTCGTCGAGCATTTTGTATATTCTACACTCATGGCCCAACATTCATGATCCGCCTCCAACTCTCATCTGACGCCGACGTAGAACATCTCATCACCACTGGCGTCTGTCTCCGCAGAAGAACCTACCGAGTGGAGCACTCTCGCTCCCCCCCCCCCCGTATTGTCTGCTCCTCTTCTCTTCAAATAGCCTCCCACCCGCCACGCCCCCCCCCCCCCCCCCCACCGCATGCTATTTACCTACCCCCTTCACAACCCAACTTCTTCCAACCGCCCCTCCCGATATTGGACCTTCTTCACCTACTTGCCACTTTCATCACTAATATTACCACAACCCTCTATTACCTCCTGTCACAACACTACCCTACTCCTTACTCCAACTTCACACTGCACCCACCCATTGTACCAGCTCAATATATGTAAATACTCTTGTAAATCTATGTAACAATTTATCTTTTTCCGATTTGTGCACCTGAGATACATAAATAAAATTCTCGTCCCTCTTCCTATGATGTTTGTGGGGGTTGGCTTGCGCGGGGTGCTTTGCGGATTTTCCCTGGGTCACGGCTTGTTGTCGCGGTGTCCTTGCGCCAGTTCACTATCTTTTTCCTCCCCCGGTATGTACAACACATACCCCACTTTTTAGATTTCTTCTATGACCTTTTTTCCCTTAAATAAGGCCAAAGAACTACTCGTATAGCTGACAGCCCGTCCGCTCCTCATCCGAGGAGTGGGAATGAAATAACCATTTTGATTGATTGATTGATTGATTGATTGATTGATTGATTGATTGATTGATTGATTGATTGATTGATTGATTGATTGATTGATTGATTGATTGATTGATTGATTGATTGATTGATTTACCTACCCGCTTCACAACCCAACTTCTTTCAACCGCCCCTCCCGATATTGGACCTTCTTCACTTACTTGCCACTTCCATCACTAATATTACCACAACCCTCTATTACCTCCTGTCACAACACTACCCTACTCCTTACTCTAACTTCACTCCTCGGACGAGGAGTGGGAACGAAATAACCATTTTGATTGATTGATTGATTGATTGATTGATTGATTGATTGATTGATTGATTGATTGATTGATTGATTGATTGATTGATTGATTTTTACCATTAAGTGTGCACACTCCCCATTCATATCAGCGGCTCACAGCAGGGATCAAATAGCTGGACTGCTATGATGAACCAGTGTGTCACATACCAGTAGTTATTACAACGCACATGAACCAGAGGAATGGTATGCTAAAAAAACACAGGCAGGCTGTTCTACCTGGGTAGGTAACTCCCTTAGCTCATGTGGCACGCAGCAGTAATGCCATGTATTGGAGATAAGAGGCAGCAGAAGAGACAAAGCACACCACAACATGACAGTAGTCAATGTAATGCTATTGTTGATCACTTTTGTGGGCTTTCGATATTGTAGGCCTTCACATTTTCTTCCTGGTCCATGATATTAGGGCATCTAATATAAAGAGAGTCCTTCTTCCTCTTATGACTCCCTCTTGTCTTATTCTTCAAGTGATCATTCCTTCATGATTTTTATCTTTTCAAAATGGGCTGATGACCACGTGGTTTTTCACCTTAAGACAATCACGAGAAAAACCAACACCATCGCCATTTTACACAATTGAACCATATTTCCATGCTAGCGATACTCAGCGTTCATATGTAATAAGCAAAAAAGGAAAGGTCTAAATATATGAATATCTACTGTGACCAGATGTCCTCTTTTATCTGGACATGTCCACCTTTTTAGACCATTGTCCGGGGTCTGGATGGATTAATTTTAAAAATTCTCCTTTGTTAGTGGGGGGTATCTGTTTTACTACTTTGTTGTTACAAGTGTTCTTCCTTTTGTGATGGGATCATCAATATTGTATCGAGATATAGAAATGTGATTATGGATATACAGTACATACAATTATTCTATGCATGTCTTGTGTTGTGATAATTCACCATTCTGTATACCACATGCTTCTCTCTCAGCAATATCAAATTGGTTCTGCAACTATATAAAAAGGCTAAATTTGCGACTTTCACTTTTAACAATCCAAGTATTTATCAAATAATGAATCTGTTTAAAAACATAACCTTCAAGTTGCTTTTTTCAACAAATAACACAAACTGTGAACAGTTTTTCAACCATAGTTCAGTCAACTCTAGTAAAAGTAGAACAATAAAACTTTGATTTCCACCTATTCAATACTTTAAAAGCAATTATAAAATTAGGATCTCATCCTTATTTTATTGCTAAATTATTAAAAACATAGGACATGTTTCATTCAATTATTGAACATCTTCAGCTATACACTGACTTTCAATACAGAAAAATGAGGATAGTATCCTGCAACTCTAGTAATGATCAATACTCGAGCTCAGGCATTTGTAAACTTGCATTGATCAATGTGAAGCCACATACATTGGATAAATGGGGTGTAGCTTCATGACTAGGTACCTGGAACATGTCAGTGAAAAGAAGTGCCGAAATTTCTCAGCATTGAATGAGGCAAATCATACTTTTACATCTATTAAGAAAGACCTAATCATCCTTAGGAAAGCTACAAAAGGTAATCTTTTGAATACCATTGAAAATATATATATTTTTCTGAACCAGTTTCACAATAGTAAATATAAATGAGGTCCTCGAAAGTAAGAATCCTTTATTTGTCCAAATACCCTCTTTATTGGAAACACTAGCTATTGTGTAAGCTCAATCATTTAAGGAGGCCACCCTGGTAATTCCATTTATGAACACAGCTACCTATCCCCCCCAATATTCCCCTTCTCTTCCTTTACGTACAACTAGACACACAGCTACCCCTTCCCCTTCTCTTCCCCCACTTATAGCTATTTAAGCTCCTGTACAGGATGTATTACATACGTACAACACTAGATGCACAGCAGCAGCTGCCAAACCTGGCTACATTACTTAAAAAGGGAGTCAGCTCTGAAGGAACAAAATAAGGGTTGGCGCATTCCTTCTTCATTCTTTTTTTCACTAATTTATACTTCGTAATTTGGTTGTCACTGTATTAGTTAGATTCTTTTCCTTTTCCAGATACATGTTTGTACTAGATCCTTACAAATGAAAAAGTTCTGCACAATTCAATACAGCTATAGGATTCAACCTTAAGGAGTATTTCCCTCTTCCATTAACGTGTGCCAGCAACAGAAGTTTTTTTAATAAATATTGCAGGAAAGGCATATATTTTAACTTTAACAAGGATTTTAAAAATTGGACTGTTGTAATTTCAAGAGACGGCATCTTTCGATTTTAGATTTTAATTTTGAGCTATGAACTTATTTTAAGATTCAAGTTGAATGTACTTGATACATACTGTGTATATGGTGTTTTTAATGTGTTAGACCTTATTTTAAATGTTTATTATGTTTGTACACACCATCATGTAGACAATGTCTTATTTATGGCTATTTTAATTTAGACCATTTGTAATAACTGAAGATGGCTCTTAGGAGCCAAAACATGTACTGTGTTTTTTGGTAAATATAAATGATCACTAAGAGTGATTGTAAGACTGTATTGATTTGGTAGATCTCCCCAACAGCTATAATTTTGAATTTCAGGGTCAATACGGAACAAGGATGAAGTTTTTAACTTGTAACACAATTGTGACATTGTGTTTCGTGGCCATGTGTAGTACACCACTGCTTGTAGACACGCTGAACAGTCTGCTACAAAACAAATCCAGCAACTTCATGCACCGTATGGCCATGGGTACGGCCAAACACGATTGTCCCTTTTTGCCACTCTGTCACATCCTTACATCTACCCATGTTGACGTACAGTGTCTGCTTGAAACATCAGTGTCTCATTATCACTACTGCCTTATGCTCATGTAGAGGCAGTGTGTGTGCGGTTGAACATGGGACTTGTTTTCTGAGCCATCTGTACGGGCTTAACGATCCATCTGTGCACATGCGCTGGGGTGACTAACTTTTTATCCGGTGAGCTTATATCTTCCTGTTCTAACTTTACAGTTGTTCTTACATTTCTTGCAGTTATCACCATACAATTTCTCTTTCTTATTGATTCCCTTCCAAATTCCTCACAGGTCTTATTTAAATCTTTTATCATTCCAACCATAGCTCTTTCACTCTCTTCCAACAACACCATATCATCAGCAAGTAGAATACATTCTATCCTCCTACCACCAACCCGCACTCCTCTATGTTCCTTCCATACATTTCTGAATAATATGCTCCAAATACATTTAAACTGTATTGGGGAGGGACAACAGCCCTGCCTTTTTTTATATAATATGCTAGTTGTTCGGGGCATCGACCTATAGAGATCTTTTGCCCCTAGTTGCATCATATGATATGACCTGTGTGTAATTGGAATTGCGGAAGTGTAGAGTGTTGAATGTGAGGAAAGAACGTTAAGGACGACACAAACACCCAGTCCCCAGGCCACGGATAATAATCATTCACAATTTAAAACCCGACCCGGCCGAGAATCAAACCCAGGGCCGCCGGGTGACAGGCGGACGTGTTGCCCCCTACACCACGGGGCCGGACACAGCCGTACCTTATTCGCCTTATTCCCCTTCCAGTTGTGCTTTCTTCTGTCATCTCATTCCCAATCTGCACTCCTTCTTTCGCTTCAGTCAACTCCATCCTTCTTTAGAATGTCCATTAATTTATTCCACTGTACTCTGTCAAAGGTTTTCTCCAAATCAATGAAAACAGTGTACATTTCTCTTCCTCTTTCAATGTATGTCTCACCTATAGTTCTTAACAGTCCAATTGCATCTCTTGTTCCTTTCCCTCTTCTAAATCCAGACTTTTCCTCTGCAGTACATTTGCCCAGTCTTCCACAGAATCAACTATTTATCACCTTAAGTAAAACTTTTGCTGCATGAGAAATGAAACTGATGGATCTAAAATCCTTACCTTTCTTGGCATTATTTTTCTTCTCAATTGGTATCATTACTGCCAATAGAAAATTATCCGGCCATTCACCTTTTTCATATATCTTATTACATAAGTTAACTCATTCACACCACTATTCCTAAGGTTCTTCAACAACTCTGCTGGTAATCCATGTTCCACTTGCTTTATGATCCTTCATCTTAAAGTCCTTTCTACTTCTCCTTCCAGGATGCAGCATCCTTTGTCTTCTTCTATAGCTCTTGTTTCACCGTCTAATTCAACATCGTTTGGTCTTTGATCTGCCTCATATAGGCACTGTACATATTCTTGCCACCTTCTCACCACCTTCCCAGGTTTATAAACTAATGTACCATCACTTCTTTCTATTCCCATACTTGTCCTTTTCTTTGCTTCAAAGATTAGGTCAGCAGCTAACCTCTACATCATTTTTCTTCCTTTTCTAGTTTCTCTATTTCATCACATCTCTCTTTCATCCATATCTTCATTGCCTGTTCTGTTTCTCTCCTTAATTCATTGTTCAGCTTTCTGTACATTTGTTTCCCTTCCTTAGTTCCTACTGTCTTCTGTTTCCTTTCTTTTTCCATTTTATCCAGCATTGTCTTTGTTACCTATTCTTTCCTTATTCTTTCAAACGTCCTCACCCCTACAGCTTCTGCAAGTTCCCTAAGGTTTTGTCTCATCCTCTTCCACTTCACATTTGCACTCTATTCATTAGAACCTCTATCCCACTTTGACATAAAAGTGTTTTCCGACTCAACATCCTTACCTTCTTCCTTTAGTCTTTCTAGGTAAAGTATTGTACTTCAGAATTATTAAAACTTATAGAATACTTATTTTCTATACCAGGGCACAATACAAATGTAGAAAGACCATTTTAATTGATCTCAGCACAATCGACTCATAACAGTAACCATTTCAAAGTACTGTAGAATCTGTGAAAATCCTCTTAATGGTACAATCATACCTGCCAACTTCTAGAAATTAAAAATAGGAAGACTTTTAATTCTTGGATTTCATCACATATATTGCACCATGGTCTAGGTGAAGAAAGGTCAAGTTAAAAGGCATACATATCTACAGTTGCAATGCAAATTGACCATTAATTTTAAAATCTTAAACTAAAAAAACATAAAAATGGTTACAAGAAAATGTACTTCATCATTCTCATCTATGACACATACGAATAATAATATTTATGTCACACCGACACATGCAACAAAATGCAGAATAGTTTCCTTTATTAGACGGTAAAATGAAAGGAAATTTATAGATATCTCTGAACACTTGAAGATAACATGTGTTATATTTTTTGGCCATAACGAGAAGAGAAAATACCAGAAACTGTCACCGACTCAACTCCCTGAAATACATTCAACTCATTAAAATTATGCACAGAAATATGCAAAACTACCACATAAAAAACAATTCACTATGTCCCATACATTATTAATATACGGCTTTGATGGGGGAAGGGGGGATGGAAGCACAAAAACGCATGAAAAAACATGTGGCCTACAACGCCAACAAAACTACGCACAGAAACAACATTTACAGCGTGTGAACCACCCAACAACAAACTCTTTCTTTCGTTAGGATTAACTGAGTCGCTAGCGTGCACTAGCCTCTTTTGCTTGCAGAACGATTGCTGTCCAAAATCCCCAGTTGTATAAAGCCTACACGCTTCTGTAGTGAGCGAGAAACACGATACATGAAGGCGACGGACGAAACACTCGCGAAATAAAGCATCAAATAAATACGCTTGAAAATGAGGTTGCGTAATTTACACAAGCACATAAGAACTTATCCTTTATCCTAGGTGAAGCGTATTGACCGTACTGGGGGTTATAAAACCAAACTCCATGGCACAACCACCCCGAAGGGCCATGTCCTACCAAGCAACCGCTGCTCAGCCCAAAGGCCTGCAGATTACGAGGTGTTGTGTGGTCAGCACGATGGATCCTCTCGGGCATTATTCTTGGCTTTCTAGACCGGGACCGCCATCTCACCATCAGATAGCTCCTCAATTGTAATCATGTAGGCTGAGTGCACCTTGAACCAAGCCTCAGATGCAGGTAAAAATCCCTGAACCGGCCAGGAATCGAACCCAGTGCCTCCGGGTAAAAGGCAGGCACGCTGCCCCCACACTGCGGGGCTGCCACTGGAGGTTATACTGGTCAAAAATAGGAAGAAGTAAAAATAAATCGGAAAAGCGGAAGACGAGTTAAAAAACGGAAAGTTTCCAGGTAAATTGGAAGGGTTGGCAGGTATGTACAATATAATTTAAAGGTATTACATGTGCATATCTTTATATGTTAGACACACTAGAACTCCTGAAAGCAACTGAGTCTTCAGAAAAGTACCAGCAAGGAGTGTAAATTAGTTTCATTGTTTAAATTTTGTAAGAATTTATTGTGTAATATGTAAACAGATACATTTTTATATTTCTGTGAAAATTAGTGTAGCAGTTTAATATCTTGGGATACACTAGCTACAAAGGAGGTGGCAAATAAGAGTGCAGAAGAGCTCTCGCTTTTACCAGCAAGTACGAACACTCCTCTGGGATCCTAAAGTACCAACAAAATCAAAGCTGGTGATGTTCAATCAGTACTTCATACCTATGGTACTGAAACCTGCACTCTCACTGAGAAAGACTCATCAAGATTGCAGGCATCCACGATGAAGTTCCTTAGGTCCACAATTCAAAAAACCAAACTGGACAAGTTGAGAAATGATGTGTTTAGGAAGGAAGCTGGGATTGTTACATCATTGTTAGATTGGATCAGCTTGTCCAGACTGAGGTGGTTTGGGCAGGTAATGGGGATGGTGCTAACAAAGACAGCAAATGTTAACTTAGAGTGACATATGGCAGGGAAACGGATGGTGGGAAGACCAAGAACCCACTGGATGGACATCGTAAAGATGGACATTGCAGGTCGGGGAAGGACACTGGAGGACGTCATCAACAACAGAACGTATCTCAATAAGACAGAATGGAAGAGGCTTGCCAACAGTACCAAGGAAACTGGAACTGCAAAATGATGATGATGATGTGAAAATTAGAATGTGTGTCTAAATTCAGACTCTCAATGGAGGATTTTGTGTCCTCTGTTTTTCTGGCTTTGTCCTCCTTTTTTAAATAGTTTTGTCCTCTTTTTTATCTATTTGCATCTGATCACCCTATGAATATCTCTGTTGTCATAGCCGGTATGGTAAAACTGTATAAGATATATATGATTGGAAAGTGTATTCTATGTAACTTTTGTTACATAGTATTTATTGACAGGGCCACTAAAGTGAATGAACATGTAATATCACCTTTTAGAAGGTTTTATTAAACTTAAGACGACCAACTGGTGCATAAACAAATTCAGTGGCAACAGTAACATCTGACTAGAAAGTGTCAGGGAAAATATACAAATAAGGCAACTTTAAAACTGGATTAAGAAATGTCAGAGATCACACCCATCTAGATCATAGTCATTAAGGTGGGCAGGACAGCGACAGGTTCTCATGCTCTGTCTCAGTAGCTGGTCAGGAGTGGGAGAGGCGGTTGGACCCCTTCCTTTTGACCTTGATGATTCAGGAGATTCCGTCTAACATGGAGCTGGAACTGAAGATCTGGGTGATGAGGCAGGGGTGTGGCAATGCTCTGGACTTCCATGGGAATGTTGTCCATCTATTACTCCTCTGGCATCTTCTTCCCCGCTTTCTTCAGATATGCCTATAGGAGAAGGCAATGGTGCCAGGTCTCTAATCAAAACAGTAGTTTCCCTTTCATCGTGGTGTTGTACAGTATATGAGCATACTCAGGATTTGCTTCAAGAAGAGTAACTTCTTCCAAGAGTGGCTCGTATTCCGATTGCCTGACATGCTTCCTTAGGAGTATTGAACCTGGAGCCAGAAGCCATGAGGGGATTGAGTGTCCATAACTGGATTTTCTCTGGTGCTTAAACATCTGCTCATGGGGAGTTTCATTGGTAGTAGTACATAGCAGTGACCTGATGGCATGGACAGCATCAGGTACAACTTCTTCCCACTGTTGGATATCCATCCCCCTTGATTTCAAAACGAGTTCTGTAGTTCATCTCACTCAATTGGTGAAAGATGTGAATGTAGCTTGGCGGGTAGTGAAATATCAGGTGAGGTTGTCGCTGCACAACAACAATGTACATGATGCCCTCCATGCCGTCTGAAGCATCAGTCTCTGCAGTGAACATAGCTTCATCATCTATAGCTGAAACCAGTGCATTTTTCACATCATCTTTCAGCACTTTAAATGCTTCAATAGCTTTGTCATTAATGGAAAACTACCACTTGAAAGGTTATGTATTTTCTGGGAGAATCTTGGGATGAAGTTGGTAAAATGAGCGAACATGCCCATTGCTCTTCGAAGAGAAGCAGTGTCAGTTGGTAATGGGAGCTCTTGTAAAGGTGTCAGTCGATTGGGATCTGGGCGAATTTCATGATTGGAGATGATATAACCTAGTAGCTTTATTGTTTTGACCGAATAAACAGTCTTCTCCTTGTTTATTGCAAATTCATACTTTTCACGGCTTTCAGGAACTTGTTCAAATTGAAGTTGTGTTCTTCCTTGTTCTTGCCACCCACAATGATATCATCTAGGTAAGCAGTAACCCCAGTAAACCTTTCATTTTTGATGATCGTATCTATTGTTCTTTGAAAACAGGGTACTCCATCTGAGGGGCCAAATGGAATCCGTTTGTACTGCCAAGTTTACCGCATGCTTCGAATGCTGTGTAAGAGCAATCCTCGTCAGAGATGGGAATCCAATAATAGGTGTTTTTCAAGGCAACTGAACTGAACACTTCAAAATTTGCTACCTTGTTGACTATATCCTCGATACGTGGGAGTGGGTAAGCATCTACCTTGGTATACTGATTTATTGTTCGTGAATAGTCAACTACCATATGGCGCTTGTGGCTTTCTGATTGGGTGACAAGAACCTGAGCATGCCATGGAGAAGAGCTTTCTTGTATAATATCCTCATTTAAAAGTCGCTGAACTTTTGTTCGATGAATTTGGTATCAGTTGCTGTGTGGCATCGGGATTTTATGGTGATCGGCTTGCAACCTGGAGGTATATTTTGGAAAAGTCTAACAGGTTCGACCTTCATGACTGTTAATCTGCAGATACTCAGGGGCTCTCTGTGACCCTGAAACTTAAATCTCTACAGATGAATGACGGCCAAGGATATCATGTCCTAAAAGGACGTCAGAGCAAAGGTCTGTCAAAATGTTAAGTTCAACATCTTTGTAAATATGGTCTTCAATTTTTATATCTACGCAGCAGGCTCCTTTCACTAAAGAGCTAAGCGATGTTGAAGTCATAGTGACAGTGAGGCCACTAGCAGCAATAGGTACTTTGAGCTTTTGGACCAGCTTCTCGGAAATAAAACTTGCTGAACTGCCCGTATCAACAAGGGTGTTGGTCTTAATTCCATTCAAACGGATGGGTATATAGCTTTAGGTAAACAACCCATTGGAGAAATAGAAGCTAGAAGTATGGTATGACAATGGCAAGATTTGGTGGAGCTTGAAGATTTTGAGCTCTTACACACCTTTGCGTAGTGGCCGATTTTTGAGCAGGCACGGCAAGTGGCCTCTCTTGCTGGACAAGAGTTCCTGTTGTGATAATTAGGTGATAGTACATGTTCATTCACTTCAATTTATTAAACTTAAGATGACCAACTGGTGCATAAAAAGAGATCACACAAATAAGTTATATCAACTACTAATGTCTGTCTGTTAGGTCATCAGCCCAGAGGCTGGTTGGATCCTCAAATAGCGGTTATAAGGAAACGCCAAAAACCAATGGCAGCACCAAAATGAGGCGTACTAGGCAAGATGAGGAGTGAGGTAGTTTGCCATTACTTTCCTCACTGGGTCAGAAAGTACTATTGCAGCACAACTGACTCTATGAACAGCACCTTTCATAACACTCAGATGCACTAGTCATTCTCTGAATGTCATTACTCAGCACTACCCATACCCCAGCAACTTCCATATTGTCACAGCCATGGATGTTGCCTGGGACTTCGGTGGAAGCTACACTTTACTCTGGCCTGTGCCAAGAAATGGATGCACAAGTACTGTATCCATCAAGAAATTACAGCAGGCAGGCAACTACTAATAATAATAGATATTTGAGAATTAAACTGTAGGCCTTCCCCAAACTACCATTTCAAATATATCTAATATTTTGTATGCTAACATGTTTACTAATATAAAAAATAATGAGGTTTTTTATTTATATTGATGAAACAAAAAAAAATAGGGTACTTGACTTCTACTACGGCTGCCAGACTTTAAAGCTGAAAATAAAGGAGGCTACTAGATTTTAAAGGTGAAAATATGGAAGATTTAAAAACCATAAAGCTATTTTGACATGTTCTTAGAAAACTAGATACATACTTCAACTGGGTAGGTGCATTACACAACATCTACTTAATATTTTGAACTTGACTTGGCTGCCCTAACAATATCTGGATTGGATTTCAGAAAGTTAGAAAACTTTCAACTACTGTATTTAGGCCAACTAGAATACCTGAAATTCTTAACACTTGTAACTCTACTATAATGAGTTCAACAGAAGCTTTATTTTTCATATCTGTCCACTTGTAATGCACATATTTTAATTCAATTTGTAATTCATTTTAGGAGATAAACACACATACACTAAGCCTTTGTTTGCTTCTGTTGAATATTCTGCTCATGACACTTTAACTTGTTACTCAACCTATGATATTTTTAGATTAATTATCTGTGTTACAACCATATACAAGAGTGAAGAAAGCTACTCAAAAATGTCTGATCGGATCTGGAAGCTCATAAATACAACAATCAAACATCAATGTTTAGTCAGAAGTATCAAATTAGCTGTCCATTATCAACAAAATATTGTGTTTGATTCTTATATTATAATTCAGCTATTCTACTTGTAATTTAAATAACACAAAAAATGTTTATGGGAGATTTCTTATTTCAGTACAGGGAACTTGAAAAATAAGAAAATTCTGGGGAAAATGGGAATCTGTTAACCATATCTTATACAAACATGGATACAATGAATATTTAAAGTGAATACTACCACTGAAAACAGATTCTGTTCCCATTTACTTCAGTTTCATCCTTTGAAATGGATCCAGGTGATTTTTAACAAACTGTGTGCCTTGCTGCCGTTAGAAGACGCAGTGAATACAAACAGGTTCTCTGCTTGCTATGTCACGGATGCTTCAGTTATAGTTTCAAATAGTTTAAAGATCGTGAATTCAACCTGGTCATCCTTAGCCTACACTCAATAAAAGAACCAGACCAAATCCTATGGCACAACAGTCCTACGAAGTAACCATTGCTCAGTCCGAAGGCCTGCAGATTATGAGGTGTTGTATGGTCGGCACAATGAATCCTCTCAGCTGTTATTCTTGCCTTCTAGACCGGGGCCACTATCTCATCATCATATAGCTCCTCAGTTGTAATCACATAGGCTGAATGGAACTCGAACCAGCCCTCAGATCCAGGTAAAAATCCCTGGCCTGGTCAGGAATTTAATCTGGGGCCTCCAGGTAAGAAGCAGGCACACTGCCCCTATACTGTGGGGCTGGTTAAATAAAAGAACAGCATTTCATATTTTGGGGAAAATAGAGAGAATCTAGAAGAGTGGGAAGAGGAAATCAAATGAGGATTACAAAACTAGTTTTAACTGGAAGAATAAATTTATTTCATTTCTTACATTTACAATAATTTAAAAAGCAACAGCTGACTATATAACGCACATCTTAGTTCTTTATCTACATGAAGGTGACAAAGAGCCATTAACTTGATAAACAGTTTACACAAAACTGCAGTGCAACGTGCATATACTGTTTAGCTAGAAACAAAGACCTAATGTCACTACAAATGACTGAAAATGGTCTATGATGGAAGAAAAGTGTTCTTAAAAGTAGTTAACATTTAATTCTAAGTACTTTAAAGCTGAAAATTCCATAGTAGCTCTTCTCTTTTTCGTTTGAGAAATGAAAAATTATGATTATGGTGATGTTTCTCATGAACAGTATGATCATTGGTACTGTTTTTGTTTTCTCTTGAGTGACATGAACCTGAAATGTATATGATAATTGTATTGTATGTATATAAATTTATTTAGACTTGAAGATCTCTAATACCAAGCAAGTGGTTTATGTCACGTAGCTATCAGCTTGCATTCGCGAGATAGTGGGTTCAAATCCCACTGATGGTAGCTCTGAAGATGGTTTTCTGTGGTTTCCCATTTTTACACCATGCAAATGCTGAGGCTGTACTTTCATTAAGGCCACGGTTGCTTCCTTCCCACTCCTAGCCCTTTCCTATTCCATCAACACAAGAAGACCTATCTGTGTTGGTGCGATGTAAAGCAAATTATAAGAAAAACATCTCTAATATAAACTGTAAACTGAAATATAGATATGGTATTGAAATCTGAAAATACTTCCACTTTGCAAATAAATTTGATTTTTGATCAGTAATTATTTTATTCTTCCTCAATAAACATACTAAAATAAGAGCAATATTATAATTTAATTTCTCAGTTCCAACATAATCATAAAGGAAACACTCATCACTCAGAATGATTATAACATCTGAATTTTTCCATGATTTACTTTTTATTTATGAGTTCTTCTACAAACCATTGAAGTTTGATAGATTTCTGAATCCTTGAATCAGATGAAGTAATAACAGTTAACATACACAGATTATTTTATGCAATTCCCAACATTTTGTATTTTGAAAGTTATTTTGAGCCAATAGCTGCATTTTTTATACCTGGTAAAAAGATCAGGCTCTACATTTATTTGATTTCATCTGTGTATCTTGAATATGATATAACTAGAGACTGGAATTTTTTGTTATGTTGGAAGTGCAGAAAGCAGGATTTTAAAATGGGAAAATTGGTGTTTTCAATTTAACTTTTTGGTATTTTCAAAATCTATATCTCAAAATACATTTCAGAAAAAAAAACTGATTTTTTCTGCAGACAAGCAATGGCACTTATCAGACAAAACATTACTGTAACAGAAGAAAAAGTGTTCACAATCTGCATATACACATGACATCCATATCAATTTTAGCACAGATTTTATCGAATCAGTATAGTTAATGGTCATTCCCTGTAACATAGAAATAATGTCTACTTCTTCATCATAACTAAGCCTGTTTTTAACTACTCTCTGCAGTTTGCTGTAGCCTATTATCACCACAGTATTAGATTCAAACAGAACTGCAGATGTTTTACAGTTCTTACAATATTTCCACCAACAGTCATCTGTGCAATATGTTCTCTTTTTAAATTTTGTTTCAGAGTTATTTATTTACTTTGTCACTATGATACCCAAATGCAGCAACCTTGATTGTTAGTTCTGTCTTATGTGACCCTCCGAATATAGGACAGTAGGATAGAACTGACCTTCTAGAAAATTAATTAGGTTAATAATGCCACTACCCACTTCTCTTACAAAATAAGACTCTACTTCAGCAGAAATGAGTTCAATTTCCTTAATATTCTGAAGAAAATCAACTCTGGAATTTTACCTGCCAAATTCCTCACTTATTAGGAATGTCACCACATCACTTATGTGTTCTGCAAGATATGACACTGATTCATACCAAGATGACCACTTTGTGGGAATAGGCACAGGAAATTGTGGTATACACTGTCCTAGGTATTTACTGTCTAGAAACTTTCTGAAGAGGTGCCTTCGTTTCTGCATATTCAAAAATGCAGACTTCACTTTAGACACAATCAGCTGGAAATCTTGCAAGTGTTTACCTAACACATTCAGCATTAAATTTAGCTCTTTTAGCATGTGTACCCAACACTGGATGATCACACCACCATCAATTAGAATATTTCTCAGTATTTCAAAACATTTTACCATATAATGTGCTGAATCCAACATAAGGGCCACAATGTCATCAAGCTGGAAGTCATATTTTTCACAGTATGTCCAAAATAGCTCTAGAGCAGGGTTTTGAATCTGCTGTTTTAAGTGTATGTGTGTGTGTCATGGAAAAATATTTCTACAGAAGCTGAAGGCTTTGTTGCTTTAAATATGACAACAAAAGTATATTCTTCAAATTTGTTTGTGGTTTGATCACATTACACCACCAATTCTGTCCAGAAATTTTGCTCTTAATTTCTTCTACCCTATCATTCATCATTGCTGAAATATTTCCTGCAGGTAAGCAATGGCACCTATCAGACAAAACATTACTGTAACATGAGAAAAAGTGTTCACAATCTGCATGTTAATTTCTTCCACCCTATCATTCATCATCACTGGAATATAATCTAGGCGCAAGGAATATCTCCAGTTCTTCCAACATATAAATTTAAAAAATATATACCTCAAGCTTTTTAAAATGTTTGTAAATATTTGGTGATGGTTAACATTATACCATTATGTAGTTTATGTACATTAATCTACCCTATGTAAATTGAGAATGAAAGTTCACAAATGTTATCCCTGTTATAATGTGAACTAAAGCGATTGGTAGAACTGCCAATAGTAATTTAGGTCCTTTGTTCCATGACAATAGAGGGATTTTACTTGGTGCAAGCAGTTTAATATTATTCAATAATTTGCAACTAGGTTGTCTTCAATAGATTTGTATGTTTGTTAGATTGTTATTTATTGGCAGAGGCAAGAGTTTTTGTTATTAGCAATAAATGAGAAAGTTGTTTACTTTTTAGAAAAGCTATATTTATATGAATTTCATACAGTTCTGAAGTGGTGTATGCCATTATTATTTTCAAAAATATTTGAGAATATGGCCTTTTTTCAAGAATATTGTTTTCTCCGGTGGTAAATGAGAAAGCCTTTTTTTAAAAATCATTTTCACTAGAAAAAGTATATATTTGTTTCATATTGAAAAGAAAAAAATAATTTCCAAACAAATCTTCAATGAAACATTAACAATTTGCATGTCATGAAGTCTGAAGTAATATGTACTTCGTTTTGAAATTGTGGTGGAGGAACTAAACTATAGGTTGGAACATACGTCGTGGAAGACTTCTCTGCTGTTCGATGATGGGGACATATATTTTCCTGGAATTCTCTTTCATTCCATTCCTTTTGCAAGGTGGTTTTTATGATTGTTACCTGGTGTTCCCATTACCTGTTGTATTTTGTTTGGGAAAGGATATTATTGCTAATTACCAGGGTTTTACCACTAATATTATTGACATGTCCTGCGAGTCTTTGAAGAAAGTTGTTGAGTATCGAGAATACCAGGCAAGTTGGCTGTGCGGTTAGGGTAGTGCAGCTGTGAGCTTGCATCCGGTAGATAGTGGGTTCGAACCCCACTGTTGGCAGCCCTGAAGATGGTTTTCCATGGTTTCCCATTTTCACACCAGGCAAATGCTGGGGCTGTACCTTAATTAAGGCCACAGCCACTTCCTTCCCACTCCCAGCCCTTCTCTATCCCATTGTCACCATAAGACCTATCTGTGTCGGTGAGATGTAAAAAAAAAAAAGAGGAGAGAGAGAGAGAGTATCCAGAATAGAGAATACTGTAGCTGGTCAAAGTGAGGTAGCCTGCTCAAATTTTGTGTGTACTTTTTGCTAGCCTAATTGCTTCACAAATAGCTTACTTTTTACAAATTCAAATAATTTTTAAAAAATGTGTTGGAGGTCGTATATAAATGGTAATTACATATATATAACTACTAGCTGATGTACCCGCACTTCGCAACGGGATTCTCAGAAAGACTACTTTGTGGTTTTCCTAACTGAAATCAACATAGGTCATTACAAAAACATAAGTATGAATGTAGCGATTGAAAGCAATGCTATCATATAAAATACTCGATCAAATGGAAAGCCGCACATTTTATCACTTTTAACGAACAGTGCTGCGGTTAGATTGCGGTGCCAATCTAATAGTCGAAAGTTCCAGAGCTGGGATGACCAGGCTACAGATTGCCATGAACACTCATCTGCCATTATTCTGCTAAATATACACACTGTTCATTCCAATCAGTGCCTCAGAGTAGGGATTGAATAGCCCGAATGCTATGATGATCCAGTGTGTTACGTACCAGTAGTATCAGAAAATTTATAAACCAGGGGAATGGCATGCTAAAGAAGAAAGTTATCTAACTCCCCAGCTACTTCCCATCAATATTCAGGCAGGCTGTTACACTCTGTACGACTGGGCGAGTTGACCGTGTGGTTAGCGGTGCGCAGCTGTGAGCTTGCATCCGAGAGATAGTGGATTCGAACCCCATTGTCGGCAGCGCTGAAGATGGTATTCCGTGGTTTCCCACTTTCACACGAGTCAAATGCTGGGCCTGTACCTTAATTAAGGCCTAAGGCACTCCTAGCCCTCTCCTATCCCATTGTCGCCATAAAACCTATCTATGTCGGTGCGACGTAAATCAAATAAAACATACTCTGTACGCAGCAGTAATCCTATCTACTGGAGATGAGGGGCAACAGAAGACACAAAGCACGTCATGACAAACAATGGTCAATGTAATGTTATTGTTGATCAATGTTATGAGCTTTCTATATTGTAGGCCTACACATTTAGTTTTCTTTCGACTCTGTGATTTGTAAAATATTTTATACCGTAAACTGTAGTTTCTTATTCTCTGACTTTACATACCGATTTTCATTAAATACTGTTTACCCATTTTCTCGTTGCTCGGTGCTGATATGGACTTAGTAACAAAAATCCAAATTCATGAATATCTTTGTGATCATAGCCAGTACGGTAACAATGTATAACAATGTATAAGACATGAATAATAGGAAATTTAATACTATATAACCTTAGTTATGTAGCATTCATCGATTACACCTCTAATAAGAAATATTTGAGAATTACATTTTAGGCCTTCCCCTAAACTACCATTCCACTCAGCGTGAATACAATAATGTACAGCCTAGACTATAGCGACTTGTTTCCTGACTTTGCATACCGATTTTCATCAAGATAGGACTACTAATAACAACAATATTTGAGAATTAAATTTTAGGCCTTCCCCTAAACTACCATTTTTCTCAGCGTGAATACAATTATTGACAGCCTAGATTGTAGCAATTTTTTCTCCAACTTTGCATACCCATTTTCTTTAAAATACGACCACTAATAACATAAATAGGTGAGAATTCAATTTTAGGCCTTCCCCTAAACTACCATTTCACTCAGCGTGAGTAAAATAATTTATAGCGTAGATTGTAGAGGCTCATCCTCTGACTTCACATACCGATTTTAATTAGACCACTAATAACATAAATAGTTGAGAATTCAATTTTAGGCCTTTCCCTAAACTACCATTTCACTCAGCACAAGTAAAATGATTTATAGCCTAGATTGTAGAGGCTCATCCCCCGACTTCACATACCGATTTTCATTAAATTCTCTTCAACCGTTTTCTCGTGATGCGTGTACATACATACAGACAGACAGACAGACAGACAGACAGACAGACAGACAGACAGACAGACAGACAGACAGACAGACAGACAGAAATTACGGAAAAGTAAAAAGAGCATTTTCTTGTTACTATGGATATGACCGATACAGAAATACCATTATTTTCAAATTCTGAGCAATGTACAGACAAAACTCTTATTTTATATATATAGATGTTTTTTCAAAATTTGCAAAATTTGCGACTACGAAATATTCCATTCTCTAGATATAACATACCATATACAGAATGTTTAGGATACTGAAATTATTCCATACAACTGAATGTAAAAATATTTTCACATCAAAATAACAATTCAGTGTAAAATAATGACCTTCTGTCAGTATTGTATTACTGCAAACTATTTGAACCCTACCAACAGCTGATTTAAATTATTTATTGCAAGTACAATATGTATAGCCTACTCAGTGGTCTTTGAATTCTTGTTCATGAATTTTCATTTTATGTCCTTCCAATAACAAAATAAAATACACAGTACAAGCTACATTACAAAATTTTTGTGACAACAAAACATCATGTATATTAAATAGGAAATTTAAGACTTTTGTAACTTATTTTGTACACCAATGAAGTAACAAAATATGGCTAGTTTCCTCCTTGAAATGTCTATAATTTTGGAGTTGCAAGATTTTTGAGTCATAGCAATAATATTCCAGAATGCTCAAGTTTTCATCAGTTACAGAATATAACAAGGTCTATAACATTCTCTAAATATGATAATAATTTCTTTCAGAATACACCAAATGCCTAAAGAGGAACAGTAGGCCTACATCATGTATGTTACTTAAATATTGTAAGTGAAATTCAAATAAATGAATTACTATGAGAATGAACTGATTAGGCCAACAATATTGTAAAGCTTTGATTATGACTTCCACAACCTGGAATATTATGCATGACAGAACTTTGAGGTTATATTGTGTAGATAGTACAAAATCATGGATTGTACAACATTTAGTTTCCTTCTTACTAGTAACTTTGAAATTGAAAATTCAAACAATCTACTGTAAAACATGGCTTGGAATGGAGCTTTTATAATTTTTGAACATATTTACTTAGGAAGATTAATGCTTCCACTGTGCAGTGTTCCAGAAATAATTTCAATGCTCTGCAAGATGATGCTAACCATCATCCAAGGATTTAAATTCATACAAACTGCATGTTCTATGTCCCATTACAAACTGCTTCCAGACAGGAGCTGTTCGAATGCTCAGAGCCATATTTTGAAATTGGCAAATAATACTGTCCTTCTCTTCTTCCTGTTGCAGATGACTGTCGTGATAGTTAATAGTGGCATTACGTATGTATCTGGTGTGCTGGATGGTTAAGATACATGTGCATGTTCTCTAATAGCTACAGCATGTTTTGTTGTATCCAAGTTGATATTAAAATTCTTGAAAATTTGTTACATTTATAAAGATTACACAGTACAGATTAAACAGTAATTTTGAAATTATACATTCAAACAGTTCTAATGTAGAAATGGCTTTAAATGGCATCTGGGTGCATGAACTTCCCTTATTCTGAACCATGCAGTCACTTTACTAAGAATTAACATTTCCTGTTGGGACAGGTATAATGATAGCAATATTAACTTTTAAAAAAAAAATGATACAGTACTATTGAGAATGATGCATTACTGTCTTTGACTCATCATACTGATAAGTGATAAAGTAGATTGCTGTTTGTGCATAGTAAGAAATAACATAAATGTGAGATGGTCATATTTAATTTCATGTGTGAATGGGAGTTGTACACCTCTGTGTACATATCACAGATGTAAAAGCATTTGATCAAAGGAGCACTTTATTCCCACAGTATTCTTACTACAGAAATCATGGTACAATTTATTTCTACACTAAACCTTCAGTTAAAACATTTTCCTGAATACTAAAGAACATCTTACTTAATGTGTTAATAGTATAATAATTATAATCCATTTTAAAGCAACATTCTTAATCATTGTGAACTACATAGGAAGTGTAAATTATCAAGACAAATAAGTAAGATGAAAACAGTAGTAAACAAGAGAAAAATAACACCTTCCTAGACTCAATAGTTCCAGTGAGTATGTAACAGTTGGCTAGGCTGCCTTCTTGTCTGAGTTTTTGAAACTTGACCATTCATAGAATGAAGTATTTTAGACTTTTGCAGGCCATGATAACTGACTGGCATTGTCACTGACTTCTCACCAAGGCAGCTGCGGTTTGTATCCCAGCCAATGCATGTGGTGTTTTTGAAATTAATTAACATTTCCTTATGTTCAGAATACATAAAAAAATAAGAATAAAATTGAGTTCTGTGGCTGTGATCATGATAACAGCAACGTAAAACTACAAACTTGCTTACTTTGTTATTTTACACTTAGAGTTATGCTAAGTTATGCTAACCCTTTTTTAAACTTTTGTGTGTTTGCTCTGAGAATTTATAGATGAGGTTAAAAAATTATATTAATTTTTTTCAGTAGTATAAAATTCAAACATGGATTAAAATGGTAAATATAGTACTAAGCCATCATTAGAGTCAATATTTTGTTTAACTGAAAGTTTAATGGACTGTGTATATGCAGCTCAAATAGGTTACTTAACTCAGACTGTAACTTAATCTATTGTATTGATATAGTCTACTTCTTTCTATCAGACAATGGTACATATTTTTTTCCACCATGCTTCTCCCATTCACGATTGAATTCCTGCTCTAGAATTTCTGCACCTCGTTTCCTAGTGAGACCTGTCTCATCTAGACTCAATTCGCACATCTGCATATCATCAACGCCTGCAACAAGAGCATAGTTATGTCATTACTATATGATCAATGAATGAACCACTACTGTATATATATATTTTTTTAAATTGCTGACCTCTATATTTCTTTTGAAAGCAAAATCGACAAATCAAGGAATAACCAAGAATATAATGCACACATGATGACAACAGTTCTGAGAGCTTAGATGTGTGATGTATATGTCTAGGTATCTAGACAGCAGAAGTAACTAAGGAAAATTGACAATTATAAATAGTGAACAAAGGTCCACCCGTTCAGTACAAATTAATACAGGATTTAGTTTATATTCAATACATCAATCATGGGACCAGTTTCAACCCTTTAGGGGTCATCTTCAGCCATACAACTAAAATTAACAATGAATGTAAAAGGGATGTACCATGTATGCTTAAATGAACACTAAAAACTATGGCCTATCTTATAAATATGTAGAATGATGTGATTACTCAGTCTTAAAATAATAGAAATTAATTCTAACATCCACTTGTTATGTTTACGGCAAGAGTAATGAAACTCTTTTTGCGATAAACAGATAATCTAACATGTATTCAGTCCTTGATAAAAACACATGCACATATACGCTTAAAATTGCTAAATTAGGTCTGTGAGCTATTGTGTTGGCATCCGGCGATAAAATATAGTCTTGACTGACTAGCTGATGAGATTTGCAAGCAATCATCTGCATTTTCCGTATCGATGTTATGCACTTAAAAGAATTAAAAACACAACGGTTCTACCTAATCAATATTGTTTATTTGCTCAAGGCAAATTAAAAAAACTTTAGGACATGTTTTGTCTAATTTGTAGACATCTTCAGCTTATGTTCAAGCTTAATACATAATTAACAAGGACATGTTTCTGTTATCTTAATGATAAAATACACATTCAGACATTCAGAAAAAAAATTAATTTAATTACTCTAAAAAGTATGTATCGTGGAAAGGGGAGGGGGGAGTTTCATGGATGAAAAGGGAATATAGTGCATTAACTATGGTTTGCCATTGTCACTGCTCATATATCATGTAAAAATTTCTTGTATAATCTTCATGGCAAAACTAGCTACAATACACTAGGTGAACGATAATTTGGGCTGCTTCTTTAGAACACTATCCTTGTTGATGTGTACTGAAAGAGAGTCATTGTCTTGTTGAGAATCTTGTACTGTCCTGTAATTAACTGTTGGCACTTTCGATGGTGGCTTGCAACCAGTTTTTCTGATCTCCTCAAGTTACTTATTTGTTATATTTTTGAGGAGCGTTTTTTCAGTCCATGCCTTATCTCTCCGCTTAGTGTTGTATTTGCCCCAGTACGAACAGTGACAAGGGCAAACCTTTTAAAACTTATTTTGTTACCAGGATATTTTAGTGAGAATAGTTAATTCTACAATAAGTTTTTACATGAAATATGAACAGTGACAACAGCAAGCCTTTTAACTTTAGTTATTTTTGTTACGAGGATATTTTAGTGAGAATAGTTAATATTTTTGGAGATATACTGACCCGCAGCACATACATTATGAAGAGCGAGAATGCCTTGACAGTATTCACACAACATTGCACCTTAGATGACAGAACCTTACCGGACAAAGTTCTAAGCTAAAATATTTCACATAGGAGGTTTTGTCCCGGCAATGACGACGGCGGTATGGATGTTAACGTATCCACAAAGATGCACCGAGATGCTGTCAGTTGGTACAATTATTTCATTCACATGTATTTACAAAACACATACATAACTTTAATCACTGTTGTCAAAACCAAAACATTCACATCACAAACTGCCATTTAAAGACAACTGCCAATTCCTGCACATTGAGATGACAACATTGAAACACAAATAAATTAGATGACTGCATAAAAGCATGTCACTTCAATATGGAGACTGCGATTACCACATGTCACGTGATTATAAGTATCACCTTGTCAACCAATAACTTAACAGTAACTCTGAATAATTAACTTCACTGTCAAGATTGTCTCTTTATATAGGTGTCTGACCAAGCTTCCAGAAAGTTACATTACATGATTGATTGATTGATTGATTGGCATCTGCTAGTGCATTAAGCTTCCATTTCTTGTATAAGTTAATTGATTCTCAGGAAATTATATCAACTATCATTCTTTCATTTTGTGGATTGGTCAATCCATCTTTAAAAAATTTCACACTATTCTCATCATCATCATCAACATCAGTTTTCCTTTTTCAGCACCAGCCAGGTTGGGATGTCAAAGGCACCTTTCCATCTTGTTCTATCCAACCATCATTGTTGCTCTTCGACTGTAGTTGATCGATTTTTTTCCTTCATCTTGGTTTTCATCATTTACTTCAGTATCCTTTCTTCTTCTATCCTCGTAATGTGTCCAAACCATCTGTTTTATTTCTCTCCATTCTATTTGATAGATAGATAGATAGATAGATAGATAGATAGATAGATAGATAGATAGATAGATAGATAGATAGATAGATAGGTAGACGGATAAAGCCTTTATTATCTGTAGCGAAGTTAGGGCTCCAGGCCCTTTCTTACACCTAACCACACACATACATTATATTTATTAATACAATGAAACTGATAAAATACTAAGAACTACAAATAACACTAATGTTTAAGGCAAAAATATGAATATATACACACAAAGAAGGAAGAAAGAAAAAAAGGAACTGCCTACATAATGCAGATTTGAAAAAAAACCTATATCAATACACAAAAAAAGAAATACAAAAGTAAAAATTATTAGTAAACTTAATAAAAATATTAAATGAAATTTAACTAATTGTATTCTTTGTGATAGTACATATATCACACCCCCGAATTATATGTAGAAGTTAGAGATATTATTGTCAGTATTCGATTTATTATTATTATTATCATTATTATTATTATTATCAGTATTTCATTTGTATATTTAGCCATTTATATTGGTAAGCTGAAAGATATCCACATACGTAGGTATGAGTAATTTGTTTTGCACGAGTGGGAAAACATTGCTATATTGGAACCTGGTAATTCGGATGACTCATGCGGACATCTCAGTGTTTGTTGATGTTATTGTACTAGGGAAGATCGTTGACTCATGTAATAAACCCAAGCGTTTGTTTATAACTTGGGAGAAAGACTAGGGTTCACTCATGATTGGCTGGCAAGCACCAATCCAGACATATCATCTGAGAGGAGGGGGACGTTGATGTCTATAAAGGTTGATCATACGGCGGCAACCGAGGACATTGTAAAGGAACGAGAACTACTACAACTACAAGCAGTAACACTGTATGAACCACAACTGACGCACTGTACGGGAAGGAAGTGGTGCTGATACACGGTACTGGAGTGACACGGCTGCAATGGATTGGACTTCAAACGTTCGTGGAGCGTAGTCTTGTTATGTTCGTGGAAAGTGGCTGATTGTGGAGAGTGCATGCGCATTAAGTATTGTAGCACTTGTGGCGGCCTAGCATTATATGTTGGTGAAAGCTATCTCAGACTTTCCATAATTTATGTTGAGGATCGACAGACGTGTGTATATATCTTTACAACAAGTGTTAAAATATGTGAACATAGTAGTACAAGGTACAGTATCTGTGTGATGTGATAACTGCCGATTATGAGAATCGGTAAGTCGAATTGATATAGAGACAGTGAAGGGTATTTATCTTCATACATGTACATTGTTCATCGGACTATCTACAAATGGTAGCTTAGTTCTCGCTTTCGTTTTCCCACGATTTTCATTATTGTTGTTGTTGTATATATGGAGTCTTCCAGCAATATTTTATGTGTGTATTATATGTATAATGTTGTATGTTGATGAGGTGCTCATGCACGGAATTTGTTAAGAATATAGTTAGCTATTTTAGAATCAGTGTTATTGTTGAACCTAGGTGCAGTTCCTACCTAATTAGTTGTTTTCAGGAGGTTAGGTAAGGCCTGCAGCAGATGTACCAGTACGCAGCATTATGTACACGCCCTGGGATATAAAGTTTATCATGCTCTTATCTAAATTCAAGGGATCCATTCTGGTGAACTCTGGCGCCCATACTACAGACATTTCGGTTAATTAGGCTTATTAATTTTATTAAGTTTCTGAGTAATTTTATTTATATATTTTATTCATGATATTATATATAGTTATCATCAAAAAGTTACAATTGGCTTCCCAATGTGTGGCTGAATGATTGGTACATCTGTTAGGCTGATAAGCATAGGTGCACTTGTCAGGTGTGGATGGAATTCAGAAAGCTATGTTAGTGAAGTGTTTCATGTGTATTTTGGAGTATGAAGAAATGTTTTAGCGAGTCGAGTATTATACAATTGAGAAATAGAGAGGTCGTTAAAGTTGCTAGTACTATGAATCAGGATAAGAGAAGTCAAAAGAATTCCACCACATTGAGTTTATCTAATTTAAGTGAGAGTAGCGAAATGGCTGATAGTAAGAAAGATCAATCGGCAACGATATGTGAGAAATCTAGTACCCCGTCTCAAACTCAGAATGTAGGGAATCAAGGCGAGTCTTCAATGCTCTGTATGATTAAATCGCTACTTAATGAGTTGAAGGGTGAATTGTCCAGTAAGACTGATAGCCAGAGTAAAGAGTTAAATTCAGTGAGTGTTGAATTAAATGCTGTTACCAGTAAAATCGATAATAATAATGTTGAATTGTCCAGTAAAATTGATAATAATAATGTTGAATTGTCTAGCAAGATTGATAGTCAGAGTAAAGAGTTGAAGAGTGAACTGAGTTTTTTAAGTAATGAAATAAACAATATTAATAGTGAATTAAATTCAGTCAGTACGGAGCTGTCCAGTAAGATTGAGAAGCAGAGTGCAGAGTTAAATTTAGCTAGTGTTGAATTGTCTAGTAAAATTGATAGTTTAAGCAGTGCTGTGAATGTTAGAATAGATGAATTGAACCAGAAGTTTGACCATCAAAGCAGGGAAATTCAGGAAGTCAATAATAAGGTAGAAGCTCAATGCTTGGAATTGACTGAGAAAACTGAATGCCGATTTAATGTAGTTAAGAAGGAATTTGTGGAAAACAGCAGGCAATGTGATAAGAGAAAAAAAATAGTGGAAGATAAAGTCGAAGAAATAGATAGAATTAAATCCAATCAGAACGTTTCAGCGAAGCGTATAGATGAGAAGAATGAGAAATTGGAGAAAGACCTGAAGTCGGTAAAAGATGATCTCAAGTCAGTAGAAGGAAATGCCAGAATGGTAGTGGAAGAAGGAATTAAATCATGTCATGTGAAATTAAGGCAGGAGGTCAGTCAAATCCAAGTAGGTAGCAGTATATGTAATTGGTACGTATCTTGTACGAAGGACTCTGAATTACCCAAATTTAATGGCCGGCAGTTTAATCCGATGGAATTCTTGAAAACGGTGGAGAAACGGTTTTCCAAGAATCTTGACGATGGTTTGATTGAGTGGAGTATGGTTGATGAGCTGTTGTATGTTGCATTTGTTGGAGAGGTGAGATCTTGGTTTCAAGTTTACAGACAGGGTATTTCGAGTTTGGAGGAATTTAGGGAGAAATTTAGTTCTAAATTTTGGAGTGAAGCTATTCAGGGAAGGGAAAGAGATCGCGTGCTATTCGACAAGTATAGACCTCAGGAAGGTGTGTCTATGACAGAATATTTCTTGGCACATGTTCTGATCAGTCAGAATATTGAAGGTCTAGCATCGGAGAGAGATACAGTCCGCCAGATGTTGAGACATTTTCCTGAGAAGGTCGGATTAGCCGCATGTATGCAGAATATTGTTACGATTAAAGAATTAGAGCAGATGTTAGAGAGGTTTGATGCTTTGGAAGGACAAGGGAGGACTAGGCAAAGTGAAGGTAGGAATTACGGGGATAATGGGAGACAAGGTAATCAGGTAGTGGGAGATAGGAATAATCAGAATTTCAGTCATTCTAGGCAAGGGAATCAGGGTGGTAATTCTGGAAGGGGAAACAGACAGTCTAATCAGGGAGTTAATCACCAGGAATATTTTGGCAGAAGACCTAATCAAGGGGAATCAGAAAGTAGGGGGCGTACGGATCAAAGATCGCCAGATCAAGTGCCGGACATGATAATAGTGAACAGTCCACGTCAAGTAATTTAAACCGGAATCGGACTTCTTAGTTGGGTCAGATAGGCAGTCCGATACCGAAATTCCTATTCACGCGATGAAACATGTAAGTTACAAGGTAGACGTGAAAGAGGAATTATTGTATGACCATGTGTTTTGTGATCAGGGAGATTTTGAGAATAGGGGGCGTGATGAAATTAAGGGAGATGTGTCGGATGTCTTACTTTGTGCTAGTGGTGATGGTAATAGCGATGTTGCGATCGATAATCTTGTGGAAGTTTCTGAAATTGAAAGTGAAGTTTTTTGTGAAGTTGATGAAGGTTGTTTTGTGAGTGAAGAGTGTTTACAGAGTATACATCATGAGGATGTTTTTGTTGATTTAAGTGTACATGAGGAGAGTAAAGTTAGGTCCATTATGTGTGAAAATGGTGACTTTGAGATTAATGAAACTTCTGATAAGAGAGTCGAAAATAGCAGTGTTGTTGGCATGAAAGTGGTGCAAGTGGGAGCTGATATGGAATGTGGTGAAGATGGTTTAATTGTTGGGTCATTGAGTAGTAAAGACAGCAAATTCAAAGTGTATTATGGTAAGAATTCCAGTAATAGAGTGAGCGTGAGTGAGAATGGGAGTGTCCGTGAGATGAAAGAAAGTCTATCCAAGCGAGTGTGTAATGTTTTATTTAAGGCTGAGAGTCGTGTGAATGATGTGAACGACGTGCTGTATGATATCGATGTGGAATGTGTGAAAAAGTATGTGATTTGTTTGCTTGCATTAATTATGAGTTTGTGGAAGAGTAAACATTGTGAGATTCCCGCGCATTTCAGAAATAGGGATTTCTTTTTTATGAATGTTCCGAATGAAAGTTTGTATGATTCTTGTGTGACTGGATGGGATGAATGCTTATGTGTGAGATAGAGTGGATTCTAGACGTAGTTAGTTTTTATTGCGGTACGTATTCCTCGTCTATCGATGCTGATATTTTGTTAAGTTTATGTATAGTTTTTTCATTTATATCAGGGTCCGTATACTGTGGACAGTAGAATAGGCAAGTGTGCTTATAGGCTCCTAATCGCTGTAAATAAGGTCCTTGGGACATTTAATATCTATAGCCTTCGCAGGTATAAGAGATAGGATCTGCACCTTGGATGTATATATTATCAGTTATGAGTTATGTGTACAGTAGCAAGAAGGGATTGTGTTCAATGGTATATGAAACAATCAGAGTTGTGTGTATATAGCCATATTATTATTATTATTATTGTTTGGACAAATTGTATTTCGTGTGTGCGAATACAATGCTGCAGTAGACGGAATGTATATATCATTATTACAGTAAATTATGTGTTCAGTTATGTCATTATAAGGTTATGTATGAAGTTCTGTTTTATGGTGAATCATAATATGTGATATCATCGATTCACCAAGCGGGCGTTATGTGATAGTACATATATCACACCCCTGAATTATATGTAGAAGTTAGAGATATTATTGTCAGTATTCAATTATTATTATTATTATTATTATTATTATTATTATTATTATTATTATTATTATTATTATTATTATTATTATTATTATTCTTGTTTCGTATAGGCCAGCTAAGGACCACGACATTCAACTATTGCATTTTGGAATGGGCTTTGATGTTTGCCCAGTAGTTGCGCATCCTCAGGCTGTGTTGCTCCTTCCTCTCCTTTGTCCAAAGGGCGCCAGTCTTCTTTGTTGATAATCTGTCCTGGAACTTCTTATGTTTAAGCATCTTCCTGAGTGCTGTACGATCCTTTAAGATTCCTTCTGTTATTCCCAGTTCCTGTAGATCTTTATTCACTTCCATCAACCATGGTGACTTGGTCTTCCTATTTTGCCAGTAGCTGAGAATCCGGTTGGTCAACCTGGTAGGATGCATCCTGTAGACGTGCCCATAGAATGCTAGGCGTCTCTTCCTTGCTACATTCGTTATTCTTTCACAGTACTTGTAGAGCTCTTGGTTAGGCCGTCTTTTATAACTGTCCCCTTCCTTGACTGGCCCCAGTATCTTCCTCATTATCTTTCTTTCCTGGATTTCAAGTTTTTCCATGAGTCCCTTCCTGTTGAATGTTAGACATTCTGAAGCATATAAGGCTTCAGGGCGGATGACTGTCTGGTAGTGCTTCATCTTAGTATTACGAGAGAGACACTTTTTATTATACGTATTCTTGGTCAGTTGGTAGGCCATTTCAAGCCTGTTAACTCGAGTTGACAAAGCTGTTCCTTCAGAGAGATTGGATTCCAACCATTCTCCCAAGTACTTAAACCTATTGGTTTTCCTGATCTCTCCCTGTTCCAGATGCAACGTACAAGGAGATTCACCGATGTTCGTGATGAATTGTGTTATTATTATTATTATTATTATTATTATTATTATTATTATTATTATTATTATTATTATTATTATTATCATTATTATTATCAGTATTTCATTTGTATATTTAGCCATTTATATTGGTAAGCTGGAAGATATCCACATAGGTAGGTATGAGTAATTTGTTTTGCACGAGTGGGAAAACATTGCTATATTGGAACCTGGTAATTCTGATGACTCATGCGGACATCCCAGTGTTTGTTGATGTTATTGTACGAGGGAAGATCATTGACTCATGTAATAAACCCGAGCGTTTGTTTATAACTTGGGAGAAAGACTAGGGTTCACTCATGATTGGCTGGCAAGCACCAATCCAGACGTATCATCTGAGAGGAGGGGGACGTTGATGTCTATAAAGGTTGATCATACGGCGGCAACCGAGGACATTGTAAAGGAACGAGAACTACTACAACTACAAGCAGTAACACTGTATGAACCACAACTGACACACTGTACGGGAAGGAAGTGGTGCTGATACACGGTACTGGAGTGACATGGCTGCAATGGACTGGACTTCAAACGTTCGTGGAGCGTAGTCTTGTTATGTTCATGGAAAGTGGCTGATTGTGGAGAGTGCTTGCGCATTAAGTATTGTAGCACTTGTGGCGGCCTAGCATTATATGTTGGTGAAAGCTATCTCAGACTTTCCATAATTTATGTTGAGGATCGACAGACGTGTGTATATATCTTTACAACAAGTGTTAAAATATGTGAACATAGTAGTACAAGGTACAGTATCTGTGTGATGTGATAACTGCCGATTATGAGAATCGGTAAGTCGAATTGATATAGAGACAGTGAAGGGTATTTATCTTCATACATGTACATTGTTCATCGGACTATCTACAAATGGTAGCTTAGTTCTCGCTTTCGTTTTCCCACGATTTTCATTATTGTTGTTGTTGTAAATATGGAGTCTTCCAGCAATATTAGTTTTAAATATACTTTTTGATGCAGCGTCCTTGATGTCTTTGGGGAGAACATTCCACCATCCCGAAGCAGTGATAGTAAATGATCGATGGTATGTTGTTGTTCGGTGGACAGGTATTTCTAGGAGGGATACTGAACGAGTAACATGGAGATCTAAAGAACCGAGGTGATAAAATACAGGAGTATTTGAATGTAGTTTAGACGTAACCAAAATAATTGTTTATAGTAGGGAGAAACTCGAGCGTCATATCATAAATCCATAGCATTTCTAAAGCAAGCATTTTGAGTGCGTTGTAGTTTCAGGCTTAATTCATTTGTTATATCTGTAAAAATTACATCGCAGTAGTTGAAAATGGGAAATAATAATGACTGAACAAGTTGAATTTTTAGTGATCAAGGGAACATATTTCAGAACTGTTTTAAGGGGTGCAAGCCACAATACACCTTTTTACAGATATTCATAACTTGCGCTGACCAGTTTAGAGTTTTCATTATAATAACTCCAAGATTAGAAACTGATTCACAATAAGGTATAACAGTATTATTTAAAGTTATGGGAGGAATGCAATTTTGTTTTAAAATGTGAAGATTCTTTGATGTACCAATGATAATGGCTTTCGTTTTATGGGGGTTTAATTTAAGGTTGTTTTTAATTGCATAGCCATTAATTAGCTCAAGGTCAGCATTACATTACATATTGCTTGTTGTATATTATTAGTTCTAGTGTGGTAATAAATTTGCAAATCATCATAGTACTATGTTTTTTCTTAAAGCCTGATTTGTAAGAGTCAAGTAAAGCATATTTATGTAAGGATTTGCTCGTGTACTAGGCGTTCCAGCACTTTGCACAGGGGTGGATAGAAATTGGTCGGTAATCTGAAGGAATACTTGGTGCATCCTTTTTCAGGATTGGGATGATGAGGGCATCCTTCCACACCATAGGGAAAATTCCTTGGGTCAAACAGTAGTTGATAATATGTGTTATGATTGGCAGAAAGATGCCAATGATATATTTGTAGAAAAGAAGAGGTATGTCATCGTGTCCAGCAGTATTTGATCTGAGAGAATAAATAACTCGTTTTACGTCATTTATACCAACCTCTTTAAACACAAATTTATCTTGAATTGACATAGAAGAAAAATTATTTTTATTATTATTATTATTATTTACTGTTACAGTGTATTTCGCTGACGTAAAGTGCAAATTTAAATCATCAAGGGATACATTCGGTGCCTGCTTCAATAACTTTTGACCTATGCCCATCATTCGTAATTGTTTCCATATTTCTGTCGAGTACTTGCATTTTGATACCTGACATATGTGTTTATATTTACTGTTTTTGATTAAATGTTTAACCCTGTTGTGGAGAATGTGGTAATTTTCAAAGTCATTAGCATTATCCGTTTCTTTTAAACCTTCTGTACCATGAGTCAGGCTTTGCCATTTCTGATTTAATATCATTAGTCAACCACGGAGAAGATGGTAGAGTTACCCGGATCTCTTTTTTGGGAGCAAATCTGTCACACAGATCTAACACCAAACCAGATAATTTATTTATTTTGACATCAGTATCATCGCTGAGTAAAATATCATTCCACGGCAGATAAAATGCTTCGTGTCATATTCTTTCCTTGTCCAGATTTTTTTACATCCCTACATGTTATATATTAAGTTTCATATTTTGACATCTTAAATGAATAGCAGACATATTAGATCATGGGTAGAAATACCTGGCACTGCAAGCTGTCCATAATTTAAAACTTTCTGAAGATTGTTAGTTATGATCAAGTCAATCAAAGTGTGAGTCGTCCAGTTTAGTGTATGTACATGAGTAGTAGCATTTAGAGGTAGGATGTAAGCTAAAGAATATATTTTGTAAATGTAATGAGTCGTTTGTTGCAGTCAGCGGTACTAAAATCTACAAGTACAATTATATTTTCGTACAGTGGATTTAACTTGGGTAAGCAAAGTTCAGGGTCAGATATGTGTCTTACATCTGCGGGTTTATAAACTACTCCGATCAGTACTTTTTGATTGTTAGCTGAAACTTCTACAAACATAAATTCTGGTCGATTGGAAATTGCCGGGTCTAAAGTAGACACTATTTTACTCTTGATATCATTACGACAGTAATAGCACACCCTCCTCCTATATGTTTTTTATGGTCTAGACGAAGTAAAATCATGTTATTTAATTCAACAAGACCTGAGTTTAGTGAGGGTTGTAACCAAGTCTCAGTTACATGTATGCAGTGCAAGGTATTACTATTATGAAAGAGAGATTGTATTTCGACAATGTGAGTCATTACCGACAGCACATAGGGTGATAAGACTGTAGGGCTCGCAGATACTTTGCAAGACTTTCCCTGAGAATGTCTCCTGTTAACATTGTTGAAGGATAGGGTGAGAGGGGCGACTGGGGTGGGGGTGGGACCTGGTCACTGACATAAAGGTCACTGGAGTCGGTAGAAACAACACTTGTATTGTGACTAGCCATAGTCTAGGAAATAATTCTGCTTACTCACCTTATTTTCTTCATAAGTACTTCCAGGGCACAATCACTTACACATACACACATTTACTTAAAGCTACAACATTATGTGTTAATGCCATCTCAGTAGTGAGCCCGTATCAATGGTCACTCATGTTTTTACATTAGACTAACAAGTTGAACCACTGTAGAAATAAACAGTTTTCCTCCAGTGTCACATAGCACAACGATGCAACCATCCTGGCTTCAAACACAATTTAAACCAAAATGATCGTGTGCACAATTTAAGATATTTTTCCTGGTCCCCGTGAGCGATTCCGTCAGGAGGAGACGTGTGTCTTTTAGCTGACATTTAGCCCTCCAGATGCAGTCATGATCTTGGTACTGCAGGAACTTAATAATCAACGGGTGTTTACCCATGGCAACCACATCAGCCGTTGTTCGCTTCGGAACACCTAGGCAATGGCAACGGTCAATGTACGACATATTAATCTTCTATATCCAGTTTTTCTTTAATCATTGATCAACTTTAGTGTACACGTTTTCACCTGGTGCTTTCAGGGCACCATGCAAAATCAGACAGTTTCGGTGGCTATATTGTTCTGCTTCGTCCATCCGTTCACTTTGCTCATCCAACTTTTCCTCTATTTTTTAAATATTGTTTCTTATGTCTTTCAGTTCACCGGACATTTTCCCTTGAAATGCACAGAACTCCTCCTCCAGCCGCTGTAGTTTCTCCTCCCGACTGGTAGTGCTGTTCGCCTCCTCGAGTTGGGTGCGGAAATGCTGCATTGCACTTCAATTGCCGATACCTTTTGAACCACATCCCCTAGCATCATGATCGTTGTCAGTCTTGGACGGTGATTATTAAAACTATCGAGATTAAGTCACGAATGGCACTTAGCTGCTGTTTATTTTGCAGATTTGCCTTGACTCAAATTTTACACTATAACTAACCATTTTAGAGACTTGGAGACTAGGGACCTGGATAAGAATAGTACCTAGGTATAGAGCACAGTGAGCTGAACTGGAATGTGAATGGATGCAGAGTAATAGGTAGGTAAAGTAAAATAAGTAAAATGGAGAGGAACTATTTTTGCTCCAACATGGCTCCCTTTGGATAAAAAATGAATTTCCACATCCTCTCCCATGGCTATGCTACTGAAAATGAGTAGTAAACATTCTTTAACTAACAAAACAAACAGCTGAATGGGAAGAATTAATGAATCCTTAAGAAATTTTTGGAGCCAATAAAGAACAAAATAACTTATACTAAAAAAAAAAAAAGGAAGAAGGAAAGTCTGTGAATCATTCATACCTGCTACTAGAAGAATAGCTGGTTTATCTGGGTGAAGTTCCATTTGACGAGCCACGTACTGACCGTCGAAATGAGCATACCACCATCCACGTTTCTGCCCCCCAGTACGATTATTTCCATCTTCTGGACCAGCATTGCTTACCGGTGGAGGACGAATGAAAGGGATGCGGAAGTATCGCTGACTGTCAGACTTTATTGGACTCTTTACAGTGGATCGTACAGGTTTTGAAGCTGCAAAAGAAGATATATCATCTGCATAAACCATTTAGTCTGAAATATATAAAAGATCCTAATTTCCTGGTATGAACTAGATTAAAGCAGCAATAAGAAAATATGAACACAACTTGGTGATTAAGTTTGTAATACGAGGGCTGAGTCATAAGTCATGGCAACTATTTTTTTTCTTGTGAACAGGAGACAACATGGAAAATCTAAGATATGCATTTGGAAATATAGGGCATGAACTTATGCATAGTGCCTGAAGACAAATTCTGACTTCAGGAGATTCTCGTAGGAAAGTGACAGAACACAGGCCATTGGTAAACACTGTTTTATTATGGTATAGACAGCAAATACACAAGACTACGTACAAACGACATGTCTCCACTGGTTACAGACCTTCGAAATAATCTACTCCGTACATCTTTGTCCATGGACGCTGGACGGCCTGGGCGAGGCAAATCGGCAGTTGATACTCTACCCCGTTTGAATGTCTCCATTGTCCACCGTCTCCACCCACCTTGCCACTGTTCTATAGGGTATGGCATGCACGCCTAATGCTTCTCGCAGTTCTGCATGGCATTGGCGTGCATTTCTGCCACGGAGAACTGCTATTTTAATATACGATCGTTGCTCCTGCTTGTTGACTTCTATTTTGTGACGCTCTCACTCACACACTGAACTTGGGGGCATGCTTAGACCCACACTGTTGTTTACATACACCATCTAGTGGCATCAAATGCAAGTACATACCGTATGTGTCCAAATGCATATCTTAGGTTTTCCGTGTTGTCCCCTGTTCACAAGAAAATTAATAGTTGCCATGACTTATGACTTGACCTATATATATATATATATACACTGACTGACAGAGCAAATGCAACACCAAGAAGGAGTGGTCAGAACTTTATGCCAATTGCAGGGTAGACTGACGTCACTGAGGTATGCTCATGATGTGAAATGCGCCGCTGTGCTGCGCACGTAGCGAACAATAAATGGGACACGGCGTTGGCGAATGGCCCACTTCGTACCGTGATTTCTCAGCCGACGGTCATTGTAGAACGTGTTGTCGTGTGCCACAGGACACGTGTATAGCTAAGAATGCCAGGCCGCCGTCAACGGAGGCATTTCCAGCAGACAGACGACTTTACGAGGGGTATGGTGATCGGGCTGAGAAGGGCAGGTTGGTCGCTTCGTCAAATAGCAGCCGATACCCATAGGGATGTGTCCACGGTGCAGCGCCTGTGGCGAAGATGGTTGGCGCAGGGACATGTGGCACGTGCGAGGGGTCCAGGCGCAGCCCGAGTGACGTCAGCACGCGAGGATCGGCGCATCCGCCGCCAAGCGGTGGCAGCCCCGCACGCCACGTCAACCGCCATTCTTCAGCATGTGCAAGACACCCTGGCTGTTCCAATATCGACCAGAACAATTTCCCGTCGATTGGTTGAAGGAGGCCTGCACTCCCGGCGTCCGCTCAGAAGACTACCATTGACTCCACAGCATAGACGTGCACGCCTGGCATGGTGCCGGGCTAGAGCGACTTGGATGAGGGAATGGCGGAACGTCGTGTTCTCCGATGAGTCACGCTTCTGTTCTGTCAGTGATAGTCACCGCAGACGAGTGTGGCGTCGGCGTGGAGAAAGGTCAAATCCGGCAGTAACTGTGGAGCGCCCTACCGCTAGACAACGCGGCATCATGGTTTGGGGCGCTATTGCGTATGATTCCACGTCACCTCTAGTGCGTATTCAAGGCACGTTAAATGCCCACCGCTACGTGCAGCATGTGCTGCGGCCGGTGGCACTCCCGTACCTTCAGGGGCTGCCCAATGCTCTGTTTCAGCAGGATAATGCCCGCCCACACACTGCTCGCATCTCCCAACAGGCTCTACGAGGTGTACAGATGCTTCCGTGGCCAGCGTACTCTCCGGATCTCTCACCAATCGAACACGTGTGGGATCTCATTGGACGCCGTTTGCAAACTCTGCCCCAGCCTCGTACGGACGACCAACTGTGGCAAATGGTTGACAGAGAATAGAGAACCATCCCTCAGGACACCATCCGCACTCTTATTGACTCTGTACCTCGACGTGTTTCTGCGTGCATCGCCGCCCGCGGTGGTCCTACATCCTACTGAGTCGATGCCGTGCGCATTGTGTAACCTGCATATCGGTTTGAAATAAACATCAATTATTCGTCCGTGCCGTCTCTGTTTTTTCCCCAACTTTCATCCCTTTCGAACCACTCCTCCTTGGTGTTGCATTGTCACTGTCAGTCAGTGTATATCTCATTTTTATACTATATACTTATATACATTATACTGTAGCATGAAATAACAAACTATTCTATTATAGGTGCATCATCCTTTTAAATGACTGGTAGTTCTTTGTTGACAGCAAGTGACAATGTCCTTGGACTGGCAGAACCTGTTACTCCTCACTGCACCAATAAGATGCATTCATTTGTCTCCTTTCCCAATAGCAGTTATGCAACAAGTTTGTATATCTACCCTATGTTGAGTAAACATTGAAATATTTCAGGGGTACTGAGGAGCTTATAGCAGTGTTTGGAACAACTGTTGCTTGTAGTTTGCCATGTCCATTCAGATTTCTGGTAAACAACTGCATGATTCCAATATAAATGGTCTGTTATTGAACATCATAAATTTTCCAGCTAACTCATTCTTGGTTGCCAGCATTTCACCCCAGTGTGCCAATTTGGGCTCATCAGTTGGTAACTAGCACACCTACCAGCTAGCTAGTGCATATAACGAAGGCCATTGTCTAGGCTAGTTGGAGCCACATCCAGTGCCAATGCACTATGAGAGCCTTAGTCTCTTTTACAAAAGTTGATGCAGATGATATAGATATTTATGAATTTACTCATTCAGGACAAATATTTCAGGTTCCCTATGGGAATCGATATCTATATCAAACAACTGCATGATCACACGAGTGAATATGGAGAAATGGCAACAATGCATTCTGTAGGTGAAGTGGACATTGATCGCTAGATGGGCTGCTCGTTAAAGACAATAGTATGTGAGTAGTACTATAAATTATCCTCTATATGATCATCATCATCTTTTTTCTCTCCTCCAGGTGCAACTTGGTTGGTATAAATATGACTCTTCACTATTTTTTTCACTTTTCACCATATATTTTCTTTTTCAGATAATTTGTATATTTATTTATTCAAAATTAGTTTCATCAGACTGAAGACCTAACAGTTATTAATGAACTGAGTTGAAACAAAATATTCTTTACTATTTTACTATAAAGGCTGTACTGAAACTTTTGAACAACATGAACCAAGATTTTTAAAATTATTATTATTATTATTATTATTATTATTATTGTTGTTGTTGTTGTTGTTGTTGTTGTTGTTGTTGTTGTTGTTGTTGTTGTTGTTGTTGTTGTTGAAAACATCACAATATACCATCTTAATCTATCAACATTTATTCAATCTACAACATAAGCTCCATTTCTTGGTACACATTTTTCTCATCATTCTGAAAGCTTCAAAATATTGTTGTGGTATAACTCTATTTCAGCAGCCTGCTGACATAGACATACTGCTTTCTATGTATTCTTCATCATCTCATATTGTTGGCCTTTACAAAACCAAAAAGATGAATGATAGTCAGACAGTACCATCTCGGGACTATAGGCAGAGAGTGGCTGAACTTCCCACCCCATTTTTCCAGTTTCATCCTTGGTGAATTGAATAGGCGAGGGTGCAAATTAACCTGCTGAAGGACTTTTATTTTCCCAGGGCAGTTTTATCCGACACCATAGTTTGAAAGCATCTATTTTCGACATTCAGCCTTTCTTATTATCCAGGTCTCACTTCCATCAATCACTACTGGGAAGACCATAGCCTTACTATATGGATCTTTGTTCTTAAAGTTATGTTTCTACTCTTGAAAACACTGTCGAGATTGGCCATTGCCTTTCTCCCAAGGAGCAAGTGTCTTTTAATTTCATTGCTGCAGTCACCGCCAGCAGTGATCTTGGAGCCTAAGTAGTTGAAACTAGGAACCAACTTCATTGTTTCTCCCTATATATGCCAGGAATTGATAGCTTTAGTTGCCATGATTTTTATATTTTTGATATTCAACAATAGTTCAGCTTTCATACTTCTTTTATCTTCAGTATGAGATACTTTAGCTCTGTTATATAAAATATACAGTAGAGTCTTGCTCAACCGACCTTCGCTTATCCGACATTCCGTGTTATCTGACATTGATAGACTTAATTTGAACTTTTGGTGGAGACTAAATTCCGGGACACCCGGTGTCCCAGAGTTTCCCCTTAAATTCTTCAAAAAGTGGCTTCAGATTATGGTGTTGGGTGTGTTACAGTAGGAGACTGGAAAAGAAAGACGGAAGAAATTGAAAAGTGGTGCTCTACCAGAGCAACAAGTGATGCACTGAAAATTAGAAAAACAGTGAAAAAATGTGAGTACGAAAAAGTAAATGAAGTATATTTCTTTGGTTCACTCAAAACCGGGAAAAGGGCCTGCCAATATCTGGCCCCATTCTGCAAGAAAAGGCAGTGTATTTCCAGAGGGAGTTTAATGAAGGGGATCCTAATTTTACTCCCAGTGCTGGGTGGCTTGATCGGTGGAAAAAACGGTACGGCATTAGGCAGCTTAATATCTGTGGAGAAAAACTGTCAGCTAAATCCGATGAGGTTGTGAAATTTAAAAAGGAATTTCATGACATAATTCTTGCTGGAAGATTAACCGGTGATCAAATTTTTAATTGTGATGAGACTGGGCTAAATTTCAAGATGTTGCCATCAAAAACTCTCGCAGCTCAAGCTGAGACGTCTGCACCTGGCTACAAGTGTAGTAAGGAAAGAGTTACTGTTCTTGCATGTAGTAATGTTACTGGGAACTAAAAAATCAGAATTGCTTATGGTTGGTAAAGCAAGGAAGCCTGGGCCATTTAAAAACATTTCTGTTAATGCTCTTCCAGTCCACTACATGAATCAGAAGGCTGCCAAGATGTCTGCTGACATTTTTAAAGACTAGTTATTTACACAGTTTGTTCTAGATGTAGAAAAATGTCCAGCTTCAAACAACCTCCCTAGAAAAGCTCTTCTTCTCCTAGACAATGCTCCATCACATCCAAATGAAGAGCAACATAGAAGTGCTGACATAAAAGTCATGTTCCTCCCTCCTAACATGACATCATTATGCCAGCCAATGGACCAAGGTGTGCTGGAAACATTGAAGAGAAAATATCAGCGGAAACTCTTTTCATCCCTGATAGAAGAAATGGACAATGGCAACGACATGATAGAAAACTTAAAACGAATCAACATGAAAGACGTGGCATACTGGATAGCGCAATCTTGGGAAGAACTTGAAACAACAACATTAGCAAAGTCTTGGAACATATTGTTGAGTGAGGGTGAACATCGAGAGGAGGTGGTACAAGAAGACACAGAAACCATTGTTCCCTTACCGAACTTCATTCCTGGCTGTGAGGAAGCTACGACTCAAAATGTGAGTAAGTGGTGTGCACAAGATCAGCTGTTTGAACTAACTGATACTGATATTATTGATTTTCTGAATGCTAAATAAAAATGAGGATGATGAAGAAGAAGAATGAGGCATTGCAGAACAAAAGGAGAAAACGATGACAAGTGCATTGGAAATGGCATTAACATACACTGAGCAACAGCCAGAAGCAAGGGCAACAAAGGTGTTGATTTTTCGTCAAATGCAGGACCTCACAGCAAGAAAACGTGAATCAGCAGGCAAGTAGATATTGTTGACAAGTTTCTTTTCGTAAGACATTTGGAATGTTTTCATTCAATACTGTATGTCCTGTACAATTGAACTGATAATTCAATAAATGGAGTACCATAAAACATGCCATTGTTTTAGTAATACAGTATAGTCTCCCTGTTTGTTTTAGTTCATTTTCAAAGCTATTCTGTATTATTCGACATTTTCGGTGATCCGGCGTACTCCAGGTCCCGTTTAGGTTGGAAAATCAAGGCTCTACTGTACTTCATAATTTGATTCCGAACTGATGTCAACTATTCAAATGATTTGGAGATGTAATAGTCAACCTTTTCAATACATATAATCAGTGAAATTAAATCACTAAAACATATAAGAGTTAATACATGTTTCGTTCCTTGATGTGGGACATCTTCAGCTACATATAATGTTGAATAATTTATGCGCAGTAAAAAATGAATCTTAAACTACAAGCTGAAGAGGGGAATTTACCCCTCTATGTTTTTAACATACCAAAAAACATACTGAATTGACATGATATAGGCTTTTGGGCTTGTGTCGTGTCAAGAAAAGGTGAAATTCTTTATGTTTCACAGAGAACTCAGCTCTGCGTCTTCAGAAGGAAATCTCAACTGTTCACGAGAAAGGCATTTCAAACAATGAGGTTTGAATTTAGACGTTATAATAGAAGTGGAAGGGGTATGTTCATTCATCACCAGATGGCTCACCGGATGCGGTACAGCGCTAGTGTTCGAAGCGGAAGCTGACGGAACCATCAGAATCACTCTGAGAGGGTCACATATCATAACAGGTGTACACACATACGAAAGTATGACATTGACACAAGCCTGGAATGAAACATCTGGCGATGAGGAATGTACGAATTTGGAAAATACTGAAACGAAATAACAATAATGAATAATAGTGAATAACAATAGGTAAATGCTTAATGGCTGGCAACCAAGTATTACTTAACTGATAGCCAGTGCCCTGTTGAAATTGTTAGGATTTCTACGTATTTCCACAGCTTCCCGTATAATCCTGCACCTGTAGTGTCTAGTGTGGTTAAGAGCTCGAGCATCTTGGAACACGACATCATGACCCGACGATAGAGCGTGCTCAGCTATTGCTGATTTGTCCGGCTAGTTGAGACAAATATTTCGTCCGTGTTCCTTGATATGAGTCCCAATGGACCGGCACGTTTGGCCAATGTATACCTGACCGCAAATATAGGGAATCTCGTACACCTCGGATCTAAAAGCGGGGACAATTTGTCCTTGGTTTTACCCAGACAATGAACAGTTTTAGTGATGGTGCCAAACATGGTTTTTATATTGTATTTGCGGAAGACCTTGGCAATTCGATCTGTGGTGTTGTGAATGTAAGTCAGGTAGGCAGTTCCCTTCACTTCTTCCTTTGTGAACTTTGCTTGGTCATTTCTCTGGGATGCAGGGCTCTATGAATTTGCAAATCGCTGTAAACATTACCCTTGAACATGACTCATTACTCTTGAACATGACTTTGAGTATGTCCACCTCTACCTGGATATTTGATAGCTCACAAATTTGTCTCACCCTCGTGGTGAGTGTCGTGAGAATGCCTTGTTTTTGTGCTGGATGATGGTGAGAATCTGCATGAAGATAGTGATTTGTGTGGGTAAGCTTACAATAGATGGTATCTTGTTGATGTTAAAATCCTTTTTAGGAAGCACTGATTTATTATTAAATTATAAAACACATTAGGATTTAGTTGTGTATTATTGCTATCAGGCCATATGAAGTCATGCTTTACTGTTGTTGGACTGGATTTTTAAACAGAGTGGAACAAACCTCCTGTTATGTCCTTGAATTTGTTCTTCTAGTATGAAACGTTGAAGCGGAGGAAGCCTACCCACTCGCCAGCCAGATAGTTGATTTTTAATGCGCCTATGCTTAAATGGCAACAACAATTCAAATAGTGACAAGAAACAGTTTATCTGTGGCTGACTCAGCTAGTAAATCCATCTAAAGTAAGAGTTGTACAATATAGAAGGAATATTTGAACTTCTCACGTGTGTTTTAAGTGTTCTAGTATGTGTGAATGTGTTACATTACAACAGATATTAACAAGAAATGAACAGTGTGTATATATATATATGGCTCAGAGTTAATATTAAATCAGTGCATCCTAGAAAGCATTTTAACATCAACAAGATTTAAATTTGATGACAATATAGTTTTTAATGGGCCTACGCTTAAATGGCAACAACAATTCAAATAGTGACAAGAAACAGTTTATCTATGGCCAATTCAGCTAGTAAATCCATTTAAGATTATGATACATATTTGTAAGAGTTGTGCAATATGGGAGGAAATATTTGAACTTTTCATGAGTGTTTTAAAGGGTTCTAGTATGTGTGAATGTGTTACATTACAACCAACTTTAACAAGAAATGAACGGTGTATATGTATGGGTTAGAGTTAATATTATAAATGGCCATGCTTAATGTAAAACAGAGTGATGTTAGATCTTGGGATTTGGGGAAGACTGATATTGATATAGAAAGCACTGATGAAGGGTTAATAGAGCAAACGCCTGAAAAGCCATACATCTAATTTTTTGATCTGATTTTTGATATGCTCTATTGGTGGAAAATTATCTAATTCCCTCCATGGGAATTTAGAATTTCCATTTGGAATTGCTAGGCGGGCATTAATTCCATTGTGGAGTTTTATCTCACGTATGCAGTTATCAGACTGTGCCTCATAAATAGGCTTCTGATAAATTTCATCTGCATACACCCCAGCATCAGTGGGTAGGGTCTGACACATCCCACTCTGACGAGTCTAGTGTCAGACCTAAGACGAAATGCTGGTTAATAGAGCAAACGCCTGAAAAGCCATACATCTAATTTTTTGATCTGATTTTTGAAAAATGCCTAAGGCGGTACTTACTTATACGGTGCATGTTAAGTACATCGGACTGTTCCAGCAGCGCTAGCTTGACTGACCTTCCTACCAGTATTATAACGATATGGCTGAGGCGGTGAAGGACGCGGAGGGGTGGGAAGGGTGGGCGGATCCTTGGTCACAGGTGTTGTTGTTAGAGGGCTGTTAGGGGCAGGATGGGCGGGCCTAACATTTGGCGAGGTGGTGGGAGCTTTAGAGTAAAAAGTTCTAAAGGTTTGCGGGATTGTGTTATGTTTCGAATTTACAATACCTAATAACTTTGGAGTTAGCTCATATAAAGGATTTTTTTGCCTCAGTGGCATTATTAAGAGTGTGGTCTTTGTTATAGGCCTGGTCTAAAAAGATGTAAAGACTTTCTAATTCATTCATAAGTTTCCCTTTGCTTATACATTTTAAAATAGTGAGATCCTTTTCAATAGATGTAAACTAGTGTCCTGTTTCACTCATGTGTGAGCTCATCACTGAATATTTGTTATGTTTGAAGGCATTGTAATGCTCCATATATCTCGTATAGAAGCTCTGTCCAGTTTGACCAACATAACTAAATCCACACTGAGCGCAAGTTAGTCTGTAAATACCAGATCTCGAAAAACGGCTGTTTTTATAATTTACTTCATTATGATTAGAAAATATAATTTGATTTGTATTTACTGTTCTGAAGGCAATATTAATATCATATTTCTTCAGTGTGTTCATGATCTGGTGGACGGCTGGGGTATTGTAAGTAAACGGGGCGTAACTAGTTTTTTTAGGTTTATCCAGAATGAGATTAATTTATATTTAACTTTATTAATTAACCGGTTAATCATTTCAACTTTGAACCCATTAAGTTTAGCCAAGTTTCTTATATAGTTTAATTCAATTTTTAAATTGTGAGGGGAGAGTGGGATTTTCAATGCTCTGTGTATTAAACTATAGAATGATGCCTGTTTTTGAGAATTGGGATGTAAAGAGGAATTATTTATGGTTATAGGAGATTGTGTGAGTTTCCTAAAGATTTGAAAATCAAAAGTATTATTGACGCATGTGATCGTTATATCTAGAAAATTTAAGGACTGTTTAACTTCGTCTTCCTTAGTGAATTTTACATTATAGTCAATTTTATTCAAACTCTCTAAAACTTCATCACTGTTAGTAACATTTTTGTCAATAATTATAAAAGTGTCATCCACGAATCTTAGCCATAAACATATACCTTTTATTTGTGTTTTGATTTTCGTACGCTCTATTGAATCCATGTAAATGTCAGCTAAGATGTTGGATAAAGGGTCACCCATGTCTAAGCCAGTTTGCTGGTAAATCTTTCCATTAAAGAAGAAAAAGTTGTTATTTAATACAAAATTCAAGATCTTCATAAATTCATCAATCTCCAGCTTACTCAGGCCGCTATGTTTTGAAATACTGTCATAGGTAATTTTGACCTTTTCTTTGGTAGGTATATTTGGATACATGTTTAAGACATCATAGAAACACAATATGTGGTTAGGTTGTAAGTCAAATTTACTTAAAATATCGCAAAATTTGATTGAATTCTTTAACCCTTTATAGGGCAAAACCCTAGGGAACAAAATATATTACTTATTTGATTAAATACCATGTCACCGAGCTCGATAGCTGCAGTCGCTTAAGTGCGGCCAGTATCCAGTATTCGGGAGATAGTAGGTTCGAACCCCACTGTCGGCAGCCCTGAAGATGATTTTCCGTGGTTTCCCATTTTCACACCAGGCAAATGCTGGGGCTGTACCTTAATTAAGGCCACGGCCGCTTCCTTCCCACTCCTAGCCCTTCCCCGTCCCATCGTCGCCATAAGACCTATCTGTGTCGGTGCGACGTAAAGCAAGTAGCAAAAAAGAAAAAAAAAAAAAAAACCATGTCATTGGGGTCTACTGTTTAGGTTTTGACCAAAATCTGAGTCAATACATTGTTTGATTATGCAATATGGGCGGGTAAGTATTTTTACCAGAGACCATTTAGGATTTTTTCCCCACTGAGTGTACACTGGTAAATATATTTACCACTTTGCTTACATGACTACTTTCCACTGTGTTTTGCAAATAATAGGTGCAAAATGCTGATGGAAAACATGGGACAAGTAGTACATATAATTATAAATGTCACACTGGCTCTGAAAATTGCACAGGGACATGGGGTCATGGGGTCTGTGATGAAATTGATGATAGCCTCTTCTGAGAAACCTTTGTTCGTGAAAGACATTGCTGGAACAATATCACAGATATAGAACTAAGGCACATAGTTCTCCTTACAAACTATATGATTCAAAAGAAGCCATCGTCAAAATTAATTTCTAAGATCATATAAGAATATCTTACAAAATAGCATAAATATGCATTCAGGCAGGCAAGTGCCTAGGGGAGTGAGGGGAATTTTGTGATATATCCCCCCAATATATGTCTGATTTGTCAACCCTTCCCCTGTGGGAATCTCTGATGTCAGCCACTACATGAGGCAGTCTGTTCTTACATCCATAATTACCTTGAAAATGTATTTATTATTATTATTATTTTATTATTATTATTATTATTATTATTATTATTATTATTATTATTATTATTATTATTATTATTATTATTATTATTCCAGGACACTGCCCTTGAGGCGGTAGAGGTGGGATCCCTCGCTGAGTCCGAGGGAAAAACCGACCCTGGAGGGTAAACAGATTAAGAAGAAGAAGATTATTATTATTATTTTCTATATACGCCCCTGAACTCAAGAGGAACTGAATACCATACAGATGGACTGAATTTATGTTTTTCCAAAATACACTTGAAGTGTTGTTTGGATATAAATCCATTTTTCATAATTTGGGAAGCGAAAACATCTTGTGACTGATAAAACGTACGTCCATTACCTTACATTCTTGCTGCATGTTTTCTTATTAGTGAATATAACATGTTGGCCAGAATATTGTAGGAAAGGGCATATGTAAAACATGTAACTACAAGCTCTGAAGTCTATTTTCTGATATTTATATTACCAATTGCATTGAAAATGAGTATGTTATCAATATGCAAAACGAGCACACTATTTCACCTTTCTTGGTACTTTATGTGTAGGCCAATGATAATTTTGATAAAATCTTTCAAAGTTAACCACAAAATATTCAATCTATGTTCACAAAATAATCAAAATATTCAAAACTATATGTTGCTCCCTTATATAAATCAGGGAAATCCAGTATCTCGCTTAAAATGAGCTGTATTTTATGGTCAACACAATGCTTACACGAGTGAAGTTCAAGTGGCGCTCTCTGGTAAGCATATGTACCACATCCCGAAGTGGAACGATTCAAATAGCCGTGAAGGGCGAGTTTCGGAAAAAGTGGTAAATATTCTTACCAGAGAGCGTTACTAGACTAGAAAGCAGATAGTTACAGCCACTTAGGGTATTACCATACCATCTGAACAGTTTCTACGGAAACCCAAGTGGTAAATATATTTACCAGCAACCTATAAAGGGTTAAAGGATGTTTATTATTAAACTTATAATATTGTTTTACAAAACCGTGGATATATTTGGAGACTTTATAGGCAATTAATAATCGGACGTACAGGAATGTTATTCTTGTGGATCTTGGGTAGGGCTCTGGCTACTGGAATTGCTGGGGTTCATGTTGATAAGTCTCTGTTGTTCCTGTTCAGTAAGAAGGAATGTGGAGTTCTTGATTATAGATTTTAAATTGCGTTGTATTCTTACGATAGAATCTTTGCTAACTATTGTATAAATCTTATCCTTGAAAAATTCCTCTGTTTCATTTATGTAACTGTCCTTATCTATTAATACTATAGATCCTCCTTTATCAGCTTTTGTGACTATGATGTCACTGTCTTCTATTTTAGTTCTAAAATTACGTATTAATGTTTTGTAATTAGAATCAAATTTAGCATTAAGTTCTTCAAGTAATGTAGGTAATGTCTTTTTTATATCAAATCTAGTGTCATTTTGTACTTCAAATGGGAGTTTAGAAATGTTAGCCTCTACCTCAGCCACTGTGGTAATAATATCCAAGTCCTTTTTCTCACTAGGCCAGTTATACTTTGGACCCTTATTCAGGAGTTCCATTTCTATTTCAGAAAATTGCACATTTGTTAAATTAACAATTGTAGGTGTGTTGACATGAGAAGAACTTGGTTTTTGTTTATCTATGTTAATTTCTTATCTAATATAGTCTGCTTCTTGTCCAGTAAAACCATCATTTTGTAGTCTACGTGTAGTTGGAAAGAGTTCCATTCTAATGGGGGCAACACCTGAGCCACTGTTAAATGAATTTTATATAGTTGTAAGTTCAGTTGGGATTTCTTTTTTTATATAGTAACCTAAATTCATTTCTTAACCATATTTCATTGACTTTGTTTTGGATTTTGTTCATACTTGGAATGGTTTAGTTTTTTCTTTGTGTAGGTTTCAAATATTTTAGAATCAATTTTAGTTTTAAACATTGCTTCAAAAATGCTATATCCTTAGACAACTTGCATATTTTGATCTTAAGATTGATAAACCTGTTTAATTTGAACTTTGCCTGGTTGGCTACTAAATTACAAGTAACTATTCTAATTATGGTTCTGTATTAAAGATGACGTATTCACAAATATAATAATAAAATTTATAGATCCACCTGTTCAGTACAATACAATCCACTATTTCATGTGGTTAAAATTTATACATAATACTTAAAAGTCATAGGTACATGTTTCACCCCTTTTTTTTTAGCATCATCAGCCTATATCAATCTTAAAGTTATTGGATAAGGTTTCTTTCTAATCTTATAAACTATGGAATAAAATGTTGAACAATGATCTCATAAAATGTTATACAAAAACATCTAAAATGAGGGCAATGCACAGAAAGTTTGTTAAAAATACTGTATATTAACAGTCCTGAAGACTATAATGTGGTTAATCTCAAATATGTGAGCGTTTAAAACCAAAATGGATCCTCTTCTTATACACCATTAGGACTATGATGGCCTTCAGTGTGAAAGCACAATCATCCACAGGGGATGTTTTTCCACTCCCATAACATGAGTTCAAGATAGTAAGACCAATGTCAAATATATTTAAAATAGAAGTCTGAATGTATCAAGTGTGTTAAAATATATACGGTTGATTTATCAGAAAGTAATAGAAAAGAAGACTGGACTTCTTGTAGGAGACATTGTTAATGATATAATGTTGAGGTGTCAAAGCTAGCTGATGTCAATGCTTAGTTATGTTAGTACGGTAATCGATTGGATCCAAAAGATGGTCAAGTTATTGGATAAGGTTTCTTTCTAATCTTATAAACTATGGAATAAAATGTTGAACAATGATCTCATAAAATGTTATACAAAAACATCTAAAATGAGGGCAATGCACAGAAAGTTTGTTAAAAATACTGTTAAAAATACTGGGTATTGTTATCCCTGTTGAAATATTTATTGAAAGAAATGATCGAGTTTTACTCATATGGTGTGTGTTAAGTACGTCGGGCACTAGCGCACCGTACGAGTAAAACTCGATCATTTCTTCGAATAAACATTTGAACAGATATAACAATACCCACTTGACAGTATTTTGGATCCAATCGATTACCGTACTAACATAACTAACCATTGACATCAGCTAGCTTTGACACCTCAACATTATATTAAATTTTAAATATATTTGACATTAGTCTTACTATCTTGAACTCATGTTATGGGAGTGGAACAAACATCCCCCTTGGATGATTGTGCTTTCACACTCAAGGCCGTCATAGTCCTAATGGTGTATAAGAAGAGGATCCATTTTGGTTTTAAACGCCCACATATTTGAGATTACCCACATTATAGTCTTCAGAAATGTTAATATACAGTGTTTTTAACAAACTTTCTGTCCATTTTCCTCATTTTAGATGTTATTGTATAACATTTTAAGAGATCATTGTTCAACATTTTATTCCATAGTTTATAAGATTAAAAAGATTACATATCCAATAACTTTAAGATTGATATAGGCTGATGATGCCAATAAAAGGGGTGAAACATGTACCTATGACTTTTAAGTACATTATGTATAAATTTCAACCACATGAAATAGCGGATTGTATTGTATTGAACAGGTGGATCTATAAATATTATTATATTTGTGAATACGTCATCTTCAATATGGAACCAAAATGAGAATAGTTACTTGTAAGCTAGGGATTGTTAAAGACACTTTCTGTGTAGGAGGCAGGACGCTCCAGAATACAAGTTCTGACTCACAAGGCAATAAACTCAGCAGAGCGGAGCGCAGAGGAAGGTATAATACACGAAGCCGTACTTCGGAAGATTAAAAAAAAAAACCATTAATGATGGACCATACCCAAGAGGAGTTATCGTGGTAAGTACATGTTAAATCATAGGAAAGGAATGCCAGAAAAGGGAACTCCCAAAATTCAGAATTCTTTTTTTTTTCTTCCAAGATAACACTGACAGAGCAAATGCAACACCAAGAAGGAGTGGTCAGAACTTTATGCCAATTGCAGGGTAGACTGACGTCACTGAGGTATGCTCATGATGTGAAATGCGCCGCTGTGCTGCGCACGTAGCGAACGATAAATGGGACACGGCATTGGCGAATGGCCCACTTCGTACCGTGATTTCTCAGCCGACAGTCATTGTAGAACGTGTTGTCGTGTGCCACAGGACACGTGTATAGCTAAGAATGCCAGGCCGCCGTCAACGGAGGCATTTCCAGCAGACAGACGACTTTACGAGGGGTATGGTGATCGGGCTGAGAAGGGCAGGTTGGTCGCTTCGTCAAATCGCAGCCGATACCCATAGGGATGTGTCCACGGTGCAGCGCCTGTGGCGAAGATGGTTGGCGCAGGGACATGTGGCACGTGCGAGGGGTCCAGGCGCAGCCCGAGTGACGTCAGCACGCGAGGATCGGCGCATCCGCCGCCAAGCGGTGGCAGCCCCGCACGCCACGTCAACCGCCATTCTTCAGCATGTGCAAGACACCCTGGCTGTTCCAATATCGACCAGAACAATTTCCCGTCGATTGGTTGAAGGAGGCCTGCACTCCCGGCGTCCGCTCAGAAGACTACCATTGACTCCACAGCATAGACGTGCACGCCTGGCATGGTGCCGGGCTAGAGCGACTTGGATGAGGGAATGGCGGAACGTCGTGTTCTCCGATGAGTCACGCTTCTGTTCTGTCAGTGATAGTCACCGCAGACGAGTGTGGCATCGGCGTGGAGAAAGGTCAAATCCGGCAGTAACTGTGGAGCGCCCTACCGCTAGACAACGCGGCATCATGGTTTGGGGCGCTATTGCGTATGATTCCACGTCACCTCTAGTGCGTATTCAAGGCACGTTAAATGCCCACCGCTACGTGCAGCATGTGCTGCGGCCGGTGGCACTCCCGTACCTTCAGGGGCTGCCCAATGCTCTGTTTCAGCAGGATAATGCCCGCCCACACACTGCTCGCATCTCCCAACAGGCTCTACGAGGTGTACAGATGCTTCCGTGGCCAGCGTACTCTCCGGATCTCTCACCAATCGAACACGTGTGGGATCTCATTGGACGCCGTTTGCAAACTCTGCCCCAGCCTCGTACGGACGACCAACTGTGGCAAATGGTTGACAGAGAATGGAGAACCATCCCTCAGGACACCATCCGCACTCTTATTGACTCTGTACCTCGACGTGTTTCTGCGTGCATCGCCGCTCGCGGTGGTCCTACATCCCACTGAGTCGATGCCGTGCGCATTGTGTAACCTGCATATCGGTTTGAAATAAACATCAATTATTCGTCCGTGCCGTCTCTGTTTTTTCCCCAACTTTCATCCCTTTCGAACCACTCCTTCTTGGTGTTGCATTTGCTCTGTCAGTCAGTGTATATTGAATAAAGTTTTCAAAATAACAAGATATAGATCCAGAATAATATACATAAAACAGATCACGAGGGACTATTACAATGGTCAATAATCTAGTTTAGATAGGCACACGCAATTACAACAAAGGGTAAAAATGACCCATAAAAAAAAAAAGAAATCAACATTATCTTTGGTTACAACAAGGGATAAAAACCCCGAGAATTACAACTGTTTTTGAGGTACAACCAAGGGGTAAATGCCCCGTGTATTACACATATCTTGACTCGTACAAATTCGAGTGAATAGGTTAAACCTGAGCAAATCAATGTTCTCGTTTACATACAAGTTCCCATAAGAGGCCCATTTGATGAACCAGAATAAGATAGTTAAAAAACAATTGGCAGTAATTTTAATTGAAGAGAGGTTACAATACCAAAAAGGGTGTACTTTACAAGATACTACTACAATCCCCCAGATTCGTGTTTCAGCTTAGACTATATTGGAAAACATATGAACATCGAAGCTACCTAGTGTAGATAGATCATAAAAGGGTTAGCAGACCGCGATACACCATCATAAATGACAAAGGTAAACAAAGAACAAAATAATAAAGGAAGGGAAAGGTAAAAGGAGGGCAATGAGGCGAAGAAAGAAGAAAAATCAGGAGGGACAAGGAGACAGAGTTCCCAAATTACATAAATGGAAGGCAAAGTTCACACATCACACATCGCGAGTCCAGCCCACATTCTCGATTCACTTTTCTCTCTCAAGTTCGGAGTTAGAATTTTACCAGAGTGACAATTTCGTAATGCCCTTAAAAAAAAACGACTAAAGTTCGGATTCCAATTAACAAACCAAAGAAAAAGGCAAAATAGAATGAATGTTCATATGAGAAAAAAAAAATATGAAGTCTGCTCACCCAGTAGGTTGAACGGAGAAATTTTTTAAAACCAGTATGTACATGGCCCAGCCGCGCACACTTCCAGAGCTTCCACTGCCTATCACAACATTTGATCCACACCTGAACATCGAACAAGCACACGCAGCCCGTATATATACGGAACCAAGGTCGCCGTAGAACATGCGAGAAGCGATGACGTCACAGGGCTTCGCGTGGAGCGATGAAACAGTCCAGACAGTCAAGTGGCAGGCATGAAGGCAGACAGTTCGTGTCGCGAAACGATGCGTTGGGTTTTAGCATAGATGAAAAATAAGGTAAGCGATTTGAACACGTTACATATTCCACCCACCCGAAGAAATCCGAAGGATTAGAGTGGCTGCTGATGAAACGGCGATGAGAAATAGAAATGACGATGGCGGTGTAGGAGATGCCAAGCGATGTGGGCGTAGATGAAGAGTAGAAAATCCGATGACAGCATAGGCGACAGCAGGCGGAGAAGCAGATCCGAAGAATGATGAAAGAGAAGACAGAGAGCTGCAGGTCCCACGAAGGATAGACGGTCAACTGCAGTAGAGCCCTGCCGTACTGCAGCAAAGCTGTATTATTATTATTATTATTATTATTATTATTATTATTATTATTATTATTATTATTATTACAAAGGAAACTTTAATGTGAGTACCTAGCCGGCTCTTTGGCTAATCGTCAATGAATAACAAGCAGGCAATGATTGTCTAATAAAACACTCATCTGTTGCATGAATGGTGAAAGATTATTTATTTTTTACAAGTTGCTGTATGAACATTAAAACAAGAATAATAGTTAACACCACCTTTCCAATACTTATCTTTCCTATATTTAGGAAATAAACATTACAACAGGCGTTGTAAGATGGGACATGTTTCGCTTAACAGTTGTAAGCATCATCAGCCAAAAATAAATCTTAGCCTAAAGTTAGGTCAGGGCCCTGAACCTAGTGTCCTTAACATATATGGCACCCTAAGAATCAACATTTATATTTATAAAATGAAAATAGGCTTAAAACTAGTGTGAAAAAACATGGAATGTTACAACATGGCTAAGAGAAAAAACACAATCGAGTTGAGACAGAGGATAAGAACAGAAAGTAGGCTACAATACAGAGCTGATAGTGAAATAATTAAAATCATTAGGATATCATTGTTACCAGTCAGTCAATCAGAATGTTCAAACATAAAAACAAGAGTGAAAATATATAAGAGTGTTCATCATGGCTGAGTTAGAAAAAACACGTAATCGTGTTGCCAGAGGTTAAAAACATAAGGTACAACACAGAGCTGGCAGTGTAATATCAAACTCATGGCTGCCAGTCAGTTAATAAGAATGTTCATATATAACAAAACATGATGGTTATATTCTTTTAAGTGAAGAAATAAGTAAATCCCACTCTTGTATAGATACGTGAGAACAGGCGAGAGAAGTCATATGTTGTAGCAGACATGGAGTAGTAACACTTCAAACAGGATTGATCACGCCTGAAGCTGCTTCATTTTTGCTGGGAGTTCAAGACCAAAACGGAAAAAATAAGATGCCAAGTGCGTGCACTGAAATTTGAAAATGGAAAAAGGAAAAAGATGTACTGGGGCCTTGAAAATAGGGTGTTCAGAATGGGAGACTAAGATTGCTTACCTCTTATGTTGGATGAGCGTTGAGCGGAGACATTAGCCGTTCAAGGGGGTCTGTTAAATTTATGCCCGTTGCTGTGTGTGTTGTATCTGTTTGCTTGCCTAGGCAAAGAGTAAGTTGGGACGGGAGGGGTAGGCGCAACAATGAGAGTGCTGGAAGCTGGCGGCGGAACTGTATTATGGGGAGGGGGTAAGGTGGAATCTGTTATGACGACTGAAGGGGTATTTAAAGGTTTATAATTGAAGATTTTTGTGAAATTGTTGTGATTTATATTAAGATTATTGAGTAAATTGGGGACTTGTTCAATTAATGGGCTGTTGTTCTCACGGACATAATTTGAATGATGTGTTTTTTCTAACTCAGCCATGATGAACACACTTATATATTTTCACTCTTGTTTTTATGTTTGAACATTCTGATTGACTGACTGGTAACAATGATATCCTAATGATTTTAATTATTTCATTACCAGCTCTGTATTGTAGCCTACTTTCTGTTCTTATTGTCTGTCTCAACTCGATTGTGTTTTTTCTCTTAGCCATGTTGTAACATTCCATGTTTTTTCACACTAGTTTTAAGCCTATTTTCATTTTATAAATATAAATGTTGATTCTTAGGGTGCCATATATGTTAAGGACACTAGGTTCAGGGCCCTGACCTAACTTTAGGCTAAGATTTATTTTTGGCTGATGATGCTTACAACTGTTAAGCGAAACATGTCCCATCTTACAACGCCTGTTGTAATGTTTATTTCCTAAATATAGGAAAGATAAGATTGGAAAGGTGGTGTTAACTATTATTCTTGTTTTAATGTTCATATCTGATGTCCAATACGGTCTACAATGAGATTTATTACTTGTAAGTTGCTGTATGTCGCACTGACACAGATAGGTCTTATAGTGACGATGGGATAGGAAAGGTCTAGGAGTGGGAAGGAAGCAGTCATGGGCTTAATTAAGCTACAGCCCCAGCATTTGCCTGGTGTGAAAATGGGAAACCATGGAATACTATCTTCAAGGCTGTCGACAGTGGAGTTCAAACCCACTATCTTCTGAATGCAAGCTCACAACTGCGCATACCTAACCACATGGCCAACTCACTCAGTAATGATGAAAATATAAGAAACTCTAAATTTTTAAAGGATTACCCGCAGCATCCATGATAGAACGAGGGGCCCGTTCATTCTCGTCAAGAGTGAAATTCCGTTTCTTGTTCTTTGCCTTCCATGCATGATAAACCTTCAGTCGTCTGTGGAATTCCACCTTGCAAGCCTGTAAAGAAAAAAAATTAAAAAATATAAAAATTATATAAACATCTTCTTTCTTCATGTGAAATAATGTCTTAGAAGATGGAGTTAAACACTAATAATTAGTGGGTTCTGGTTCAAGTTAGAAATACCAATATTTTTGCACAACAGAAACATTTTCCCAACTTTACTTGTTATTTAAATTACTGAAACATGAAATATGATATATTGGATTAATCACAAAGTAGGAAGAAGTTTAGGGTGGACTTGAACTGTACTAAGTTTGGAGGAAATATATTCTATTGTTCTGAAGTGTGGCACACATTAGACACTCCTGAATTGAAAACTGATAATACTGATGGGGATGAGTCTCAAAGGGTGATTCTGAGATAAGCATCTTAAAAGTTTTGTGTTGTGTTTATCCTTTTGATATTCATCTCATACCTTTGGTGATTCCTAGTCGTATACTAGTTTGTCCCATTTCTGTTACTTTTACATCTGGGTTTGTCCTATGTTTCTTGTCTTTTATCACCTATATAAACCCTTTTTATTCTGTATTACATTTATTCATTTTTCTTATCATATACTGTACTTGCCTTATCAGTCCAGCTGCTTGGCTGAATGGTCATAGTAGTGGCCTTCAGTTCAGAGAGCCTTGAATTTGATTCCCAGCTGGGTTGGAGATTTTAGCCTTGCCTGGTTAAATCCTCTAGCTAGAGATCTGGGTGTTTGTATTTATCATAACATCTTCACTTACACATCACACTACCAGTCACTGCAGAAACATGCAATAGTGAATACATCCCTTCACATGGAGTTGGGATCAGAAAGAGCAACCAACCAACCGACCAACAGACCAACCAACCAGACGCAGGTGTAATACTGATATAACTTGAAAACAATATCCTTTAACCCATGGGTAAATAATGCAAGTATCGAGCTCAAATTATTATTATTATTATTATTATTATTATTATTATTATTATTATTATTATTATTATTATTATTATTATTAGTATGACTTGGGATGTACATCCACTTATTAGTATTAATATAATTATTATTTACGATTTCATTATTTGTGAGGTTATATTAATAGTATATAATTTATTATTACTTGTATATATGATGTGTAATCCACTACAGTATTATGCAACACATAGTAATATCCAGAATATCACTAAGTAAGATGAGAACTATGTAGAATATTCTTTACATTATCTCTAGGCCTTAGGCACTCTAGAAATTACTAGAAGATATGTTATGAAATATGCTTCTAGAAGCCTTGCTAGGCAACCAATATAAAGAGACGGTCTTGATGGTGAACAGGAGTTATTATAATCTATTAGCTTCACGGTCTGTACTGATGCTTATAATATACACAAATATAAAGAAGGGAACTTTCCACCTAATCAATACTTTATTCTATAAGCATTTAAAAACACTCAGTATTACAATAATTTCATAGTACGGGTTTTGACCTCATATTCAGGTCATCTTCAGCTGCTGAAGAACCTGTTAATAATAACTATGTACAATCCTAAAACATTTCATAATCCAATCATAAATCATAAATCACAAGTAGTTTGTTAAATGATATTCTATGATGTTAAAATATGCTTCAGTATATTAGTTCTCAAATCTAAAATGTTCATGCATTCTTTAGCCACACTTGTTTTAATTTAAAGATATCTTGGTGTTGAATTGGTAAAACATTATTTCCATTAATTGCTCATGGCCAGTACTAAAATACATTAATAAAATGTGGTTGTAGAGTGTGCTTGAGAAAGAGGCTGTAACAGTCTAATATGGTTGCTGGCATGCTAAGACATTATTCTTGATAAATGCACATGCTTATTCACTCAGTCCACTACTGTGCTGTTAACATACTTATTTAGAATTAAGACATCTTAATGTAGAGTTACAAATTGTTGTGTTTTAAAGTGTCGGCGTTGATAGTAGATTTAGTGAAGTGCGAAAGCTCCCCTCTTCATACTTGTGTTCCATTGTTGTGTTGTGTTTACAGCCAACAAGCTAATGTAAGCAGTCAACTGTTTCAAGGTTGCAGTCTCCATGTGCTTAGTGATAGGTAGTTATTAAGAATGGTGGTTTGTTGATGTTTTCAATAGTAGTGTTTTGTTTGTGATGGCAGTGATTAAGGTTATGCATGTTAATGTGTAAATAATTAGTTCTAAATAAATAAGTGTACCAATTGATAGCATTTTGTGTGTGTCTTTGTGGATACATCAAACCGACTGACCATTAATGATCTGCATTTAGGGCTCTCGCTCAGGTAGCAGATTTGCTAACAGCTTTTCCTTAAGCATTTTCAATGAACTTGGATATTTATTGAATATTTTCCTGGATAATTTATTCCAATCCCTTACTCCTTGTACTATAAATGAATATTAGCCCCAATTTGTTTTTTTGAATTCCAACTTTATCTTCATACTATGATCTTCCCTACTTTTAAAAGCTTCACTCAAGCTTTATTGTCCACTTATATCATTCCATGCCAACTCTCTACTGACAACTCGAAACATACCATATGACAAGTTATTATTCTCATAATTGTTCTATACTGAAAGTGACATTTATATCAAGAATATTATAGGAATATTTATTGAACCACCTATTCAATACATTCCACAACTGATGTGGTTAGACCGAGCTCGATAGCTGCAGTGGCTTAAGTGCGGCCAGTATCCAGTATTCGGGAGATAGTAGGTTCGAACCCCACTGTCGGCAGCCCTGAAAATGGTTTTCCGTGGTTTCCCATTTTCACACCAAGCAAATGCTGGGGCTGTACCTTAATTAAGGCCACGGCCGCTTCCTTTCCACTCCTAGCCCTTCCCTGTCCTATCGTCGCCATAAGACCTATCTGTGTCGGTGCAACGTAAAGCAGCTAAAAAACAAAAAAAAAAAAAGATGTGGTTAGAATTTTATATAGTACTACAGATTTCTAAGGTACATGTTTCGCTCTTTGTTTAATGGGCATCATCAGCCTAACTCAATCTTAGTTGTGAAGGTTATCTATTAGATCAGATGTAAGGCTTTTCAGGCGTTTGCTCTATCAACCAGCGTTTCGTCTTAGGTCTGACACTAGACTCATCAGAGTGGGATGTGTCAGACCCTACCCACTGACGCTGGGGTGTATGCAGGTGAACTTATCAGAAGCCCATTATAAGAGGCACAGTCTGATAACTGCATACGGGAGATAAATCTCCACAATGGAATTATTGCCCGCCTAGCAATTCCGAATAGAATTATCTATTAGACTATTAGTATTGTAACACTGTGGTGTCATAAAACTATTAATACATCTAAAAATATAGACAGACACTGAAAAAATGAAATGGTGTATGGCTTTTAGTGCCGGGATGTGTCCAAGGACTTCGGCTCGCCAGGTACAGGTCTTTTGATTTGACGTCCGTAGGTGAACTGCGCATCGTGATGAGGATGAAATGATGATGAAGACGACACATAGGCCACACAAGTTGAATAGTCTATAAAATGAAGAAGATCCATTTTAGTTTCAGACACATGTTTTTAAGACTGACTAAGTGATAATTTTAGATTGTTATTTATCAATACTTTTAAACAAGTTCACAGTCTGTCTATATGTTGTGTTTTGCTAGTTTTAAGACACCACAGCATTACAATACTAATAGTCTAATATCACATTGTACAGTAAGAATAGATAGGCTCCACAACTAATTGTTTTAAGATTGAGTTAGGCTGATGATGCCTATTAAACAAAAGGCACCGAGCTCGATAGCTGCAGTCGCTTAAGTGCGGCCAGTATCCAGTATTCGGGAGACAATGGGTTCGAACCCCACTGTCGGCAGCCCCGAAGATGTTTTCCCATGGTTTCCCATTTTCACACCAGGCAAATGCTGGAGCTATACCTTAATTAAGGCCACGGCCGCTTCCTTCCCAGTACTAGCCCTTTCCTGTCCGATCGTCGCCGTAAGACCTATCTGTGTCGGCGCGACGTAAAGCCAATTGCAAAACAACAAAGGGCAAAACTAAAACCTTAGAACTCTGTAGTACTATGTAAAATTCTAACCACATAAATTGTGGAATGTATTGAATAGGTGGTTCAATAAATATTCCTATAATATTCTTGATATAAACATACCACATAGTCGAGCATCTCTACTCCTTACTCCCAATTCTTCCCAGCCCAAAGTTTGCAATATTCTCGTAACACTATTCCTTTCTCAGAAATCAACCAAAACCTTGCTCCTTTCCTTTGAACTTTTTCCTGTTCAGGTAGTCCTGGTGAGGGTCCCATATACTGGAGCTATACTCTAACTATGGTCTTACCAAGACTTATACACCCTCTCCTTTACATCCTTACTACAACCCATAAATACTCTTATAACCATGTGAAGAGATCTGTAACCTTTCTTAATGACCTCGTAAATATGATTTTCCCAATGAAGATCATTCCTTATATTAACACCTGAGTACTTACAGTGTTCCCCATGAGGTAATATCACACTATCAATGCAATACTAAAAAATGAGAGGACTTCTCCTCTTGGTGAAACTTAAAAGTTGACTTATCCCATTTTCATTCATACCATCATCTGCTATCCTTCTCACACAGTTTAAGTCCCACTGCAGTCGCCCACAATCCTGCAACTCATTTACTACTCTATACAGTATAACATCATCCGCAAATAGCCTTATCTGTGATTCCAGTTATTTACTCATATCATTTATATACAAAAGAAAACATAAAGGTCCAAAAATACTGCCCTGCGGGACCCCCCCCTCTTAATCACTACAGGATCAGATAACGCTTCACCTTCTCTAACTAACTGAGTTCTATTTTTAGAAATGTAGCCACCCATTCAACCACTCTTTTGTCTTGTCTAATAGCCCTCATTTTTGCCAGTAATCTCCCATGATCTACCCTACCAAAAGCCTTGCATAGTTCAATAGCAGTACAAACCATTTGACCTCCTGAATCTAAAATATCTGCTATATCTTGCTGGAATCCTACATGCCAAGTTTTACTGGAATAAGCTTTCCTAAACCTAAAACTGCCTTCTGTCAAACCAGTGCTTCATGAGACTTTATAATCTTTAAATTAACCTAGATTTATCAGTGAATGAAACTAATTTTCCCAATCAAGTTATTATAAAGTCTTACCAGTATTATTATTTGTGTTTGAACATAAACATGATAGTGTGAGTGAATGGGACAATTTCACTCCTGTGCTAACAGCACCCTTATAGTGCAAACTTCTTGTCATATGTCTGCATAACAGTGCATGTGAACGGAACTAAATTCACATGTAAAGCATTTAACTTCTTCTACCAAAGTGAAGTAACTGCCATTTATAGTGTCATAGCAGTATTCTGAATAAAACTCGTAAATAAATTCAAAGCAATCCTAGAACTTTACAAATTGTTGTGCTTTCTTCTTCCATCACTAAAAAGCACAAGTTAACTATTTGTTTCGTGTGAACAATCTTGCAATCTATGACAAGTCTAAACTTATGTTAGGAAGAATGCGGGTTTGATTCCGTTGACATTTGGTCGCATGAAAGAAAATTTCTTAATTTTCTCCAAGTCAATGACCAGTTTATTTACCTTAAAGAAGAGTTTGTGTTTGTTCCATTGACATTAGAGTGCCTATTCTATAATTTTGAGTAGTTTTGCGAATTTCGAACTTTAATGGTAATTTTCTTTTCTGTTTTTGCTTGGTAATAACCTGTTGTAATTAGAATACGTCTGAACATAGTTTAAAATTATTGTAGTGTATTGTAGTATCTGTACTTAGTCTGAACATAGTTTAAAATTATTGTAGTGTATTATAGCATCTTATTAGAAAGAAGTGTATTTATTCTATTACTGTGAAATATTTGTATAGTATAGTACCATTTCTGTGGTATCTGTAGTAACTCTCTTACTAAAATTCTGTTGTTGTAATTAGGGTAGACTTAACTGAAGTTAAGAATTGTGTAATTCTTGTGTATTATTCTCTGTTTCCAGTAATTAACAGCAATTTTCATTGTGTTAGCGTGTTGTAGGAATAAAAATAGTACAATTAAGTAGTATTGTAGTGTAGTAGTAGCCTATATTAAATAACTTACTGTTGTGTGTTATTTGTGAACTAAACTAGACAATATTTCTTTCCTTTCATTTTTATTTTGCACAGAATAAGTTATCTTATTTTTCCTTTTCTTTTCATTATTTACGAAAAAATGCCTAAGCAGTGCGAGTGTAGGAACTGTGGGTGTTGCCAGGCATTAAGGAGTTTGAGAGAGGAGTTGGAGAGCTTGAGGGAGATAATTAGGATACTCTCAGAGGACAGGAAGGAAAGTAGGCCTCCAAACAATGTACAGGATACAGTAGGTGGAATAGAGGGGAATTGTGGAAGACAGGTGGTCTAATGTTTTAAGGGGAAGGAGATTGCAGGCTAAGGGCTCCATTCAGGATCAAAATTCAGGACAGGTGTCGGTAAGAAATCGGTACGAGTCACTGCAGGTAGAACAACCGAGGGAAGATAAGGAACAGGGAACTGTTGCCGAGAAGTTTGGAAGTAGGAGAAAGGGAAGAGGTAGGAAAGGGAAATGTGGAGTAGTGGATAGGAAAAGACAGGTGGAACAGGGTCATGGGATGGAGAAAAGGGAGGAGGAAGTAGCTTCTGCAGCTGTCAGGAAAGATAGGACTGACCAGGAGGGGAGGGGATCAAATGAGGTGGGTAGGGTTGAGGCTCTGGTCATGGGGGATTCTATCGTTTGACATGTCGGGAAAGTGTGCGGAGGAAAGGGTTGCAGGGTAGAGTGTTATCCAGGAATTAGGTTAAGGCAGATGTTGAAGAAAGTAGAAGAGAAGGAGGAGGAAAAAGAGAAGGTGGTAGTGTTTCACGTTGGTACTAACAACGTAGGACAAGCAGGTATAAGTACCAACATAGTTGGGGATGTGTGGGATCTGGTAAATGCAGCACGGATGAAGTTTAAGGAAGCGGAGATTGTTATCAGTGGAATACTGTGTAGAAAGGATACTGACTGGAAGGTGACTGGGGATTTAAATGAGACTATGGAGTGGGTATGTGGGAAACAGGAGTGAAATTTCTAGATCCTAATGGGGGGGTAGGAGATAGGGATCTGTGCTCAGATGGCCTTCACTTAAACCGCAGTAGTACATATAAGTTAGGAAATTTATTTAGAAGGGTTATAGGGAGGTACATTCAGGGAAACAGGGTGCGCTAGGCAGCGGTGTTAAGGGAACAGGGAACTGGAAATCAAGTAGGGATGACATAAAACTGTAAGTGCTCAACTGTAGAAGTATTGTAAAGAAAGGAATAGAATTAAGTAACTTAACTTACCAGATATTGTAATAGGAGTTGAATCATGGCTGAGAAATGATATAATGGATGCAGAAATTTTCTCACGGAACTGGAGGGTGTATCATAGAGATAGGATAGGAAAGGTAGGAGGGGGAGTATTCATTCTCATGAAAGAAGAAATTGTAAGCTATGAAAAAGTTAAAGATGACATGCACAAAATTCTAGGTGTAAGGCTCATTTCTAAAGATAACTAGATGTCTTTGGAGTGTACAGACCAGGAAAGGGTAGCACAGATGCTGATTCAGAATTATTTGATAATATAATCAGCTATGTGGGAAACGATAAGGAAAGGAATGTGATCGTAGCGGGTGATCTCAATTTACCAAATGTCAATTGGGAAGGTAATGCGAACGACAGGAAGCATAACCAACAAATGGCAAATAAGTTAATATGGGAAGGGCACCTGATTCAGAAAGTGATGGAACCAAATAGAGGGAAGAATATTCTGGATGTGGTGCTGGTAAAACCAGATGAGCTCTATAGAGAAACCGAAGTAATAGATAGTATTAGTGATCACGAAGCTCTTTTTGTGGTAATTAAAAATAAATGTGAAAGAAAGGAAGAGATTAAAATTAGGACTGTTAGGCACTACCATATGGCTGATAAAACAGGCATGAGGGAGTTTTTAATAAGCAACTATGATCGGTGGAAAACGGTAAATAAAAATTTAAACAGACTCTGGGATGGGTTTAAAGCAATTGTTGAGGAATGTGAAAATAGGTTTATACCTTTAAAGGTGGTAAGGAATGGTAAAAATCCACTATATTATAACAGGGAAGTAAAGAAACTAAGAAGGAGGTGCAGGTTGGAAATAAATAGAGTTAGAAATGGCTGTGGAAGAAAGGATAAATTGAAGGAACTTACTAGGAAATTGAATCTAGCAAAGAAGTCAGCTAAGGATAACATGATGGCAAGCATAATTGGTGGCCACACTAATTTTAGTGATAAATGGAAGAGTGTGTATAGGTACTTTAAGGCAGAAACAGGTTCCAAGAAGGACATTCCAGGAATAATTAATGAACAAGGGGAGTGTGTATGTGAGGATCTTCAAAAGGAAGAAGTATTCAGTCAGCAGTATGTAAAGATTGTTGGTTACAAGGATTATGTCCAGATAGAGGAGGTGACTAATACTAAAGAAGTAAAAAAAATTACCTATGACAGCTCTTCTCTTTTCGCCTAAGTCTTCCCAGCCCAAACTTTGCAACATTTTTGTAATGCTACTCTTTTGTCGGAAATCACCCAGAACAAATTGAGCTGCTTTCCTTTAGATTTTGTCCAGTTCTCGAATCAAGTACTCCTGGTGAGGGTCCCATACAATGGAACCATACTCTAGTTGGGGTCTTACCAGAGACTTATATGCCCTCTTCTTTACATCCTTACTACAACTCCTAAATATCCTCATAACTATGTGCAGAGATCTGTACCCTTTATTCACAATCATATTTATGTGATTACCCCAATAGAGATCGTTCCTTATATTAACACCTAGGTACTTACAATGATCCCCAAAATGAACTTTCACCCCATCAATGCAGTAATTAAAACTGGGAGGACTTTTCCCATTTGTGAAACTCACAACCTGACTTTCAACCCCGTTTATCATCATACCATTGCCTAATGTCCATCTCACAACATTATCGAAGTGATTTTGCAGTTGCTCACAATCTTGTAAATTATTTATTACACTGTACAGAATAACATCATCTGCAAAAAGCCTTATCTCTGATTCCACTTCTTTACACATATCACTGATGTATATAAGAAAACATAAAGATCCAATAATACTACCTTGAGGAATTACCCTCTTAATTATTACAGGGTCAGATAAAGCTTTGCCTACTCTAATTCTCTGAGTTATATTTTCTAGAAATATAGCCACCCATTCTGGCTTTTCAAGTGCAATTGCACTCATTTTTGGCAGTAGTCTCCCATGATCTATCCTATCAAATGCCTTAGATGTATCAATTGCGATACAGTCCATTTGACCTCCTGAATCCAGGATACCTGCTATATCTTGCTGGAATACTACAAGTTGAGCTTCAGTAGAATAACCTTTCCTAAACCCAAACTGCCTCCTATCAAACCAGTTATCGATTTCACAAACATGTTTAATATAATCAGAAAGAACGCTTTCCCATTTACATGCAATGCATGTCAAACTGACTGGCCTGTTATTTTCAGCTTTATGTCTATCACGCTTTCTTTTATACACAGGGGCTACTATAGCAACTCTCCATTCATTTGGTATAGCTCCTTCATGCAAACAATAATCAAATAAGTACTTCAAATTTGGTACTATATCCCAAGCCATTGTCTTTAGTATATCCCCCAAAACCTTATCAATTCCAGCCACTATTCTAGTTTTCAACTTTGTATCTTGTGACAGGTGTGTCATCAAGAAAGAACAGCAGAATTGCATTTTTGTCATCAAGAAAGGACAGCAGGATTTTGTTTTTGTTTGTAATATTTTGTGTTGTGAGAAATGAAGAAATAAGAACTCTGGACTCTGCTGGAATTATTTTTTATGTAACTGAAATAAAATATTATGTTTGTAATAATTTTTAAAAATGTAATTTAGGGAAACAGCAAGATATATGGAACTGTAAATGAACATGGCAAGGTGCGAGAATTAATTTTCAATGTAACCGTAGTCGAGATAATTATACAAATAATAAATAATGATAATAAAGACCCTCCGTGGCTCAGATAGCAGCGCGTAGGCCTCTCACCGCTGGATACCGTGGTTCAAATCCCGGTCACTCCATGTGAGATTTGTGCTGGACAAAGCAGAGGCAGGACAGGTTTTTCTCCGGGTACTCCGGTTTTCCCTGTCATCTTTCATTCCAGCAACACTCTCCATTCTCATTTCGTAGCATCTATCATTCATTAATATATCACTTTGGGAGTGGCGACCCCATCGTAATAATAGCCTATATATGATTCATTCATTACATCCCTGACCCGGTCACTGACTGGAAAACAGGTTGTAGGGTTTCGTTTCAAATAATAATAATAATAATAATAATAATAATAATAATGCAATAGTAATAAAACTGAACTCGGGAATAATAATACTGGCACTTAGTAATCAGAACAGGGGAATCGTAAAATGACACAGAAGCAGGGGTTATACATCAAAACTTGGAAATACGACGGTAGATAATAAATACGCAAAATCAAACCATATGCGAAGGAACACTTACAGGCCTAATAATGACAACTAAGAAGGATTGTGGAAGGTGCAGGATACCTATTGAGGTCCATGGGAAGGTATGACATTATGGGGGAGAAAAGGTTTACGATCATCCACCCTTGACTAAATATATTGAAAATAACAAATGAAAATTTACAAGAAACAAGTTAAATGACATCGCAACTGATACTTAACTCACAAACCAATGATGTTTAAAAGACTTTAACAAAATACAGTTCCACGAAACCAAAATCAAGACATACTTAAGTACCTTAGTGAAAAACTCAGTTTAACATAGAAAGGTGATGCTGCATTACAATGTATAGTTTAAAACAAATGTATGTACAAGAATTGAAATTACAGACAATAGGAATCTAGGGCAAACTCAGACACATTAAATTTAAAACTCTAAAATTTACATTAAGCAAGAAAATGCCAAAACACAAAAGGAATTAAATGAAATCAAACGAAATCAGAAAACATTGAAAATAACACAGGCGTAAAACTTAAACATCAGGGTAGGGGTTCCAGTGGGGACCCTCGAGCGCGACCACTCTCGAGGATGGTTAGATGGAATAGACACCAAGAACCCGCATCATACATGCAAAGCCGGCAGAAGACCAGAAATAGCCAGATCACAAACAACCAATTGGATGTAAATTCCACTTTTCGCCAGTTGGAAGGCTCGTTCTTTTGGCCAATCCAATTGTATCACCATGTATGGTCATTTCCTGACTTGCTGAAGCAAGAGGAATTGCATCACCTGTTTCAACATCGGTAACCGCACGTGCGGTATAGGATGCCTCAAAATTAAAGCACCTTACAAAAAAAAATTTCAATCAGATTACAAGTTTACAATTTTTGGCATACAGAATTTAAAAAATTATTTTCAAATAATTCCTCAAGAAATCTCAAGTTAAAATGTCCCAAATGTCTTTTCTTCATGCTTGCTGACATTAATTTAAATGATCAATTACATGAAATTTACATACAAAAAAAATCACTTCAGAATTAATTCTCGCATCTTGCAATGTTCATTTACAGTTCCATATATCTTGCTGTTTTCCTAAATTGCATTTAAAAAAAATTATTACAAACATAATATTTTCTTTCAGTTACATAAAAAAATAATTCCAGCAGAGTCCAGAGTTCTTATTTCTTCATTTCTCACAATACAAAATATTACAAACATAAATGAAATCCTGCTGTACTTTCTTGATGACAAAAATGCAATTCTGCTGTTCTTTCTTGATTACACACCTGTCACAATCTTACTGTATCTTATTCTAAAGATTAAGCCATTTAAGCTCCAAGCTTGTTCCTTACGCCCTCAACCAATACAGGGCAGTGCACCTTTAAACAAGGTTCAATACAACGCAGCAATAATTGTGTTCTTACAGAACTACTAATATGCAACTTATTACCACATTTTTAGACAAGGATATTCATAAAAGTATATAAATTAGGACTGTTTGTAAGGCTTTATAAAGGCTTTATCATAAGAATATTTTAACTACTGTCATCCCTCTCACTCACTTTTTGGCACATGTACCTACAACATCATCCTCACATTCATAATTTGTAATTTTTCTGAAAAAAACTACCACTAAGAGCAATCAGGATCCTGATTTATCATCTTTCAGGTTTGAGATTACGGCTGAAGATGCCCTTAAAAGTAGGGCTAAACATGTCCCTATAATTTACCTCATAAGTTTTAATTCTTAATTGAAATTACTCTTTATGTATTGAATAGGTGGAATTTAATAAACATTAATATTTTTTTGAGTTTAACTCAGACTAATCCATCCAATACTTCTAGGTGTGTGTGTGTGTGTGTATGTGTGTGTGCATGTGCGTGTGGGTGGGTGGGTGGGTGGTTTGCACTATCTTGAGTGAGTGAACCCAGTGACCCAAACTCCTAGTCCTTCAAGATTTTCAAGAACTTCTAAAACTTCAAGATCATTTAGAGCTGCATTTGTTGGAGGGTACATGGTCCCATGGTGCCAAGAGCTGTTCCATAGTGAGGACGGGAGGAGTAGCAGAGCAATGTTGGACATCGCCATCCATAAGATGGATAAACATCACGCCCAATCCATCTTCCTATTGAGGCAATATGAATTTGACTTTATACAATAAACAAACAGTTTCAAAATTCAGAACTTGTTTCAAAGCAAATCCTCACACTCTTTGTACCCACTCCAATTTGATGTGCCATACACACGCTGCGTACCATCTCATGCTCATCAGGCTAACAAGTACAGGCATTTTCTGGTACAGTATGTATGTGTGGAAATATTGTAGACCATCGCTGATATCCTTATTTATTTATTTGTCTTTAACAGTGTCAAAGTTTTTTTTTTTTGCTAGTGGCTTTACGTTGCACTGACACAGATAGGTCTTATGGCGACGATGGGATAGGAAAGGCCTAGAAGTTGAAGGAAGCGACCATGGCCTTAATTAAGGTACAGCAACAGCATTTGCCTGGTGTGAAAATGGGTCCATGGAAAACCATCTTCAGGGCTGCCAACAGTGGAATTCAAACCCACTATCTCCCGGATGCAATAGTGGCGAAGTTAGGACTCAGGGTCCTCTCTTACATTTAACCACATCATTGTACAGAAAAATTGTACAGAATATTAAATATTTTAAAAGAAATTAATTTGTAATATATTTTCAAAATAAATGCAACGTAACAATTATACCAATATGTACATATAACTTGTCAAACTACTAAATAAAATTGAATGTAAACTTAAGTTTAAATTAATTTAATGAAAATTAAATAAATTACACACACACACACACACACACTCTTTCTCTCTCCCCCTCCCCATCATTCACTCATCAAGATTCCCCCCGTTGGTTTATGCATGTAAGAGGTACTTTCTGTAAGAAGACTTGAAAGACTCTAATGAGTTACTGCTGCAGATGTTATTTGGAACAGAGTTCTATAATCTAGTTCCTGTCGCAAGAGCGATTATAGGCCTCTGACTTGCTAAAGGGAATGGCAAGTGTAGTAACAGAGTGTGTATTATGTTGGTGAAAAGAGAAAAGTTAAGTTGTCTGCAAAACATAAAGAATTTCACCTTATTTTCCTGACACAGCATAAGCCCAAAAGCCCATGTCATGTCTATAAGGTATGTAAAGTTTGATAATAGGTACTGGGGAGTTCTCTCAGTTAGTGATCTGAACACCAACATGGCTACATGAAATTTTCTGAGTTCTTCAAATTTCTGGAGGGGAAGTTGCCTGTAATAAGATGTGACGTGTGAGTCATAGCATAAGGAAAATATAAATATGATGCAGGAATTCATGGTACTTTGTTCATTTCTAATTTGTTCTTTCATTGCATCAATGAATACAGCATCACAGTAATAGAATATAGGGAGAACTAATGTTTCGTCGCCGTAAGACATATCCGTGTCGGTGCGACGTAAAGAAAAAGAAAAAAAACTAATGTTTTTATAAGTCTGACTTTGATATTTAATGGTAAAATGTTTTGGTGGTATTTCAGAGGATGGAGTGAGGCATACACTCTGTTGCAGATACGAGTGACATGTACATTCCAATTTATGTTTTCATTTGTAACACCTAGATTATTTACTGAACTTTCATATGGAATTTTGGTACCAGGTAAAGTGAGTGAAGGGATGTCTAAGGTCTTTGTCATATTAATTAAGTAGCTGATGTACCCGTGCTTCGCTAAGGAATTTTACATTGTATACAGAATTCTAGGTTAGGTAGTGTACGCGTTGTGAGCAAGATTGTATTAAATTGCATAGCTCTTAACGTTAGCCTAGAAATGTGACGGGGAAGTCACCAAACGTCTTTTCTCACATGAAGACTGAGTTAGAGAATTTTCATTGTAGTGGTAGGCCCGCTTGCCTATAATCAGTCACAATCAGGTTGGGGAGTTTTCGTTATAATGGTAGACACTCACTCTCCACGTGCATTTCTTACATCCTCAGAAAGACTGTCTTAGTGGTTTTCCCAACTGAAATGAACATATGTCATTACAATGACGTCAGTAGGAATGGTGTGATTAAATGCATTGCTTTCATATGAAAAACTTGATCAAATGAAAAACCACACATTTTCTCACCTTTAACAAACAGGACTACGCTGCCGATCTAACAGTCCAAAGTTCCAGAGCTGGAATGATAAAAGCCGCAGATAGCCGTGATCCGTGAACACTCTTCGTTATTTCTGGCTGGGAGCGGGTCAAATAGTGGTGACTCCCAGGGCATAAACTATGCCCTTTTACTAATCTGTTTCCTAGGAATACCTGAAGAGTCGTAAAATCTTAATTCACTATACTGGCGGCGTCAAATTTTTCCTCCAAGTCAGAGGAGAAACTCCCTCTTCACTGCTAATTTGGAATAAAATGAACGTAGAATTTTATAAAAGTGAAGAGGAAGAAGCTTTTCTTAAGAAATGGCTCTTTTCAGGGATGAATTTTGAGTTATTTAGTGGATTGTGGTGCTATAATTTGGAATCGGCCTAAATTGTAATTCTAGACCAGGTCACACTACTACTACATGAGCCTCTGCCTAAGTGTACACACTGCACATTCAAAACAGCGCGTCAGAGTAGGGATCGAATAGCTGGAATACTATGATGAAGCAGGGTGTTAAGTACCAGCTGTATCCGAAAATGTATGAACCAGAGGAATGGCATGCTAAAGAAGAAAGGTTTCTAACTCCCCAGCTATTTCCTGCCAGCCCGCAGTATTCAGTCAGACTGTTATACTCGGTACGCAGTAGTAATCCCATCTATCGGAGTTGAGAGACAGCATAAGAGAAAAAAGAACACCATAACACACAATGGTCAATGTTATTGTTGATCAATGTTATGTGCTTTCGATATTGTAGGCCTTCACATTTAGTTTTCTTCCGACTCTGAAATACCACTCTTATTATAGTCGGTACGGTAAAACTGAATAAAACACAAATGATCGGAAATTGCATTCTCTATAACTTTTGTTATGTAATACTTTTCGATAAGACCAATAAAGTAAACTCGTGTCCTCATCCCGAGGTGGTGCAGCTCTTTTCAGGCACACCCCCATTGGAGGTGAGCTGCATGTACCATTTCAATCACATACCAGCCCTCCTGCCATTCTTAAATTTCTGGCAGTACCGGGAATCAAACCCGGGCCCCCGAGGACGGCAGCTAATCACACTAACCATTACACTACAGAGGCGGACGATAAGACCAATAAGATAGGTATTTAAACATTACATTTTAGGTGCCTTCCCTAAACTACAATTTCATCCGGGGTGAAAAAAATTGATTCTAGCTTAGACTGCTGTTTCTTATTGCCCGACTCTATGTACCAATTTTCATTAAATTCTGTTAACCCATTTTCTCGTGGGTCAGCGTTGATATGGACTCGGCAAGACAATTACAAATTCATGAATATCTGTATTATCACAGCCGGTACAGTAAAAATGTATAAGACATAAATGGTCGGAAATTTAATTCTATATAACTTTGGTTATGTAGTATTTATCGATATGACCACTAATAATTTAAATATTTGAGAGTTAAATTTTAGGCCTTCCCCTAAACTACCATTTCACTCAGCATGAATACAATTATTTATAGCCTAGATTGTAGTGGCTCATTTTCTGACTGTGCATACCAATTTTCATTGAGATAGGACCACTAATAACGTAAATATTTAATAATTAAATTTTTGGCTTTCCCCCAAACTACCATTTCACTCAGCGTGAATAAAATTATTTATAGCTTAGATTATAGCGACTTATTCCCCGATTTTGCATACCACTTTTCATTAAGATAGGACCACTAATAACATAAATATTTGATAATTAAGTTTTAGGCCTTCCCCTAAACTACCATTTCTATTAGCGTGAATAAAATTATTTATGACCTAGATTGTAGCGACTTATTCTCCAACTGTGCAAACCGATTTTCATTAAATTCTCTTTAGCCGTTTTCTAGTGAAGCGTGTACATACATACAGACAGACAGGCAGACAGACAGAAATTACAGAAAAGTAAAAAGTGCATTTCCTTGTTACCGGGGACGTGAACGATACAGAAATACCACTCTTTTTAAATTATGAGCAATGTACAGACAAAACTCTTATTTTATATATATAGATTTTGATTGTCCAACTATAATGGCTTTTGTCTTGGAGGGATTTATTAATATAAAGTTTTCACAAGCATATGATGATATATTTTGTAAGACAGCATTCATTCTATCAGTTGCTATATGAATATCTCCCAGTTTTGTGTGATAATATATTTGGAGGTCATTGGCATATAAATGATAATTGCAATATTTCATTGCAAGCTGTCCACTTCATGACCATATCGATGAATTCAATGAACAAATTATTAAACAAATTAATTTAAAACACCACCTAATCGATACTTTATTTCTTGCCTATGGGCAGAATTATAAAAACATTATCATATACAGGACATTTAAATGAAACAATTTGATTAGTAAGTACATTAAAATCTTAAATGACTTTTCCATGGGAACTTGTAACTATTTCTTAAAACGCTTGAAATTTGGAAGGGGGAAGGGGTAGGGAATAAGTGGGGGGGGGGGGATTTTATTGATGTGGTGTGTAAAAAGGTACTTAAATTACAATTTGCGCCTACAGTAATAATTTAAAAAAAACTTTTTTTCTAATTGAACACATTTAAAAAAAGTCTTAAAACATCTGTAATTGGGCACTTTTTGTGAAAACACTAGGTGGCTTGATCTTCCTTATGTTAGAATCGATGTGTATAACAGCCTTCAAGTTTCTTATTGATTGTATGTTGTGTTGATTATCTTCCTTTAAAGTTGCTTTTTATTTTTAGTACCAGGTTGTGTTGAACTGTTAATATACAATGGTCCTATGATGACTTCCCTATTATGTCAAATAGTGGTCTTCAGATTTGGGCAGCTTGCCTCACGATCTGACACCAGCAGAAAGATTGTAAAATGTTAAAATGTGTCGTTAAACAAAATTGTTCTAGTTTAGTTTGACCTCGGAAAGAAGGTGGTGATAAGGGTACATTGCTTTAACTCACCTTTCTGGAATGGTGTTTATACTCTGCTGCCTTGGGACTGTTCTCGTGTGCACAACCTAGTGTTGTAGCGATGTGTCACAGTTTGTACGATTCGCCGGAGAGAGGGGAAGCAGGGTCGTGTTGTCATCTAATACGTCACGTGAAGGGGGAAGAAGTACTAGCTGTGATTCCGTGATGTCGTGTTTGGTTATTTTACTTGTTCGTTTTATTTGTCTTCTGTTTACCCAGTCTATGTATTTGCTTATATGCTCATATAGGAGGTTATTTTGGTCATTCGTTTCATTTAAATTCTGTTCTTTGTTTTCTAATTTGTCTACAATAATGTGGATATTTTCTAGGTTGTTCATAAGACTTCCTTTATTAATCCTACTAATGATTTGAAAATCTTGCTTAATGTTAGTGAATTTATGGTTTGCCTCTTTCATATGAGCTCCCATAGCAGAGAATCTCCTGTGCTTCTCTGCATTAACATGCTCCTGATATCTAATTGTAAAGCTTCTTCCTGATTGTCCCATATTTTTTTTATACTGATTGAATATCAACTTACAAAATACCTGACTCCTGCAATTCGTCGTCCTTAAGTTTATTGACCTTGTTATGACTGAAGAATCTATGTTTCGTGTTGTTGTTAGTTGAGAAAGCTACTTCAGTGTTGTGTTTCTTAAATAAGTTTGTTATTTCGTAAATCCTCGGGTTATTAAAGGTGAATTTGATGTACCTCTTTGCTTTCTAGGAAAAGGACCAAATCACAATTGGCATAGTATCAATAAAAGTCAAGAACTAATACAAACATTATCCGAAACGGAAATGGCCATACAGACCCTACCAGTTAAAATTCAAAATGATCTAAGGTACGAAGCTACGAAAAAAATTACCTCCGTAATTAAAGGATTAGAATCGAATTCTGATAATTCAAAGATAGATAGAGAACTTCAACGTAAAATTAGACAAGTAATGTAGTTGTAATGAAAGCCAATAAAGTAGGAAGAGTCATAATAATAAACAAAACCGAATACATTAAGAAAACAGAAACTTTTTTCAATAACAACAAATTTAAGGTCGTTGAGAAAGACCCCACCCTAAAAATGCAAAGGAGCTTGAAAGGGATACTAAAACAAAGTAACTTCCTCTTAAACAACCAAGAAATACAGAAGCTCATAAATATGAACTCAGGACTTCCCAAAGCAAGGGCTATGCCTAAACTACATAAAAAGTATATACCTATTAGACTGGTAATTAACTTTTGGAAAAGACCCCACATACAAAACCTCTCAATTCATTCATAAGTTTTAAACTCAAAATTTACGTCTTTTATACCAAATAATCAACAAAAAACTCCAAGGAGTTTTGCAAGGTTGTTAAAGACTTTAAATTAACTTCTTCCCATGCAACAAGCTCCTTTGACATTAAAAATATGTATTCTAATATTCCCATAAAAGACACCATTAAGATTAAGAAGGATGGAACACAAACGCATTAGTAAACTGGAAATAGAAAATTTTATGATTATCCTGGAATTCGTTCTGAACCATAATTTCTTTTCTTTCAATAATAGAATATATCAGCAAGATGGACTCCCTATGGGAGCTCCGGCTTCAGGGATTTTAGCTAATACATACCTGGATTACCTAGAACATACTCAGATAGTAGACCACATTAAAGGACTAGATCTCTGGCTATGCTGTGTTGGTGATACTAAATAAAGAACTTAATAACAGTCACAACATTCTAAATACCTTAAATAACTTAGACCCAAACATTAAATTTACAGAAGAAGAAGAAGAAGAAGAAGAAGAAGAAGAAATACTCAATTTTCTAGACATTCAAACAATCCGGGAAAACAACAAGTTCCATTTTAGAATACACAGAAAACCCACTTGTACACGGACCACAATACAAAGCAACTCCTTGCACCCTACTTCACAAAAGAAATCCTCTTACTATAGTTTCGTCAACAGGGCCTTTGAAATTCCATTAATAGAAAAAGACAGGAAGGAGGAACTAGCTTACATTCTCCAGCAAGACCTTTTTAACAGTTATAGTTTGAAATTCATCAATAAAATCATTACTAAGTGCAAATATCAACAAGAAATAAAATTAAAGCAGCAATCGGAGAAAGCAAAGAGGTACATCAAATTCACCTTTAACGGAGGCTGGGACTGAGTTTTTGGTGAAAATAAGTAAAAATTATCGATTTTTTCAATTTGTGCATATTATTGTACGCTGGACTCCTGCGGATCATTTGGCGGTAGTATTTTTCAGGTTCCACCATTTTTGAAGTACTGGCGTGACATTTAAATGTCCGGTTGAGTGCTGGGGAAATGCCCCCATCCACTAGCTTCAACGCAGCAGATTACCAATGCCCTTTTTTTTGCGATAGTTTCGATGTCATATCTTCAGATTGCCTCCAGATCTGAATTGTGCTGGTATCTAGTGAGTTGACGAGTAACATTACTACGGTAACTATACAAATACCAATTACATGAATAAATTCGAAGGAACGTGTTTCATCTGTGTTCAGTTTTATTTTTTATATAACTGACGTATTATTAGTTTAGTCTCAAATGATGTATTAGAAGATGAAGATGAAGTAGGCATTTATGATTAGCCTACATATGACCACTTCCTTGTAGTTGTTTACAAACACAGTGCCAGTATTTCCTAAGAGTTCAGAACAGCAAATAAAGTAGTTCAATAGAAAAGTGCATATGTGTGATGGTGGGTTCATGCTGAATGGTATAAATTCTCGGTGGTGTCCTCATAAGGGAAGGAATAACAAAAAAAGGTCTCATACAAATGCTGCTCATGAAGGTTTAGCCAAGAAGAAAATGTCCCTGAAGTCTAACGCAAATCAAGAGATACCGGTAGGCCTTTGTGATACTTCCCATGCAGAAATTTCTATTCAGCCTACTGAGTCATCAACTCTGGATTTTCCTCACAATGATACCCCAAGTTCATCTAAATTTCCTTCTTCAAGCCATTCCCATAACCTCTTTACCTCCCATCTTCACTCCAGAAGTGAGAAAAGTGAGAAAACATTAGGCCTAACCACCATCACCTAACCACCTGCATCTGTCAGTAATAATAATACTTATACTGTGGTTCATTCTGACACATGGGATCAGGTGATAAAGAATTTAAAATGTCCACTTTGTGATCATATATCTCTTGAGGCTAGTCTAACACACAGTCAGGGTTTTGCCACCAAAATTTTGGTAGTATGTAAACACTGCAATCAAACTGTAAGCCGAAGCTACAGTAGTCCTAGAATGTCAAGGTATAAAACAGAGCGACTTCCTTTCCAAAGTGGATAACAGACTTGTAGATTCCTTCCTTTCTACAGGAGTTGGACATAGGGGTATGGAAAGATTCTGTCAGATAATAGGAATGCAAGGAATGGATTCCAAATTCTTTAAAAGTCATGTAAATATCTTAGGAGAAGAAACAATAAATTTGCTGAATTCTTTGCTTGAACATTCTCTAAGTGTTGCCCGCAAAGTACATGAAACTGTTGATCCCTCTTTAGTTGGCCAAGACATAATTGATATTGCAGTGTCTTATGATGCTACTTGGCACAAGAGAGGTCATACAAGTCTGTATGGCATTCGGACAGTGATTGATATTTTGACAGGTCTTGTTTTAGACTACCAGGTCTTATCAAAGTATTGTGCTATGTGTAACACCATGACAAGTGACTTAGAACCTGGAACACCAGAGTATGATTTTGTACAAGTAGCTCATAGGAATAGTGGTGATTGTATCAAGAATTATGAAGGCTCTTCTGGCTCAATGGAGGTAGCTGCAGCTGATCTTTTGTGGAGGAGGTCGATTGAAAAATGCAAAATGAGTTACACAACAGTTCTCTCAGATGGGGATGCTAAGACCCATCTTCATTTGAATAATGTCCAAATTTATGGACAGGTAGTCAAAGAAGAATGTGTTAATCATGTAGCCAAGAGGATGACAGCTGGGCTACTAAAAATTCAGAAAGACAAGAAGTTAGGAGGTCGTGGTCCTGGGTCTTTGAAAGTTGAGACAATAAAAAAATTGAGCAGCTTTTACAGAAAAGCAGTAATTGACAACTTCTCTGATGTCAATGCAATGAAGAAAGCCATATTTGTCCCACTCCATCACTATTCCTCTACAGACCTTAAGAAAAGGCATTACAATTGCCCAACTGGCCTAAAATGCTGATGTTTCTACAACAGAAGCATTGCTACGGGAGAAACACCCATGAGTCATAAGGACAGGAAAATACAGTTTTCCCCAAAGCTTGTGGAAGCAATAGTCCCTTTATATGAGAGATTGTCATCAGATCAACTACTGGCTGTGTCAGGGGTGGCATACAAAACTCAAATGAAAGTCTGCACTCTGTTATTTGGAGACAGTTGCCCTAAAGAAACATTCATCTCTCTGAAGAGGTTGCAATTAGGGGTTTGTAATGCAATTGCAGAATTTATGGGATGCTTTGCCACCCAAGAACTGAAGCAGGAAAGCAGTGGTGAAATTACTCCATCAACTTCATGGGTGATAAGTAAACGTCGTGATGGTCGACGAATCTACAAAAGCCAGCAGTCCAGTAGTGGCAAAGGAAAAATTGTCAGACAGTTACTCAAAGCTGCTAAGTTGTCTGCAGAGGCTGCTGCTAGGAAGAAGGAAGGGACTACCTACAAGTCTGGAGCATTTTGAGTAATAGGTTAGTCTTCGACCATGTTTTATTTACTAAAATGTGTTTTTTCATATATATATTTTCAGGTATTTAAAATGTTCCAGCTGAACCAATTTTTTTCAAATTCCATGAGAATTTCATGGGTTGTTAACACCTATATTGTCTTGATATTAACAGAAGGAATTTTTTATAATGTTGATACTTTAAAAGATAGTAGCCTTCAAAAGGGTATTTTTTGCATAATTTGAGAAAAACACAAACACATAAAACATATTTTTCCTCACATTCCTGGACTACATATGCCGACTTTCTCTCTGTTAAAATTCTTTCCATACCTTGAAGTGCCTGTACACCAGTTTTCAATGTGATATTTGAAGTAACTGTTCAGCTGGAGCATTTTTTATGCTTATCGATTTTTAAAAATGTTAAATTGTAAGTGTTGATTTCTCAGAAAGTTCTGTCACTATTTTCCTGAAAATTGGTATATGGCCATATTTTACCATCAGGAGACCACAAACCAAATTTCGTTCAATTCTATAAATAATTACAATTTTTCATAAATTCAGTCCTAGCTTCCCTTAATAACCTGAGGATTTACAAAATAACAAATTTGTTTAAGAAACACAACACCGAAGTAGCATTCTCAGCTAACAACAACATGAAACAAGGTCAATAAACTTAAGGATGATGAATTTCAGAAGTCATGTATTTATAAGTTGATATGAAATCAGTATAAAAAAACATATGTGGGACAGTCAGGAAGAAGTTTTACAATTAGATATCAGGAGCATGTTAATGCAGAGAAGCACAGGAGATTCTCTGCTGTGTGAGCTCATATGAAAGAAGCAAACCATAAATTCACTAACATTAAGCAAGATTTTCAAATCATTAGTAGGATTAATAAAGGAAGTCTTATGAACAACCTAGAAAATATCCACATTATTGTAGACAAATTAGAAAACAAAGAACGGAATTTAAATGAAACAAATGACCAAAATAACCTCCTATATGAGCATATAAGCAAATACATAGACTGGGTAAACAGAAGACAAATAAAACGAACAAGTAAAATAACCAAACACGACATCACGGAATCACAGCTAGTACTTCTTCCCCCTTCGCGAGACGTATTAGATGACAACATGAACCCGCTTCCCCTCTCCCCAGCGAATCGTACAAACTGTGACACATCGCTACAACACTAGGTCGTGCACACAAGAACAGTCCCAAGGTGGCGGAGTATAAACTCATTCCAGAAAGGTGAGTTAAAGCAATGTACCCTTATCACCACCTTCTTTCCAAGGTCAAACTAAACTAGAACAATTTTGTTTAACGACACATTTTAACATTTTACGATCTCCCCTCCCAAATTTCAAGCGCTTTAAGCAATAGTTATAAGTTCTCATGGGAAAGTAATTTAAGATTTCAATGTACTTACCAATCAAATTGTTTCATCTAAGCTATTTTAAAGACAGCTGAAGATGACCACTAAGTGGTCGAAACATGTCCTGTATATGATAATGTTTTTATAATTCTGCCCAAAGGCAAGAAATAAAGTATCGATTAGGTGGTGTTTTAAATTCATTTGTTTAATAATTTGTTGATGCAATATTCAATCGAGATACTATGTCATTAATGTACAAGATAAAAAGCAATGGTCCAAGTACAGAACCTTGGGGTTCTCCTGTGTGTTTCGTTGCCCATTGAGAAGTATTATTCTTTATAATAACTCACTGTCTGTGGTTCGGGAGGTAAGAGCTAAAGAGTTGTAAAGCAGTCTGGTTTAGATGAAGGGATTTTAATTTGGCCAGCAATATGTCTATGTTTACAGTGTCAAATGCACTGCTAAAATCAAGAAGAGTAATTAATGTGACCTGTTCACTCATTGCGTATCTGATGATGTCATCTATAGCCTTCAATAGAGCAGTGGTCATGCTGTGTCCCTTTTCAAAGCCTGACTGTCAAGGATCAAACAAGGAAAAGTTGTTAAGATTCTCGGTTAGTTGCCGATTATCCATTTGAAGGATTTGGAGAGAGATGAAAGTATACACATCGGTCTGTAGTCTGATAGGGAAACAGCTGGAGACATTTTTGGTACCAGATCAATGATAGCATCTTTCCATATCCTTGGATATGATCCAGAACTGAGGCAGAAATTATATATTTGAGTAATTACTGGGCAAATAATATCTAGAATATGTTTAATGATGATGATGAGGAGATCATCATCTCCAGTCGCATTTGACTTGACCGAAAGAAGTTTGTGCTTCACCTCACTTTCATTAACAGTATGGAATTCGAACATTGATCTATATGGTGGTGGTTTAGTCAGTAGTTTGTTAATTGTAGGAGTTATAATCTGTGGTTATTGCTTAATTTTAACGTCAGAGAAGTGTTTAATTAAGTCATCAAGTGGTATATCTGGGTTACAATGGTTTGGTTCAAGTTTCCCTATTCCCATGGAGTGAAGCTCTCGTCATGTGCTTTGTGCATTTAAATTATTGGCTAGCTGTTGGTAGTGAAAGAATTTCTTATTTCGGGTAACTGCTTTAATTTTGTTGCGCTGAGATCAATATTGTTCAAGTACATTAGGAGAGCTGGTTCGTCTATATAGCTAATGTAATGAATCTCGATGGGGCATCATGAGTTTAACGTCATCAGTTAGCCATGGGGAGGGAGGTCTGGATACTTCATCTCTATGTTTCAGAGCATGCTTGTCGATGAGACCAAATAAGAGGGAATTGAACTTTTGCATTTTCATATCAATGTCATCTATGTTAATTATGTCCTCCCAAGGAGAATTAGAAGTATTGAGTCTAAAGTCACGCATACTTATATGTTTAATGCCCTGAAAGTGATATATTTTGGTACTACCCTTGGATGCCCAAATTTTTTATTTTTTTGAAATGTTCAATTTTTCTTAATAAACATTCTTAGGATAGGGTGTTATTCAAGGAATATCCATTATTTTGAAGCAAACATGTTTAGTTTCGGAAATATAGGGTGTTGCATATATGCAATGGTAGGCGCTTAAGTAGTAGTCTGCAAGGTACCAACACATATGTTGTTTTCTTCGAGAAAATAATGAAAATAAGAGGACAGTGAGCGTGGAGAAGAAGATATAAGTTATTGCTGAGTTGATTATTTACTAACAGATAAAATAAAATAGTTTATATACAGTAAGACATTATTTACAGTACCTATTATATATACATATGGTAATCAAAATAAATATATTTATTGGAAAATGATATTGAAAACTGACAGGGTATTCAGAATTCTTCAGTTTACTGGTGTGATCATTTGCTGTGGGTTTCTCTGAAGACTCGGTGATCTGTATGTCCCTTTATGTGGAACGGAATGAAGCAACTTATGCCGAGCCCAGCTTTACACACCCTGTACGGACTATGCTAGAGCATTTCTCGTATGCACACCGTCTTCTTTTATTATCTGGGATATACATCACAAGGTGGTCTCGCCCGTCGTACCGTACAACTTCATGTACGCGACCTTCCCCCGTGCGCGAGAGCAATGGGCACCCTGCTCCCCTGGGCTCCGTGCCATAGGATTTTACGTAGTAATGCACCACTTCCCGCTTGAACTGAAGCTGCGTCATTTTAGGCCGTGACATGTTGCTGAGGTACCAAGCATTTTGCAGGCTGACGTCTAAAATCCAGGAAAAAATTGCCCACCACCATTTTTTGCTCCTAACTGCTACGCAGAATCTGTTGACACTCTCGTCCATGTTCCTCCCATACATGTATTATAAATTCCTAATAGTATGGGGCGTTCTACCATGATGACTTTCTTATCTGCCCTGGAAAACCTCTTGATCAGATAATATGCATCACAAAACTGGTATATGAGTTTGAATTGCACGCACAGCAACGAAGGGTTGTTACGTCAATAATAAACCCTTCAATAACAAATTGGTACGTGAGGACGTGATTTGACAACGGGTCCGCCTAGCATTGCGAATATGCAATGCCGGGAATATGTGGATCTCACTCGCCCATGAGTTATTAATTGTAAAAAGAATCATGCTACATTCAAACTCCGATGAATTTACTTCCTGGATTTCCTAAAAGAGGTTAATTATTTCTAAATCATAAAATTATATGGCGAATCTTACCTCTTACTGTATGCCATTGTGATAGCTGGAACACACGGCGAACTTCAAACATACACCTCGTCAACAATCAAGCGGTGACTATTGATTAACCAACTCGTAACAAAGCACAACACTTCCCTATACCGAATAAGCGTGCAATTTTCAATCTTTTACTGGAAAACAACTTCATACATTGAAAGAAAAGAGCACCAGTATGCCATTGCACATATGCAACGCTAGGCATTCATGGGTTAAGGGAATATGATAGGTATATGAAGTCATGCTTAGAAATGCAAGGAACAGGAATCTGAGCATGCAACAAAATTTTATGAGGATTATTCATAACCATTAAATCAAGAAGGGTATGGGATGATGAGATGATTCTTTTTAGTCAGTTGGAGTGGTAATACTGTCATGTTACATGACTGGAAAATGTTAGCATTGCTTCATTTTACTTATCTGCTGTAATATGTCAGTGCTGAAGTCCCCAAATATTAATACGTGTTCATAAGTTGGTAATAGTTGGTGTAGAATGTCTTCAAAGTCAGTCATATGCCCTACTTGGTGGTGTCTGTAGACAACACAAATTAATACCTTTACTGGGGAAATAATTGCCTCCGCCAAAATAAACTCGCGTCTTGGCTCAACGGAGTGGCCAGATCTGTAAACTAACTTACAACTGATATCGTCTCTGCAGTATAAAGCTACTCCTCCTCCTCTCCTATCAAATCTGTCAAGCCTGTATAGACGATATGCGTTTATATCAAGCATGTTACTAGGAATAGACTTCCTCAACCATGTTTCACTCACTCCAGCAATATGCACATTGCTATCTTGAAGTAGAGCTCTAAGCTCATCAAATATGGGCTAGAACAGACTGTGAATTTGTATAAATGCAGTTCAAAGAATGGGGTTTAGTCACAAATACTTTCTCAAGTGTGTTACACGGCGATGGTAGCGAAGGGAGGAAGTGCTGGGAGGGTGGGGAAGGTGAAGCAGTAGGCCCGCTGTTTAGTTGGGAGTCATTGCCACACTTAGGAGGAGGCATAACGGTACTCTGTAATAAAGACATAGCCAGGAGAGAAAGCATGCTTCTTAACTTCGTATTGTATCAGCAACTTACACTTGCACTCAAACACACACATAACATGAAAATTAACTGAAAAAAGGCACATGCACTATAACATAAACATAGAATCTAGTTCAGCAGGTATATTTACAAATTTTTTTTGCTACCCCTGTCCACTAAAATGACACGTCCATCTTGTGACCAAGCTCGCCTGCCCACACATTCCCTGGCTTTGTATAGCATCTCCTTCCTCATCTGAGTAAGAGACTGTTATTAACAGCTGAGTACCCTTCAGAGCCCGTTTAGTACGCCACGCTGCTTCACATTCATGGTACCTAACAAATTTCACTATTGTCGGTCTTTTCCCATTACCCATTGCATCTGCCATTGTCCTCCAAGTCTGTGACACCTGTCAATGCTGGCCATTGTCAGTTCTATGTTCAGTTTCTCCTTCAGAGTGTTTAGAACTTTTACAGCTGTATCCTCATTGGGACACTCACTAACACCGTGTACAAGAAGATGATTCCTCTTGAGCGTCCAGTATATCAGCTTGCTTGTTAGCTCTCAGCCGAAGTGCTGAGAGTTCTTGCTTGATGGATTCAAGCTCAGCACTTTTAGATGCCGGAATTTCACAGAAGTTCGAGTGCAGAGTGTCCAGTTATTCCGTGGGGTTGGTGGCCCTGCCTGCAGTCATGGTTGCTTGTTCCAGTCATTTTTAAAACTCATTCAAATATTCTCCTTCCCGACTCGTGTATGAGCTATGCAGAGAGGGATTTTATGTGGAAGAGCTAAGGCTACAGTTGTTACTTCCAGCAACAACACCCTATATACATCTGCTTCGAGACCTACGATCGAAGAAGGCTGCCATCTGGGAAGATTTCTACTCTACCGATGCCATGCTAAATCGCGAGTGGGTTCAAGGTGGATATGGACTGTGACACTTGCTGACAAGGTTCTCTGTTCATGGGTTCCATTATAAACTATGTAATAAAAAGCATTATCATGAATCAGGTTTGAACTGTGTATGTTCAGGATGTGGTGCACACTGTACTAGGTAGCATGTTTTAAGTTGTAAACAGCGACCGGAATCACTGGTGAAATTTTGTAACGAAGATTAATATTTTTTATATTAATTCTTTGCACATTGTGTGCATTAAATAAATTAAAACTCATTCATGCCTTCTTTGAATGATGTTACCTTCGACTGTACTGCTCCATAGTCATGATGTTCACTCAAGACAGTGATGTTACACTTATTCAACAGTTACTATCACTTGCAGTAACTAATTGATAGTTTATGCATGGATACGAGTGGTGTTAAACGGAGTGACTTCACAACTGAACTACACTATGCACCATCGTGTAATATTCTGAGGAGATACAAGTAGACTAACAAATGGTAAAGAAGTTACAGTTTTTTAAGTGAAGATAGAAGGACAGCCTACATCACTACACATACCTCTAGCAGTTCAATGTCGCATGATGTATTGATAGTGTCTCGTAGTTCGGAGTACTTCCACTTTGTTAAGTCATACTTTTGCTTGCCCTGGGCATCCTGCATAGACCGTACCAAGGTTGATCTGCAAAAATCAAGTACATTAATGACTTGGATCAGTTATAATATTTCCTTTGCTCACACAACTTATTACTGTTTCATCAGAGACCATTTTATTATTTATTATTTTAGAATATTAAGACAAAAATAAAATACTTTCTAAGTTACCTAGTTACAGTCTTAAATGTAGGAAAGCTTTTTCAACTATTCAACATATTTAAATCAAAATTCAAATTACTTCAAGTAACACCAACAAAATAAGAAATGTTATGCTTCTGTATAATAAATTTTAAAAAGCACCATCTACCCAAAATAAGTTAAGACATGCCCCAGTATAGGACTGGGATGTTGCGTTATTTAGAAACCAAAGAGCTGAATCCCATAATTTATTATTGTAAAGAGATCTCTATCGGTTTATGATTCCACAACCTCAAGCCAATGCACTTTCCCACAAAGACATGCCTCCTTGTTTTTTGTATATTGCATTTTTAAAAGAAAACTTGTAAAACCTAGAAATGAACTTGAACAATGGAAGAAATTCACCTTAGCCCATTCACTTTGTACTCTTGCTTGAACTCCTCCAATATGCCCTGCCTCTGTATACCTGACCTATATCTAGCCCAAATCTAATACAAACTGCTTACAAATTTTCATTTTATATAGTGTCAAGGTATATATTCAGCATTTAACCATTTCAAAAAAAAAAAAAAATCTAGAAAAAATTATGAGTTTGTTTTTACAGTTTACAAGTAAAACCTCTGAAGTGAATACATAGGTAGTTTTGTCTCAAGTTAGTAATAAATTAACTTATTTATTGAGGATGAAATTTCAGTTATTATTGACCATCAACACTTGGCTAAAAACAAAAGTGATCGGCTGGGCTGAGTGGCTCAGATGGTTGAAGTGCTGACCTTCTGACTCCAACTTGGCAGGTTCAATCCTCGCTCAGTCCGGTGATATTTGAAGGTGTTCAAATACGTCGGTCTCAGAAAGCTGTAGAACTCGTCGAGATGGGTCTGGTCGCACTACCCAGACCAACCCTGAGAAGATCGACACCTCATCTGAATGGCATTGCAGGACAGATGTGAGTCTTCCTCGGCTCTGGCACAACAGTGGAACAGTGTAACACATCATACACTATTAGGAGTGACCATTATCTGCCTACCTTTGACTAATGTGCATAAACGTGCGGGACTGCAATGGTGTATGGAACGACTTCACTGGGGACAGGAATGGCAGCAGATAGTGTTTTCGGACGAATCCAGGTTCTGTTTGTTTGAAAATGATGACCGCCTTTTGGTTCGCCGCAGACAGGAGGAGATACACCACATTGACTGCATTCACACAAGACATACAGTGCCAACTCAAGGCCTTATGGTGTGGGGTGCAATTTCGTACAACCACAAATCACAGTTGGTGCATGTCCAGAGCACTGTGACCAGTTTGAACTACGTGAATGACATCCTGCGACCCACAGCCATACCCTTTCTGCACGACACCCCAGACGCAATATTTTAGCAGGACAATGCACAACCAAATGTTACTGCACAAACACATGCCTTCTTGTTGTCACAGGATGTCAGACTGTTGCCCTGGTCCGCCCGATCACCGGACTTGTCGCCAATCGAAAATGTGTGGGATATGGTGAAATGATGGATGCAGCGCTGTGACCCAATGCTAATCACCAAAGATGAACTGTGGGACCAGGTGAATGCAGCATGGATGCCATCACGCATGGAACAAGTTATCAGTGCCCATGGAGAACCCAGTGCCTGCTAGATAACAGGACACATGCTGAACCTAGGTGACTGAAATGCTAATCGTTTCTGCAGAATATACTAATGAACATGTCCTGTGAATGTGAACTTCCTATCTCTAGTCGTTCAAGGGTTCTGTTTTTTATGAACATGAGTGTATTACATTAAACCTAGCACAAGAAATACTAAAAACATTACAAGGCTTGATAGTAACTGTACTAAAAGCAGTACTGTACTGTATTAGACATCAAATACATTTCTGAGCATGAAAGTCTAGACTCCTACTTGGAAGAGAAATTTTCCAGGGTTGATTGGTTGGGTTTTTTACTAGTCTCTCTATTTCCCACATTGCTTTCCATGTGGTCTGAGGCACACTAGCCACACCTTCCACAAACTTCCTCAGTTGTTTGAGGTAGATGATTGCTGCACTGCAGGATGATGGTGTTGGAAAAATCTCTTCCTCCTGCTCTTCTTCTTCTTCATTCTCCTCATCTCTTGCCTGAATTTCCTTGCAGATCTGATCAATGGTCTGCTCCTCACAAGTGATTACCATGTCATCAATGGCAGTGGAGCCATTGAAGCTAATTACTATCTCCATCCTCTCTTATATGGTTTTCGAGCACTCTGACTCTTCATCTCAGATTTCTATAACAACGCTGCTGCTAGTGCCACCACCAAAGACTGTTTTCTTGAAGCAATTTTTGCCATTATTACAGGCTGTATTGAATCCCATGATGAGGCAAGGAAATACATCATGTCCAAAAGAGATAGTAATAATACTTTATTAATGGTAATACCATTTTACACACAATAGAGAAAAATAAACAAAAAAGAACACACACTAAAAAGGAAGGTCAGTGGAGTATAAGAAGGAAAGGATGTACAAATATATGCACAGGTTATAGTACAAGTAAGCGCAGGAAAGTAATTGTCACTTCTGGAGATTGTGTAAGTGATTTCTAAATTTTGACAATGGGCAGTTAAATATATCAACATCCACTTTGTTTAGAAATCTTAATATTTGTTCAATTGGCCCACTGAATGCATAGTCAGTTCTATGCCAATTTGTAGACAATGTATTCTTAAACCTCGTGCGTCTGTCTGGTACGTATAAGTTAATTTTTTTCAAGGAGTTGTGGGCAGGCAATTCACCAGAGAGCGGAGCAATTAAAAAATGACAAATGAATCTAGGAATTTACGGCATTGTGACAGAATACGCAGATTTAAAGACTGTTGTAGGGCTGTATAATGAACATTTTCATACGGGAATCCTGCTCTAAATGAATATAAACAAAGAAATTTATGTTTACTGAATCTAATCTATGGATAGAGGTCTGGTGAGAAGGGTTCCATACAGGTGTACAGTATTAAAGTATAGGGTGTACCATAGATACATACAGCAATCGATAGGTAGCCAAGTTTGAAAATTTTCTGGAATACCTAGTAATGCAACCCAGTCTTTGTAATGATTTCTTTGTATATATATAATAGCAGTATAGTGTGCTCAAGATTGTGCAACATGGAAAACAGTAACAATAGCGAAAAAGATGGTTGAAGTCGGTTGAAAGTGTTGCAACAAGTGGCTTGGAAACCTGGGGTACAGTCGGGAAATATAGGCTGAAGATTGTAATTTGTCAATGAGGATGAACACAAGAGATCGCTAACTTATGTATCGGCCACTCAGTAGCCAATCCGCAAATTCTGGTTTTGAACGAGGTTGCGTTGACTGAGAGACGTTTGGAAATGTGTTAGGTAAAGTGTTGCTACCAGTAGACTTTTTGAGATGCTGCAGCTACGTGGGGCAAGCCTATATATATATATGCGTATGCGACGAGTTTACTACTGTATGAAGCTTGGCCTTCAAAACTATGTACATACGTCTGTGAACCAAGGAGGCAATTCATGTTTATTAATGTCCTATATTAATGTCCCATGTCCTAAAGGTATGTTATAAGTGTAAAAATCTGTACATGGAGACTGAGTGTAGCTAAATTGTGGGTATTTTATACATTTGTGGTATGCCGATTGTGATGAGTTTGTTTAAGTGGCAAGATAAGTTGGTATAGTCGGATGATGATTGTAGTAGTTGTTTTGTTTTGGGGGTAAATTCAAGTAGTGAAACTAATGGTAAATTTTCTTATTGATGGAGTAAAGAAGGACCTAGAATGCTACTCAGATTCAATTTCAGGGTTAAATAGTGGCAGGTAAGGTAATGAAGCAAGTATGAAGCCTCGTCAGCCTGATGACCGTTGCCTTGGGAGAAGGAATGATGCCCATTCTCATGATTTATTTCAGTAATAATATTTTATTCACATAATATCCCTTCAAAACTAGAGATTTGTCTGGGATAACTTGGTAAAATAAAGCTCAAATTCATTGATGTTAAAAGTGTCACAAGTTCTTGTTTCCTGTGCACTTACACTTGCAGCTTTGCCAAGAATTGTTTTATAAACGATGCCGGCTCAATTTTTAAAGTGGTCCAGCCACCTATTCAACACGGTAAAAGACACATTTAGTCTGCACATGATTTCTTCGGCTTTTCAACATGATATTGAACATGACATTATAACTAATTTCACTGACTTTATTTTGATATTATGTTTCTACAACTTTGAATTGTAAATAAACTTATAGGTATTGACTAGGTGGAACCAATATACTAGTTTTTCAACTTATATAATGGCAATCCTTAGCTTAACTGTACAAGCATGCTACATCTTATTATCAAGTTTTTTCTGTCTTCCACGCACCCCTTGCACCTGCTTTGAGGCTAACAGCAGCAAATGAGAAATTTAGCAACTTATTCTCAGAACCTATATCGTCCCAGCATTCCTGCTAGTTGTCATGATGGGTAATTGCTGGCTGTTTCGCAAATACCATACTGAATGGTCAAACTGGTATGCCTATTAAGTTTATTCTCCCATTTAATCCTTTTCATGCTATAGGTAATGAAGAAAAGGAAAGCAGGTTTGAAGTTAGATACAGAAATGAGTCCATGGGAAAGTTTAGGCGACATTACGTGTATGTGATAAAGGTGCAGTTGGAGTTAAGCAACACTGTTCTCAGCACACATGTAAACAGTTCCTTTCCCTGCAAGAATTTTATTTCATGTCTCCTCATTCTATGTTCTAATGATCAATACTGTTCTTGACAGAGTCCATCCATACTGCTCTGGGCCTCCTTTTTGCCCTTTTTCCTTCTATCTTAGCCTCCAACACTTGTTTTGGTATCCTTCCCTCCTCCATCCTCATATCATGTCCAATCCATCTCAATTTATTCTTTTCCATCCTGTCACTCAGTTTTTCTAACTCTTTTCTGACCTCAACATTTCTTACTATGTCCCTCCTTGTCTTCCCTACTATACTCCTCAGGAACTTCATCTCACTGGCCTGAATTTTACTCTCATTTTTTGTTGTCAAAGTCCAAATCTCTGATGCATATGTTAAGATAGCGGTATAGTACATTTTGTACATTCTCTCTTTACATTTCATAGGAACTTCTCTGCTCCCTTACATTCTGGTAAAAAGTATTTCCCTCTTGTACCCTTTGCTGCTCTCCTTATCCAACCTTGTATCTTGCATTAATTCATTTCCCAAATATTTGAAGTATTCAACAACCTCAAGGTTTTGTCCCCTGATACTAATGATTCCTTTTCCTTCTATTTCTCCTCTTGTCATCACCACTGTTTTGCACTGATTTTCATACCATATTTCTCAATATTGTCATTTAAAGCCTCTAGTTGGATTTGCACTTTGTTGACTCTCCAGATCACTATGTCATCTGCAAACAACATTCATATCCCCTCCATATCTTACCTTTGCTTCCTTTAGATTTTCATCCATTGTCTTAGTCTAGTTTAGTTTCTAAACAATCTGTTCTCCCCACTGGAGTCTGGACACAACTGGAACAATTATTATACATTGCTTTCACTAGTTCCCTTCATTGCTTTCCACAGTCTTTTCTTTCCAGGGTTTCCCACACCTTTTCTCCATTAACACTAGTGTATGCCTTCTAATAATGTTATGTGATAATTACAAGCAACACGAGAATACAATGCTTAGCTCGAATTAGGTAAAAATAAAAAGAATATTCAATTTTATGCCAACACGTGACATACGGTGGGAGAGAGAATGCAGTGCGTGATTTTCTTTTCTTGTGCGTGGAGGGATGTTACTATACTACCAATATCAGTATTATACTTGTTATTTGATAATGCAGTTTTGGTACATGAGGCATCTGCGTATAATAAAAGAGTGATGATATTTTTTGGATTGTTAATTCGTTACTACTCTTTCCTTATCTCCATGTGGCCCTGTCTGAACAATATTGCTGATATTGAGTGTTATTATCATAGCACTGAAATATTTTGTGACTTATCGATATCAAAATATCGTATCAGATGTGGTATCGCAACGTCTGTCAGTGAGTGAGTGAGTGAGTGAGAGTTGGTGTTGTGTTTTCACAGTGCGACATTGCATGGCCTTGGCAAGCACGGACTGGATCGGTGAAATCAGGAACCTTCCGCAAGTGCGTGAACAGTCGAACACAAAGTGCAACTTGCACAGAGATGGGAGAAGTTTAACCATAAGCTGCATTGCGTGGATGTTTTATATCCCAAGGGACTCAAAAATCTGAATTGATTAACTACGAAACCTTGTTATACCAGAACATTTTAAATGGGAAGAATATACGTATAGCTTAATGCGACCGATCAAGGGACCGAGAATATTGCACGCCTTATTATGAGGAAAACTTATTATGTGGGAACTTCTTAACCAAGTTTTACTGTAGATTTAATACAGTGGGAATTGGGACTTCGAATTTACGATGTTCTATGTGAGAAAACTTCTTAGTGGGGGATATATTAACGATGTTTTACTGTATATAAATTTGCAAATAATTAAATCAAACTGATGATATACTTTTATATGTTTGGATATAAATAGTTGAGAATTATTGTTAAAATAGTAGTACATAAGCACATATGTATTATTATTATTATTATTATTATTATTATTATTATTATTATTATTATTATTATTATTATTATTATTATTAATATATATATATATATATATATATATATATATGTGTGTGTTTTTTTTTTTTTTGTTGTTTTTTTTTTTTAACATATTGTTTCGGTCTGTTAGAACCACAGTTAACACTTGCCAGCCTTTCTGGATTTCTAGTACTCCTTCATCTCGATGGAGAATGCAGGTCTTTTGTCTTTGGACTATATTTGCCAGGTTGTCGTCTCACTCCTTTAACCCATGTACCCACGTCCTAAACTTTTACTTCTTTCTTGAGCTAGTGTCTCAGAGACATCACCCTGCAGTTGCCCATAGAGTGACACATTTCCAAACCACAAAAAGATCAAGAAATATTTGAGATATTCTGGTGTTAACCATTCGAGACAGATGACTGTAAAACATAAGACTACACTTCCTCATAACAAGTGAGAGTATTTCAAATTTTTAGTACAGCTCTGCATTTGACCTTGGGCTATATTTGCCCTTAGAATTTTGACATGTGCCAAGGATCTATCTTAGGAATTTCCTCTCTTTCATTTGGACCCTCTTTAACATATATACGAATGACCAACCACAACCGCCTCTCACTAGGAGCTTAATTTATGCCGATGATCTCGCTTTGGCTGTCCAAGCCGGCCTGGCGGGCATGGTTAGTAGTTCTGTATATTGTTCTTGTTGGCTGGCTTACCTGTGAGTTTCTTGGAGATTCAACAGGCATGTTTTGCCCTAACCACCTCGCGAATGTTCTGGTTCCATCACCCAAGCTATAAAATGAAAGGCTAGCCGGGGACAGCCGGTCAGTGTTAGACTCCGTGGTGGAGTCAGTATGAGACTTAGTGTGTTGGTGTTTGGTGGCTAGGCTGAGGGCAACAGATGTGTTGGCCATTGCAGTGTCCCACCGAGGTATGAACGATCTGTGTGTGTTTGTGTGTGCGCGCGCGCGCGCGCGTGTGTGTTAAGCAAATAGCTGGACTGCAGACGACATGCGGAATGGAAGGATGTGTACTACCCGAGAGACCTCTGTGTGTGCGTGCACGCGTGTGTATTTCTGTGGACAGAGGATCACCATGAGTCAGCGAGGGAAGCCGCTATCATGGGTATGAGGGTAATTGGACCTGTGCTAATGTTCGCTTTGTGAGTATTGTCCTGCTGTTGAATACTGTTGAGCCATTGTTGTTTGGTTGTTCACTGCATGTGACTGTGAATTACTGGACTGTCTCTGGAGTCGAACCAATGAATAGTCAGCATGTGTTGTGCAGCCCGTAACCCTGTGTTCAAATCCAGCAGTCTTCACACAGCTGCTGTACGAGGTGACTAGACTCAGAAGTGAAAGTAAGGATTATAGCCGCACTCAGGTAAATCCAACTGGCCAGGACTCCTTAGTGTGTGTACAGAAGAGAGACTTGTAAATAGACAGTAATTAGTATGTGTGGCCATTCAGAGCTGAATAGACTTGTGTATATTTGTGTGTACATTTATTGGGTCATCCTGAAATAAATGGGAATAATAAAACAGACTGAGTTTTATTCATAACACTTTGATACTGGAGAAGGTCAGTTGAGTATATAAATGTCTACCCCTTAGTCCTGTTTCGTGATACACATTTGTCCAAAACCCAAAAAAGCAGGTAGCCTATATGTTTAAAAAAGCATGTCTTCTTTGGAAGTGTTTGGAGTAGTATCTTTCCACTGTTCTAAACATGATTTTGAATTCCGCTGTGTTTTCTCCGAGACAAACTCGTAATATTTGTTTATTTCATTTGCTATTTCTTGCATAAGAATGGGTGAAAATTACAACTGAAAAATATTCTCAGGCGTTGGTTCAGACCTAGAGTAATAACACTATTTGGATCATCAAAATCATGCACGAATGGACCAAACACATTACCCTGCCACCGGAACATCAGAGGAGAGGTATAGCTTCTTTTTCTTTTTGTTGGACAATATTTGCACTTTCATCATATTCAGTGTCACTACTATCACCATTATTCTCTAAATCACTTAAATTGGAATGTTAATCTTCCGATTCTAATTTGGATAAAACCCTCATAACCTTGAATTCAGCAAGACTGCACCCTTTGCTGGCGGACAACATAATTTACAGTTTGCGCACTGGACATTCCACTGTTGATAAAAGCAGAGTGTCATATTTGCATTAATAACTTGTGAATGAATGAACGGATAATCATTACATAACTTTCTATCTACTACAGAGAGATGGCTGTACACACTCACGGAGTGTGAATAATTTCTGATGTCAACATTGTGGGTACTGAATAGTTATAATTGGATGTATGTCTCGTTCATATTATTAAGGGCGCAGCATAGTAGTGGTCTTTCTCTGCGCTCGCAATATTGCGAGTGAGGCAATGTAAAGGTTAAGAGTAGCAGCATCTTGAATCTTCTTGGAAATGTCTTGCCACTTGTTTGAGTCTAGAGACTCAAACTCTTTCTGGTAATCATCAATGACATTTTGATTCATCATGAGTTTGTTGATCGAAAATCAATGGGTCTTCCGTGTTTGGGATCTGTGATTGGACTTTAGTACAAGCCACACTCTAACCTTAGTTAGACAATGGTCTGAATCAATATTAGCAGCTCTAAGCATTTTCACATTCCGTATCCTGCAGAAATTGGATGAAAGATAAGAACAGTGTCTTTCTGATGTTTACCAATCAGTTCGTTAGGTGAGTGTCAGGTCATACACTTACGAGGATTCTTTTTTAAGTAGGTGGTCTTAATTTTCAGGTTTATCTGCTTGCTTGTGTGGATGATGTGTTCCCCATTAAAGGTCGGTTCGGGCATGAACTGGATGTTCATCTATGCTGTATCTAAAGATAGAAAAGATGGTGTGTCTAAATGTGTAACAACCACACCTTAGTTGACTAATGCAACCAGGACAAGTTGTAAAAAAAAAAAAAAGAAGTGTTTAAAAAATGACTCCAAACTTTGCACTGAAAAAGAATGATTGGAATCTTAATTCTAGACAGGACAATATCAATTGAGTCTGGAGGATATCAACTTTCTCAGGATTGCTGGAAGTTTTCTTAATTGATAGGAGCATGAGCACTGAGCCTTGTTAGTTCATTTGTTAGTACGAGTTACAGTGGCAATCAATCAATCAATCAATCAATCAATCAATCAATCAATCAATCAATCAATCAATCAATTTGGAGATTTGGACATCTTTGCCCATCAGACCAGATGTTATCTATACTAAAATACATTGCTTGCACAGAAGAACATGGTGACTCTGTATTTCCAATGGGAAATCACTGTAATTAGCTATCAGAATGTTGGTAGGAAATCTGCATCTAATTGATTTGGGAAGAAAAATTGTCCACAAACCCTAATATCAAAGAATTTCCTGATTGGGAAATAAGTAGCCCAGAAAAATCTCTTGATGGGCTAATTACTCATGGAGACTTAATAATTATTCAGGATTCAACAAAAGAGTGAGTGAACAACACATACTCTTTCCTCTGTTGATCAAGGTTACACGAAAAAGCATGGACCTTTATGAAGCTTTACTTTTGTGTGTTCTACAAATGTATTCCTAACTAATACATGCCTGGTAAATTGATATATTGTTACATGATAACTGGTAAATTGCTATTCTTCATCTCTTTCCTTAACTAAGTGAATTCTGTTTTAGTTAGCTTTCATACGTGACCAATTACCAGCAACAGAATGTTATCATATCCCCAGAAAATAAAGAATTCATGATACTTACTTTAATGCATTTGTTAAACAAATGATTTTCTCTAAACTAATATTAGTAATGATTAGTCACAATTTAACATATATATATCTTTGAGTTAAAATATTCTGCGTTTGCAGAATAACAGAATTATCAACATGCACATATGATAAAAAATCACACTGCTATTCATTCATTGCACTATACAATTATAATAAAAAATCATGCATTACATCTATAAGTATCAAAAATCAAATTGCAACAAGCACATACCACAAGCTGGAGAGCATGCAAGCAGGACACAAAACAAACAGTGCAAGATACCTGTTGAATTTATTTGGCAGCGGACTCCTGACCTCTGTGCACGCTGGCCTATTGTTGGGCCACCATGGAAACAAGCAGAGAAGACATTGGCCCCTTGAGACTGTACAATACTCACGCCCAACCTTTAGCAGTTTGGGAAACACCACAAGCAGTCATAGTTCCCCAATTTACTTACACAGATATAGCTATAGCATGAACTGGCACACAACACACACAATTGAACTTTGCACATACAGTGAACAAAATAATGATAAATTTTTGGACATATTTTCAAATAATTTAATTGGCTTATTTTATTCCATTATCCTTAATACAGGTGTTAGGTACTAACCATGTTATAGCTATACTTAGAAATACAACATCTCTAGATAATATTTTTAAGTATAGGTGAATATCTGAAAAATCTGAAACTGACAAAAAATATCTTTTCAATAATGGACGGGAAAAGGAGTACACAGTGAGACACCAGATCTATTTCCATAGGGCATTACTACCTTTCAATGATGTCTTAAAAACAATCTCAAGTTATGATGTGAGAAGATGGTTAACATTAGTTTTGGTTTTACTAGAGAGAGAGAGAGAGAGAGAGCTCTTTTAAAAGCTGAAGTTACTTTCAATCCTGGGCATAATTATTCATTGCTATACTGTTCACTTTGTTATTTCCTCCTACGTAATATAATAGTTTTTTTGTAAGAAGATATTCATGTACTTTCGATACTGCTTGTACAATGTAATGACATAAGTAAAATTGTAAATTGCAGTACAGAATACAAATTCAAACTGTATTTCTTGGAAAGTAGAGGTGTGGTAGGTGTGATAGACAGTGTTCACCTTCACATTAACTACCGGATATTCATACACTTATATGAAAAGTGAAATCAAAATTTCAGATTTAGAAGAGGAAAATATTGTGTATCTCTTCTTTTTTCTGAAAATGGTGATAAAAGAAGCAAGGATGATACTGATGAGTATTCATGAAGAAATAAATATTCCAAATAAATTCTGCTTGTACCACTTTCTAATAAAATATCAATCTTTAGTAGCACCAGTACTGAATTAGTTGAAGTGAATAGTAGGGAATCAACATTTTCCTCCCACTAAGATGTCACTCATGCCTGTTTATATATTAATGCAATCAAATGCAAATGCAATGAGCTAGCTAACTGCCACAAACTGAAACAATCTTGGAGAACCTTCGCACAATGACTTACCAAGACCAGCAAATCTTTCCTTACCTAACCCAACCCACACCCCATAACCATGCACTCACTAACAAAGATAAAGCTGATCTTTTTACAAACTATTACAAAACAGTATTATCTCCATTTCAAGCCTCTGATTTTGTACATCCTGAAGAACCCATCATTAATAACTATGGCCATCCTGATTTCCCCAAACGTAAACCCTCCTTTCCACACTTTCCTCAAGTAGATTATTTCCACCCAGTGTAGCCCCAGCAACATAAATTACTCGAGAACCCATGTTGCTCCGCAGCATTCATTATAAATCGGCCAGATAACTTGTCTTGATATGCCTGTTGTAGTCAAATTGTTTTGACGGACCTTTCCAATAGTTTTGTGAACATTTAATACCGGTACATAATAATTGATTTATCCATAATGTAGTTTATAACACTTCTTTCCATACAGTATACAATGTGCTTTGTCCATTCGGGCTTATCTGGATCTTAACATTTTCAAACGATCTTGATGCAACATACAATTGGCCGTGACTCAATACTGGTTTCGGTAAGAAGACACCCACTTTTTCAAGAAGTTGTTCCTGTGCTTTATTAATGGTCATACAGAAGGCTAGTCGACTTACTGACTTCCTGTCTGTGTGTACATCGATGTTTTCTATTAGTAGCATGTAGAATAAGTCTGCCATCTGCTGAGTATATTTAGAAGCTGGAGAAGGTCAGAGAATCAAAGAGTATGTAGCACAGAATAATATTTTTCCATGATCAGAGGAAATGTATAATTTCTGGCTTGACAGGAAGTAATCAAACATGGCTACATGCAATGGCATTACTCAGGATGAAAATCATATATATTAGAATTAATGAAAGTGTTAGTCGCTTAGCAACTTGCTAAGTACAGAATGTATTGTGGGTTAGGGTAAGCCTTCACCTCCACTTAATCGGAGTGATCATTTAATGGTTTGATTTTATAATTACTTAAAGTTGGATGAACTTAGAGACCTATCAATAGCTCATGATTCACCAGCAGGTAATTCCAGGGAGAATAAAACAGAAATGAAGCTAATTGGTCCAGTAGAATGGATGGACGGATTTGCTAAAGCTGTTTTTAGTAAACTCCTTTAATATATAGACTAGAGGACCCATGCTGCTCCAGAACATTCATTATAAATAGGTCAGATAACTCGTCTTGATATGCCTGTCATAGTCACATTATTCTGCCTGCCCTTTTCAATGGTTTTGTGAACATTTAATAAGAAGCGCGTTATGTTATGCCACAGTTCCTAGTCAGAATTCATCCACTCTGACATCGTCGTGCCGTCTGTTTGGTAAAAAAATATTATCCATACATTCACTATTTTATCATGCAGTTTTGGATGTAGAGCTTGGTAATGAGTCGTAGAAGGCAATGGTATTTTCAGTGGCAGTTCTTCTATACAGAAAGTCTAAGACGACACATACACCCAGCCCCTATGTCAGCAGAATTAACCTATTATGGTTAAAAAAAATCCTGACCCTACTGGAAATCAAACCCGGGACCCCTGTGATCAAAGGCCAGCATGCCAGCCATTTAGCCATGGAGCTGGACAATGCAATGAACAATGCCAAACAGAGCAGTGCTATAATCATTTTGTAGAACAACGAAATATAAAACTTGTACAAAAGATTCTATGACAATTAACAGGGTTAGTAGGGGCCATCTATAGTGGGTGTAGTGTGAGCTCGCTCTGTGTTGGTCCACAATGTGTAGTTGTGGACATCCCAACACCAAATCAATTAAGAGAATAATGCATAGTATGTACAAAACATACAATAAAATTTATCACTTCAAAAAATAATTAATCTTTCACTGGCCAAAGAGTTATGAATTCAGCCCACACCTATCTATCATAGGGAGGTGCAACCTCCTTGTATGTGTGTCTATCTTCCACTATCACAAGTTTTATCCTAGTAGAGGAAGTCAGATTTCATAAAAGCTGAAAAAATTCCACAGCTCATCATGTTGGTATGTAAAAGATCCCTGGTAGCATGTTTAGTAATTATCTTGATGACCAAGTGAATTGGCTGTGTGATACGGGTTATGTGGCTGTAAGTTTGCATTTGGGAATGGTTGGTTTGGACTATCACTGACAGCCTGAAGGTGGCTTTCCCCACTTTCTTATTTTCACACCAAGAAAATGTCAGGGCTTTTAATTATAACTCTACCTTTCCAGCTCTGCCAGCCCTGTGGTGTAGGGGTAGTGTGCCTGCCTCTTACCCGGAGACCCCGGGTTTGATTTCTGGCCAGGTCAGGGATTTTTATCTGGATCTGATGGTAGGTTCGAGGTCCACTCAGCCTACGTGATTAGAATTGAGGAACTATCTGACGGTAAGATAGCGGCCCTGGTCTAGAAAGCCAAGAATAATGGCTGAGAGGATTTGTCGTGCTGCCCACATGGCACCTCGTAATCTGCAGGCCTTCAGACTGAGCAGCTGTTGCTTGGTAGGCCAAGGCCCTTCAGGGCCGTAGTGCCATGGGAAGGAGGTTTGGGATAGTTTCCAGCTCTGATCCTCTCCTTGCCCACCATTGTCAAAAACCTTAAAATGTTGATGCAGTGTTTAAAAAAATACAAAAATTAACATATCTTTCTTCCCTGTAAGCTTCACTCTTACATCAGATAGTCATGGTCACACGATTATGATTATTCTTTATTTTAACCACCCAGTCATGGAATCTGTCTTAATAAGGGTTCTATTGTATGAATGTGATCACATGTTTTGTATGGTAACTACCGTAGTTTGAAACTTTTTGTGTCCTTCCTGAAAAGACAATACAACTATTTCCCTTTCAGAAAAACACAAAATTTTGAGACCCCAGATGGCAAATGATGACATATTGTCTACATGCTGTAATATTATGTTCTTGTCCTGACCTAATTAACCTCAAAATGAAGTAAATACACCTACAGAAGGCCATGAGTGCTTTTTCTATGGAACTACAAGTAGTTCATTAATATCACAAGAGATATGTATGATTATGGTACTGGATAAGAAAGCAGACAACTTACTAGTTAGTTTCTAAAACTGTCTGGTAATAACTTACCAACAATTGTATGTCTAAATACTGGTACCATACTGATGTTTTGAGTAGGTATCAAAACTACAGAAAATATATCATTTCTGTTTCACTGTGTACAACCTTCCCTTCACAACAATCATTTTACATGCAGTAGGCTACCTTCGTCTTATGTTCCTTATATCCTGATATCATATTTACTCAAATAATCATCTTATCCCAACAAAAAGAATCAAATTTCTCTTCTATTTATTCTTTACATTACATTAATGATATTATACTGTAACCTACAGTATATCGATATTGCTTTCAAGATACGTGCTTTCTTTGTTCATGACATATGGTTCAAAATTCTACATTGCAAGTTAAATTTCATATTCGGTAATCTCAATTATTATTCATTTTCATGGATGGGACATAGATATTTAAATAACATATAAACTGAAGGATAACTTGTGTGTTATACTCAATGCAATGGCAACAGACTACTTCACAGGTTACTGATTTCTAAACATGGTTGAGCAACGGAAAATCTCTAAAGTAGTAAACTGAGAGGAGTTTCTATTGTAAAACAACAAATGAATAAATTGGTGAATGATTCTGTCACAAACCAAATGATCAACTGGCAAGTCAGTCCATCATTGACTTGTATGATATATTGTAATTCACATGAAAGTAACGTAAAACATAGCCTCAATTTACAATAGACATAATGGACACATTCAGGAGACAGCATGTTTTACAAATTTTTAATGTAAATCAGTGGTATTCAACTGATGTGCCAAGAATGATCATCTGCAGTCCCATGGATTTTTTGTAGTTAGAAGTGCAAAGACAGTTGTGGAAAATTTCAATTTTGGTGTTGGTCAGCCTGTGACCTCAGAGGAATTCCACTTTATATGTTGATCAGCCTGTGTATCAGTATCACAACTACACGCATAAAAAAAATTTAGCATCATTCCTATGTGTAATTTAATTGTGTTGCTATCTTGGCCTGTTCTATGGAGGTGACCCTTAGGATGTTTGTAACAACTGTATGTACCCCAACTCACAGGGAGAACGCCATGCTCAAATGGGAGGTAATATTTCAGTTGAAGTTCTAGTTCTAGTGTGAAAGCATTAAAGGTGAGCAGTGTAGTGAGCGTCTAAGATAGCTTGATGTGCAATGTCAATGTGTGAATGTTTATGCACAATTACATTATGTCAAGAAGGATGGTCAACAAGGGCAGCTGCTCAATGTGTGCCCTATAATTCACAATTATAAGGGTTAGATGTTTCCACCTAATCAGTACTATGTACATTCACAAATATATGTATTTGTATTTTAAAATTACGTTACAGTACTAGTTTCGGCCTTATAGGCCATCTTCAGCTGGATAAATTATTACATTAATCTCTAAAATAGCGAAGTTCACTACTGTCAAATATCACTATTCTTCTCTTAAATTGTTTTTATACTTGAATATCACAGTTCAATTTTATTGCTGTTGTCTTAAAATGCTGTCACAATAAAATAGCATCGTTAAAACTTGCTAGCACCAGTTGATTACATGTGAGATACAAGTATGTTGTTTTGAGCTTAGGCATGGGGTAATATATATGGTAATGCCCCATTTGCTAGGTGTTGTTGCATTGCTGTATAGTTTGACAAAAGAGGGAACATCCTTGTACCTTGTGATCGGTTGTTTATGGCTTGTAAAGATGTGAATTGTATAAAGTCAGATTATATCTACTGTAGTGAAGTACAGTGGGTATGTGATATCTGATACACCTAGACCAATATACTAATCCTAACTGTAACCTTAATGAAATAACCGAAAAAATAAATATTTTATACAATGAAATCATTAGAGATGGGCATAACGAGATACTTGAGACTGATGTCACTACTCTCGATGCATGCTTTAGTTGGACCTCAGCCAAGATGAATATGGTAGAAACAGAAACGATTAACATATGTTGTCGGCGTGGCTCAGTTAGCTAAATAGCGTAGTTAGGTATTGTCCTGCGCTTTGTTCGTTTGGCGATGGTTCGAATCTTCTCTTCAAACATTTTTTAATATTTTGAAATATTATTAAATGTACAAAATAACCAGTAGAAACTAAAATCTTTTCCATGTGAACACATGCAATATAAACCAATCATAATGAAAATAAACCTGATTACTTCATAGCCATTTCATCAGATCAGTTAACTTTGTATCTGTACTGCACTGAAAATAATAATAATGTTATTTGTTTTTCCTAAATACTAGTTCTTGATAGATCCTGGGGTGTGGGAATGTTGTCCCACATGAGCTCTTTAACTTGCTGGAAGCCAACGACATGGCACTGCTACCTTTAAAACAGCCTTTACTGTACAGTACACTGAGAGAAATTTTTTTTTTTTTGCTACTTGCTTTACGTCGCACAGACACAGATAGGTCTTATGGTGATGACGAACATAATTGAACACACTGTGATAAAAGTGTATGTGTTTTGACTGAGGGTTAGCGCATTACTCTGTTTTTTCGTGTTGTACGTCTTGGTTATTACATATTACAGGCTTTGCATTTCTCTGAGGTTTGTGTTGTATGTTTTGGTTATTGAATACTGCAGGCCTTTTCTCTGTTGTGAAGGTATTTTTACAGTAATAAGGATGATTGGAGTAATAAAACCAAATAAATAATATTAAAATTATTACTCTGTAATGAGCCACCGGAGACCACAGGTCCCTTGTACCAATATACACAGAGGTTATCCTTGAGCAATTGCCAAACGTTTGTCGGTGGAGTTCAGCTTCACCCTGTATACGTGCCTATGTCTGATGATATTGTAGTTGGTCTTGAATGATCCTTTTCATGGAAATGATCTATTTGTTACCATAGTTATATAAGAGTATCGATACCCCAGAAGGGGAATTAACCCGAGAACGAGTCCCTTTTCAGATACATGCACACATATCTTTATGGCATTATATTTTCCATTTTGTCTAAATTATTACACTATTCAATGTGTTGTAAAAGAAATAGTTTCAATTAAATCTTAAAAATACATCACACTCTTCATTACTATTTCACATACCCAGTCCCCAAATCATAGGAACTAACCAATGAAGGTTAAAATACCCAACCCAGCTAGGAAGTGAAACTGGAGGCCCATTGGACCAAACACCAACACACTAACCATTTAGCCATGGAAGTGGACAGTGCTCAAGTAAAATGCAGGAAGTACGTAAGTTGACTGCGAGTAGATTATAAAGAAGTGGGCGCAATGCCATTAGTTGATCAGCAGACAAAGTATAGTCGAGGGATAACATACCGCATGCGCACGATGTGCCAATTCAAACTTCGAGATATGATTACGAGGCACAGACTACATCGGTTGCTCTGAACGCATCGAGAGCTCTTGATACGTTTCCCAGCACTGCCTTGAGACAAAGACCGCATGCACCTGACATAACTATATGACAATGATATAGCATTATGAGGCACGTACTGCACTGGTTGCTCAGAATGCATCGAGAGCCTTGCATCATTCGACCCACCACTAGCTATCATCCCCTTAATTACTAATTTTTGTTCTGATAAAATTGTCAATCAACACTGAAAGCACATCCTCCAATCCCTTCAACCCACGGCCCCTCCCTCTATCTCTTCCCTTTCACCCCTCCTGCATTCTAAGCAATAGCTCGCCACAGGCGAGAGATGGCACACAGTGTATCTCCAACAAGCCCGCAGGAAGCAAGCCCATAAGAACTCGAGGAAGTAAGTCTCAAAACTAATATTCACTACCTTACATTCACATTCACATCTGACATGGCATTCTCCAATACTAATCTTTCTTCTTTTTTCAGACATCACATATCCACTGTACTTCACTGCAAGAGATATAACCTGACTTTTTACTATTCACGTCCATACAAGCCATAAACAACCAATGACAAGGTCCACGGATGTTCCACCTTAGCCAAATTATCAATACAGAAAAAATGAAACTAATATCATATGAGTGTCGGCTATAATCGAAGTGATGTTGTTTGAATATGGAAGCAGTACAGGGAGACAGGAACTTTTGATGACTTGTCTCGCACAGGTCGTCCTAGGGCTATGACTGTAGTCGATGACTGTTACCTTCGAACCCTGAACTCAATGCCACTATGCTGAATAATGATCTTCGGACAGACACAGGTCGCCACATTTCAATTCAAACTGAGAGAAACAGGTTGAAAAAGGCAGAACTTCACTGTCAAAGCCCTCGGTGAGGCCCAGCTCTCAAACTTTATGGGGTGCGGTATAGATGGGCCCAAGATTTTACTGAATGGTCTCTTCAAAACTGGCTTAAAGCCATTTTCACTAATGTGCATCATTTGCTCCTGATGATCATAGGTAACATGTTTGGAGGCTTCATGTCTTGAACACACTGTCCAGTACATGCAGTAAAGTGGTGGCTCTGTGATGTTTTGGAGTGGCATCATGTAGGACCACTGTATGCTATTCCTACTCATGTGGGGCAATGTTACGGCTGTACAATACAGGAACAAATTCGTCTGACTCATAGTGACACCGTGTCACCAGCATTTTGGAGGAGAATTTGTCTTAATGGATGATAATGCAAATCTGTCGCACATGTTTCGAGAACTACATATTATTTTCTTCATCTGCGACCAAACATTCACCAAATAATCTAAGGACTTTATTCAATTACATACTAACAATGTACTTCAAATAAGTTATAAATTAAAAACACATGAATTGTCCATCTAAATAAAATATTTGAAATCACATTAAAAAATCTCTTCTTCATAAAGTATCCTGAATACTTTATACAATGTCTCTAAAAACCATATTCGCATGAAAAATTTAAAACTTAAAATTTATATTGCAACTCCTTTGTCTGTTGAAATACCTCCCAAGATGATCAACAACTTTCGAGCCATGGTTGTGATTAAGCTTTCCATTACACTATAAAATGAAAAGAAATCAAAGTCTTATTTATAAAATACATGATACATGGGTTCGAATCCCTGGCAGAAAGTTGTAAAATTTAATAAACGAGATTTCCACTTCTGGAGGTGCACATGGCCCTGAGGTTCACTCAACCTACACCAAAAATGAGTACCAGGTTAATTCCTGGGGGCAAAGGCGGCCGGGTGTAGAGCTAACCACTCTACCCCATAAAGTGCCGAGGTAATGGATGGTGGAAGCCTTTACCTTCCACCCCTCCAAGGGACTTCATGGCCTGTACGGAGATGACTTTGCTTTTGCTTTTTGGCTGACTTATGATAGTTGCAACACCCCAACCATGAGGAAAAAGAAAAGAAAAATCTTTGTGAAATTGCATTTTCAACAGTGGCTGTAATAAAAACCAAATACAGATCAAGACTTTGTGTGGAGAAGGAGAAGCTGCATCTCATTATCTCATTTGATGCCAAGATTTGACAAGCTGTGTATCAAGAAGCAAGCTCAAGTGTCTTATTGAGGTGAATGGTACTTTACTTGAAGCTTTTTAAATTAATTACTTTAGTTTTATTGTTGAAGGTTTTTAAAAATTATTACGGTATTTTATGGAGACTGAATCATGAGTGCATTTTTCAGACATATGTCAAACTTTTCCCACTGGGGAGCCATGGGAACAATATAGTTGGTCAGGGTAGCCATGGACTCACAAAGATAGATAAACACTGTAAACCATTGTAAATTAATGTAGAATTTTCATGGCCAGTTTCAAGTTAAAGCTTTTTAGCTTTAGATTGTGCAGCGTACATTGAGGAAGAATCTAGAATTACTTGCTCTGAACATTGAGCTACCATGACATGCCATGTTGTTCTGATGGCGAAGGAACTTAATATGGAAATAGCTACCATCAATACTGCCCAAAGTTCAGCTCATAGATCTAGTGAAAAAACTAATAATCATGGAAACAGCCTTCAACAGACCTATGAATAGAACTCTATGGTTGTTTTGGTGACAGCAGAGTAAGATGATGTGTATCAAGGTAATTCTCTGGGAGGTTATGGGTTCCTGGTTAAATAACAGGTTGTGTCCTATCATTTCATGAGTACATTTTTCAGACATATGTCAAACTGTTTGACATTTACTGTTTGTACACTACATGAAAACCAAATTTTGATATAAACGTTCTTACACACCAAAACAAAGGCATCTCCATGTAGACCATGCAGGCCCCTGAAGAATTAGGAGGTAAAGGCTTCTCACTATCCATAACCTTGACACTAAGTAGGAAGGGTGGATAGCTGATCGCCTTTGTCCCCAGGAATTAAATTCTCGCTCATTTTTGGTGTAAGCTGAGTGAACAACAAGCCCATGTCCCTATCCAGAAATGGAAATTTCATTCCTAATTTTGTTTTTAAAACTTTCTAATGGGGAATCACACCTGTGTCCTTCTGGGTGAACTGAGTGTGCCTTTACCGTCTTGGCTAGGCAGCGCATTAAACTTATTTCTACAGTTAAATTTTTTAATAGGCTGTCGCATCACCTAATTGTCGACAACTAAATTATAAGACTTTATATATTCAGCTTCACTCCTTAGTCTACAGAGGAACATAATATTCCTAAATAACAGTGCAGGATATATTAGGAAATATTAGGTATTTGATAACCATTTCGTTGCAGGTTATAAAGATCCCTGCAGTCATGAAAAGTTAAGATTTCCACTATTTGTAACCTTGGCACTAAATGGAATAAAGTCTAACTACCTTTCCACTAAAGCATTAATTTGGTACTCACATCTGTTGCAGGATGAGTTAACCCCAAACCCATATCTCTCTACACAAGTGGTGATCTCATTTCTGACTTTCTAATATAGCTACCTGATGAATAAAATCCCTGTCCTTTTGGATGAACTAAGCATGTGTTTAAATGCCTTGGTTAGCAGTCCCTAATTACCATTTAACATCTTTCCATTAATTCTGTATTTATATCAGAATATAAGGAAATGAAAGAAGATATATACATAAAATGTTTTTTTTTTGTATCACTCGTCATATTATAAACAGAATTATGAATGAAATTTCCTGGTCAATATCAACAATAGAATCACAGAATCTCATTCAATGCTGTAAACATAGGCTACATTTTAAATCCATAAATCTGCATGCAGGCTAATATATTTGTACAGAAAAATTACATCTGTGACCACACCATATACAAGTTATAACATCAGAAATGCCCTGTGATATAAATGAATGGACCTTAAGCAAGATGTGAACATTTGCATTTGAATGATTTGACTAGACCTGCAAACACCATTACCCTGTAAAGATCTTCAATACAACTTTCATCTAATGTGCAAATACTATTTGAGATTATTAATATTATCATTTGATTCAACATCCTAGGGCTGCTACGCATCACCAGTTTTCATTTATTGTACTAATACTAACCTACTTATCTATCATGAGATTAGTGTATTGGGTGAAATTAATTAGTGATAATATTGCAGAGATTAACTATTGTTGTGAGACTACAGGCCATATTTTATTAGAGATCTTACACAATAAATTCTCAAGAAATGAATATAAGATAAACTACTCATCCTACTGATTATTACCACTGATAATAATTATTATGAAATCAGGCATTTGTGACAATTAGGAAAATAAACATATATTATAAGTTAATGTTCTGTTACCAATAATTTAAAGTTTTAGAACTGAAATCTATACTGGTGGGTAGCCTATGTGTGTAAAAAAAAAAAAAATATATATATATATATATTGTTAAAAGCAGGCTTTGTAAATACTGTAATAATTTTTATACAGAAATCCAGGGTACTACACAGATTATTAGTAAATATAATAAACCTGAGCCAACCTTGTGGTATAAGGATAGCATGCCTGCCCCTTACCCACGGGCCCCAGGTTTAATTCCTGGCCAAGTCAATGATTTTCTTTTATTAGATCTGAGGACTGGTTCGAGGACCACTCACAAGGGAACTATTTGGGCTGGACAAGACAGATTTTCAGATTGAAACTTGCATGACTTATCATACTAACATGTCCTAAATTTGGACGTGATATTAATTTTGCTGCAAAATCAACGGTAGTGTTATGATTAATTGCTAAAAAATAGCTGGGGGGGAGGGCAGCTTGGACAGTAAAATATGGAGTATAGCAATTCACTGAAGACGACATAGTATGACCCTGCTCAAGTCTCAGTCTGTGGCAGTGCTAGCAAGTGCCTGATATATCGGGCATTTTATCCGTTTGTCCAGTGGCGTTTTGACAGGCTCTTTATTTCATTTTGATAATCCAATTATTACTTATTGAAATGTGCTAATTATCAGTCAATTGAAAGAGAAATGTTCGGTTGTTATCAAGAAATAGTTCGTACAATAGCATGTTGTACTACTGGATTATAAAACATAGCCAAATAGCATTTTAATCCCGCTCGCTGTCCTATGCTAGCTGCTGCATACTCAGCGGCTGGCCATGCGTATATCTCAGCTGAGTCAGCTACATTTAGTTGCCAGTTTTCCTTCTGATATCAACTTAAAGTGTTGATATGTACTCATGTCAGTAACATGGAAACATTTCCTCCTTCGACAAGAAAATACGAAAACCAGTTCATTGTCTCACAACTCGATGTCACACTGAGGACAATGTTGTAAGGAGTCAAAAAGGAAATGAAGGGTTGAAACCACTAATGATTCACAAGTACAATATCTTTATGGGAGATGTAGATAATAAAGATAAGTGCATTTACCATGCCACCTTTACCTGATCAAAGGTACAGGAGGCAAATTTTTTTCAAATCTTCTAAATATAGCATTATTTGATGCATACATCCTGTAGGCTACATGAAGAACACTTACAAGCCTTTACCAAGACAAGACTTCATGGTCAGGATAGTTAGATGATTGCTAAATGAACTGTTCCCAATTCCAGTTGTGGGGCCAAAAGGTCAAAGCAGAAGGCCACTCTCATGCCCTCAAAAAATTGCCACAGAATAACAATCGCCTATGTGTTCTGTGCTTAGTAGTAGTAGTAGTAGTAGTAGTAGTCGTCCTCATCTACATACTGGTGTCCAGGATGTGATGGTGGAATTTACCAGAGGTGTTACCATAAACTAGTGCAATTCTGGAGGCCTGACAATCGTGGAGTAAAAAGAAAGACCCGCCCAAGTGACTCTGAGTAAAATATACAAGTTGTAGCATACAATTGTTGTATATTTTTTTTCCATCTCAGAACAGTACTATAAACAATATACTGGTACATAACTATTTGCTATGATCTGGTGCTCCTTTTGTACATTTCATTTTTTTTAAATTTACCCATATATAAACATATTATACACGGTATATCAAAAGTTTTGCAAAAATAAATAATATAAACAAATTCAAAATATTTTTGGTCTTACGTTATTTGCATGATAAATAACTGCTTAGGTATTATCATCATCTTATTCCTTGTACTTTTGTGAATAAAAAGGTGAATTTTTTTAAATGCATGTATAACATGTCAACGGTTTGCAACACCAGTAAAATATCCCTGCCACTACAGGATAAATGACTGCCACTTTGAGGGTTAAAAGTAGGTGAAGGGACAGTGTTGAAAGTCTACACAGTGGTCATTTAGGAAAGCAAAATGAGAAGAATCATTCCAGTGAATGTACTTAATATATTAAGAGATCAGAATTAGATGCAAGTACTGTATATGGAGAACAAAAATACTACAGCCTCTTGCATGAAAATGTACAGATGTTACTGGTAATAGAGTTCACTGATGGGTAATGACACTTTTCAAGAGTACTATGGGAATACTAATATAGCAAAAAGTGAAGATGACAGTAATAAAAGATGCTGAAAAAAAGATGGGAGCTCCGATAATTACACCGGATCTCCATGGAAATGTCCTAACAAATGGGATGTCTCACACAGCGATGATGAAGAGGCCCTTGACAAAATCAATCAATCACCACTGATCTTCATTTAGGGCAGTTGTCCAAGTGACAGATTCCCTACCTGTTGTTTACCTAATCTTTTCATAAGTAATTGTGAAGAATTTGGAAATTTAATGAACATCTCCCTTGGTAAATTATTCCAATCCCTAACTCCTCTACCTATAAACGAATATTTGTCCCGATTTGTCCTCTTGAATTCCAACTTTATCTTCATACTGTGATCTTTTCTACTTAAAAATATATCATTTCATATCATATCATATCATTTCGCACCATCCCTCCACTGACAGCTTGGAACAGTTGAGCAGCTTGTCTCCTTTCTCCCAAGTCCTTCCAGCCCAAACTTTGCAACATTTTTGTAACACTACTCTTTTGCTGGAAATTATCTAGAACAGATCAAGCTGCTTTTCTTTGGATGTTTCCAGTTCTTGAATCAAGTAATCCTAGTGAGGGTCCCATACACTGGCGCGATACTCTAGCTGCGGTCTTACCATAGACTTATATGCCCTCTCCTTTACATCCTTACTACAACCCCTAAATACTGTCATAACCATGTGCAGAGATCTGTACCCTTTATTTACATCATCGTACACTTTTACATGATTTTTACCAGTGTAACTCCACCGTTGTCCGATCTCAAGCCCGGAATGAGAAAGGAGGAGGGTTTGCTGGGTTGGCAACCAGCTTGTAAAAACAGCTAACGCTGAGTGTTGAGCGACAGTAAATAACTCGACCCCTTAAGGTAGGCCAACGGCTTCACGTGGAGGAGCCTCCTTAGCAGTGGGTGATGGTCCCCCAGTGGAGCAAATGCCACTGAAATCCAGTGCGTTCTGACCCAACAGCAAAGCAGGCAGAGGAGGAATCTCTTATTTCTTACTTCCCAACAGCTGTGGAGGTGGAAGAGGTCATGCCAGATAGATTGGCTGTAAAGGCGCAACTCAATTGCACTCTGAGTCTGCTGCAGTCCATTGCAGTTCTGGTGCTGGAAACTGCATGTCTCAAGCTATATGTGCCGCAGTGAATGGCACCAGGACCATAGCGTGTAGTTCACTCCTTGGCAAGTTGCGATCCACCTTAAGTAAACTCATGTCTATGGCGTTCTCTCCAGCTGTTCCTCTAAAAGCCCAACGGTAATTGGATAAGGATGATGGAAGCAGGTTTGGGTAAACTGGAAGCTTCTAGTCTGGACCTGCATGTTGGCGGCTGATGTTTGATGGTCGCCTTCCTGAGACCCTGTGACTACTCAGGGATCTGGTCCTGCATCTGTGACTGGGAAGGCCTATTTAGGACCACTGCTGCCCACTCTGAATGTGGAAGGCCCCAGAAAATGTGGGCTAAACATCGGTAGTCAGTTTCAAAACGTGTCTGGGAAACTGCACTGTGAGGGTTACTTTAACTTGCAGTCAAAATCATGAAAGAAAGAAATCTATGTTCATCACTATTGGTGCATGGAACATCAGAACATTATTAGACAATGTTAACAGACCAGAAAGAACAGCAGCTCTCATCAGCCATGAGCTAAAGAGACTCAACATTGATGTCATTGCCCTGTGTGAAACCAGATTTGCAAAAGAAGGAAAAATCATGGAGGCTTCATCAGGTTACACCATCTTCTGGAAAGGAAGGGAGGGAAATGAATTTTGCATCCATGGTGTGGATTTTGCAGTAAAGATGAAATTGGTGAATGATCATCGACTCGCTCCCATCGCAGTAAATTAACGACTCATGACTCTCTGCATACCTCTTACAGGAGGCAGATTCATTACTCTCCTTATATGACCCCTTTCTTAAGGATGATGAGGATTCTAAGAACCACTTCTACTACCAACTGAACACAGTCCTCACCAAGGTGCCTGCTAAAGACAAGTTTGCACTACTAGGAGATTTTAACGCCAGAGTGGGGAGGGACAACCTCTTATAGGGAAAGGTCATGGGTAAACATGGAACTGGGAACTGCAATGCTAATGGTCTGTTACTTCTTGGCCTGTGTGCTGAGCATGAGCTCTTTATCACCAATACCCAATTCCAACTGCCAAATTGCTTCAAGACCACGTGGATGCATCCACGCTCTTATCATTAGCACATGATAGATTATGTCATCAGCCGTCAGTGCGACAAGAATGATGTCCTAATCACAAAAACAGACAGGAATATTGATGACTAGTGGACAGTTCATAAACTTCTTATTAGTCGATTCAGGATTACCATCCATAAAAAGCCACAAACCCACTTCACAAATCCAACATGGAAGAAGTTCAACACCTCTAAGCTTCAGCTTGATAGTGTTGCCACAGAATACCAAAACTCTGTTCTAGAACAACTAACTCACAATACAATCAACACAAAGGATGTAGAATTTGAATGGACCACACTTCAGAATATCATTACAGAGTCTGCACAGAGGAAAGGAAGAGACAAGACTGGTCTGATAACAACAATGAAGAAATCTTGAATCTCATCAAGGTTAAACGGGATGCATATCTATCCGTTTCTCAAGATCCATCCTCCAGAGAGAAGAAAATGCGTTTTCATAGAATTGAAACAGAAGTGTCAGTCTGAAATCAGGCACTAAAGAACAACTGGTGGCAGCAAAAAGCCAAGGAACTTCAGAAACTCTCAGATATCAGGACTGAAAAAGCCATATAGTCCTTTCCGCTCAACATCGGGAACTCTGTCTGACTTGTTGGCTGAATGGTCAGCGTACTGGCCTTCGATTCAGAGGGTCCCAGGTTTGATTCCTGGCTGGGTCGGGGATTTTAATCTTCATTGGTTATTTCCAATGGCCCAGGGGCTGGGTGTTTGTGTTGTCCCCAACATCCCTGCAACTCACACACCACACATAACACTATCCTCCACCACAATAACACGCAGTTACCTTCACATGGCAGATGCCGCCCACCCTCATCGGAGGGTCTGCCTTACAAGGGCTGCACTCGGCTAGAAATAGCCATATCAGAGGTAAGGCTTTTCAGGCATGTGTGAGTTGCAGGGATGTTGGGGACAACACAAACGCCCAGCCCCTGGGCCATTGGAAATAACTTTTCAACCAGGCTAGACTTTACTCCAAAAGATTAACCTATTCCACCCGGATCATAGAACTGCAATATGCAGATGACAATGCTTCTCCAGTCCACACACCAAAAGAGCTTCAACAATCTGTCATCTGCTTCAACAGAGCTTATGAATGTTTTGGCCTGACTGTCAACATTCAGAAGACCAAAGTGCTTACTCAGCTTGCTCCTGGAACCACCTCTCCAGATTTTGATATCACCATATCTGGCACAGCTCTGGAAAGGGTGGAGAAATTCTTGTACCTTGGGAGTATTCTCTCAATGCACTGTACCTATGAGAAGGATGTGGAAAACAGAATACAGGCTGCCCATGTGGCCTTTGGACGTCTGTCACATTGTGTATTCCAGAACAAAGATCTAAGTATCCGCATGAAAATAAGGGTGTATCAAGCTGCTGTTATTTCTACTTTACTCTACGGGTGTGAAACCTGGACCCTATATCACCGGGACATTAAGAAACAGAAACAGGAACGCTTTTGTCAACAAAAACTTACATCCATCATGAACATCAAATGGGATGACTATATAAGTAATATAGCAGTTCTCGAGAAAGCAAAGCTAAACAGTATCGAAGCCACCATTGTTGGTCATTGGCTTAGATGGGCAGGCCATATCCATCATATGAGTGAGAGCAGACTTCCTCAGCAAATCCTGTATGTTGAACTCAGCACTGGCAAGAGGACTCGTGGAGCTCCTCTGAAGCGATATAAAGACCAACTTAAGCAGACCATGAGAAGAGTATATATAAACCCAAATACTTGGCATACTCTCATTGGACTGCCCTTGCTGGTGTGTTAATCTCAGCTGCAGTTGCACAGTTTGAGCAGGAACGTCGAAGACAGGAAGAGGAAACTCGCCAGAGAAACAAGCTACGTCAAACACTGCACCGTCCCTCACCTTCCATCGAACGCAACATATATGGCCTATCAGCGCCACCTTCATTGTATGGACCAAGGATTATGGAACTGCAGGTGAGAAATGAAAACTTGGATACGAGTATTGGCCCATGACCAGTGCAAAGAAAAATGAGTGATGTACAGAAAAAAAGAAGCTGGACAAGCTACTATTACAGTTGTTTACAGCAGATTTTCAGCTTTTCCTGTGGTGGAAGATGAATGTTTTGCAACATTTCGTACTGGATTAAACCCTTCCTACATTCTGCTTGATAGAAAGACTATTTCCTCATCAGTTCCAGCAGCATATGAACAGTGTAGGACAGTTGTTCATCAATATTTAATGTTGGCTTGCAGTGTCTGACTCCTGGATGTCTAGGAATTTAGAGAGCTACCTAGCTCTCACTGCACACTTCATAAATGGAGATTTCAAACTAGAATCAATTTTGCTGGAATGTTCAGTTTTGCCTCATAGCCAGTATTAATTTAGCAGCAAAATTAGGTGTATATCAAATAAATTTAATTTGTCTGAAAAAATTGTAGCTGTTGTAACGGACAACTTACCTAACATAAAAAATGTTGTAAATGAATGGCAATGGAAGCACTTTCCCTGTTATGCACACACTTTAAATTTAATCATCCAAGATGCATTGAAACAGATACAATTATTGCTCGAGAAAATAAAACGTGTAGCGGTGTTAAGAGAAGCATGATGGACATGGACAAGCTAATGACAGCACAAGAGAACATGGGTTCTTTTCATCCCAAGAAACTTATTCAAGAAGTCCCCATGAGGTGGAATTCTACCTACCATATGTTACAAAGATTTTGTGAATTGGAGGACACAGTGAGAACTTCAATAACTCTCATAAACAGAGACATCCAGGTCCTTTTGCAAGAGGAACAGTTATTTTGTAAGGAGTTTTGTACTGTTCCCATTACTGCAGTGAAAAATGAAATGGCGTATGGCTTTTAGTGCCAGGAGTGTCCGAGGACATGTTTGGCTTGCCAGGTGCAGGGCTTTTAATTTGATGCCTGTAGGCGACCTGTGCGTCATGATGAGGATGAAATGATGATGAAGACCATACATACACCCTGCCCCCGTGTCAGCGAAATTAACCAATGATGGTTAAAATTCCGGACCCTGCCGGGAATCGAACCTAGGACCCCTGTGACCAAAGGCCATCATGCAAACCAGTTAGCCATGGAGCTGGATACTGCAGTAATGAGTAGTCATAAGTATGTTACATGCAGCCATGTATGTATTATGACAAATGGCCTCGCAAATGTTTGTCAAAGACTGTTAACTGTGACATTCACTACTACTCACTTACTACTAGATTCAGAAATCTGGAGTACAATGAGTGACTGACTTATGTACATTTTTGGATCCAAGGTTCATGTTACTAGTATTCATGGACAAAGCTGCAGGAGAATAGCAAAGAGGTGTGCAATTGAACCACTGTGAAAATCAAGCAAACAAGAGCAGGTTTCAGCAAACCAGATGATGGTGAAGAAGTTCTGGTAAGAGATGACAACAGAAATGAATTCCGTATTTGGACGGATTGATAAAGTGACATTTTCGAGAAAAACCACAGGTAGGTTGAAATGATGATGATGATGAAGAAGATGATGATGAACACCTTTATTTGAAATATATTATTATCATCTTTCTTTTCTTTATCAGGCACACCAATGTCAGCTGCTACCATTGAAATTAATCGCTACTTGGTTAATGATTTCCTACATAGAAGTTGGGACCCTCTACAATGGTGGAAGGAGAACTGTTACCTCTATCCAACTTTATCAAAATTCATCTGGCTTCACTTCCACATTCTGTGCCCTGCAAAAGATTGGTCTCTAAAGCAGGACAAGTGATAAATGATCACAAATACTCATGAGCTCAAAAACCTTGGGCAGGATTTTGTTTTTAAACACGAATTCCTACTTACTGCGCAGAGTATAGACTAACCTTCTCTTAAAGTTTCGCACCTCCTGTTGATTTTCAATTTATATAGTTTTAAAAAAATATGAAATAATAACCATGAATGAATATAAGTTTCTGTAGTGTTCTTTGCTTGTCTGCCACTATACAGTACAGTATATATCTAATAACGTGCGTGATGTTAATAGTTACTTAATGAGAGTCCTCCATTAGTTCCTTCTCCATCCGAGCCTAGTAAGTAAGCAATATATATATATATATATATATATATATATATAGTTGATACTTGGTCGTTTCTTCCATATGGTAAAGTACACAAGAACCTAGTTTATCTGGATCGAAAAAAAGTTTTTACTTGTACAGTACTTCTTTTACGGGGTCAATTCTTCTTGAATGTCTTTTCCGCCAAGGATAGTTAAGGACAGGAATTGGAAGAAAGTCGGCCACGGTCTATCGAAAGCACCATTCCAGCATTCACCTGGAGTTGAGAATGAGAAACCACGGACTCTTTTGAGTTCCTTGACTCATCTGCACGCATTCCCGGATGCTCGGACGTAGATGTGAATGACGTAAATGACTGGTTGAAAAATGACTGTAATTCAGACTACGGCGTAATGACAGATGAATAAATGATTGCCTCTTGTTCCTCGGCAGGTAATAATGAGATTGATGGTGAATTTGAAAATGAAACCAGCGCTCCATCAGAAGAAACAATGACTCATGAAGATGCAACAATGCAGCTGGACAAACTGATGGCCTGTTTAGAATCCCAGATTGAAACCACATTGGCAGAACTGATGTTAGTACTTCTCCATGATCATGCTGCGCACAAACACTATGCAAATATAAAACAGAAAAAGCTCACACATTATTTTAGTGCATAAAACAGTCGTAAATGTAAGAAAAGTGTTCTTATATTTTTTTGTACAAGTGAAAAAAGGTATTACTGTACAACTTATGTTAATATACTATATAACATGTACTGTATTGGTTTTTTGTTTTTCCGGATTTTCCATCATTCAGATCAGTTCCGGTCCCACTTAATCTGGATAAATGAGGTTCTTGTGTAAAGTCAACTCGTGTCCTCATCCTGAGGTGGTGCAGCTCTTTTCAGGCATCCTCAATGGAGGTGAGCTGCATTTACCATTTCAACCACATACCAGCCCTCCTGCCATTCTTAAATTTCTGGCAATACCAGGAATTGAACCCAGGCCCCCGAGGACGGCAGCTAACAACACTAACCGTTACGCTATGGAGGCAGACTTCCATATGGTATATAGTGACTGACTGATCCTAGATATTTGATTGAATAGTATGAGACATCCTCTTCATCCTAGTGTATAGTTACGCCTCTTCTTTCCTCTTGTACCATCCACTTGGGCCTCTCCTTGCCTAGCACTTTGTGTCATTACTTCAACCGTTGTTCGCCCGATTTGTTCAGAGTAACATCAAGATGTCCTATTTCTTTTCCTCCATAATTCCCCCTCCCATTACAATATTTAAAATATCACTAGTTTTGATACATTAACAAGAACATAAATCTGTGGCTTGGATCTAAAAGGGCCAATGTCATTTTTTATCGAAATTAAGATATTAACTGATACAAACGCGTTTCATCCTGGCTTACAACATGTTAAAAGGGCCAATGTCTCTGTTAAGTACTAAACGAACAGTTAATGTTTAATTAAATAAGCCCTTGCCAATAATGTTAGATTACCAATAAAGATTAGAGACCTGGCAATTTTTGAAGAATATGATAGAAAAAAATAGCGTTTAATAAGGTGACTTCCACAGAGGAAGTATAAAGTTATTTAAAGTTAGAAGTTGAAAACAATAATTGGAAAACTATAAGCAAAACTTCAAATGCTCATAGCTCAAAAACAGGTTTTTTGACATTGGCCCTTTTAGAACCAAGCCACAGAAATGTTTTTATCTTTATTTTTGTGTATAATACCTTACATTTCAAAGGAAAGATGAATTAATACAAAGGATTTTGTGTTTGTGAAAATATCTCAGTCTATTTTCGGAGCTTGGTCAAGTGATGCATAACACCACCCAGTACGAAATAGTCAAATTATTATTATTATTATTATTATTATTACTTTTTGTAGGCTTCTGATTTTTTATGGAGTTATTTAGATGAATGTGTATTATGAAGATCTTCACAATCTACACAGCATAGGATGTACAGGATGGTTTACTGTAGACTAGAAACGATATATTTGAAAATATACGGTACCTGTTGTTGGCAGACATTTCTTCTACTTGTCCATTGGATTCTTGAGCAAGTCTTACAGCCAGTTCATGGTCCCGTTTCTCTTGCTCTAGTTGCTCACGGTAACGAGTGTCCTCCATTAGTTCCTTCTCCATCTGAGCCTGGTAAGCAAGCAATATCATATGAAACAAGGAAACAAACAAGAGCAGAGAAATAGATCGGATAGAATAGAAAGCTGAAATTGATAGAATAAAAATGGTACAAGATCAGTGTGATAAGAGAGAACAACAGACAGGACAAACAAGGACATGTAGCTACCTCTTCCATCACTTCTTCCCACACCTTGATGGGGTCGCAGTTGTGAACTGTGTTGCACAATTTGACTTGGCCTTATTTTATGGTCAGATGCCCTTCCTGACATCAACCCTCTGTGGAGGGATATATTGACTACTGGGTGTTTCTGTGGTAGTTGATAGTGTATTGCACTGTGTGTACATGAAGTAGAGTGCATTGAGACAAACACAAAGAAACAGTCTCAGAGTTAGAGGGTTTGTCTAGATGTGGCTAAAATCTCTGGCCTGGCTGGGAACTAAACTACTGATCCTCTGGTCCAGAGGTCATAATTCTGGCCTTTCAGCTAAAAAAGCCACACAGATTTCACAAATGTGAAAACACAAAACTGACAAACTCCACTCCTTCATATACAGCTCTCTACGTGAAAATGAAAGAGATTGTATATTTTGTGTTTGATCATATGTGTTTTTATGTTTGCCCTTGTCCCTATTACTTATACTGACCTGTTATCATGTTTATCCTTTGTGTAGGTTCCTACCCTCATTCCTAAAATTCAGCTTACTAGATATTAGCATCAAAGTGTTCTTCTCATATAATTGAGTCTAGATGGAAGTATGACTAGAGGTGAAATAACAATGGATTAATGGTTGCACACTCATAAACAGATTATTAGTACCAGTCTGAGGAAGATCCATAGATAGTTTGTGTAACTCTACTTTTAGCCGATGAGTAGTTCAACCCGACTCCTTGGCTGAATGGTCATATTGCACACTGACACAAAATATGATAAAAGGAGAACATTAGGGGTAAGGTACGAATAAGGTAATGAATTTTATTAATTTAGAAAAGATCTATACAGCAAATTCAGAGCAAAAGTTTGAGGAAGTCTTGTTACAGAAAAGTATTGGAAGAGAAATGATAAGAGTGGTAGAGGCAAGGTAGCATTTATGTGAAGGCATAAGTAGGTAAAATACATACTTAAAAATTGAAACCAGAATAAGTCTGTTAAAAGCAGCAAAGAATGATATCATGGGCACAGCAAAAGCAGCATATGGAAAACTAGGCAAAACTACTCCACATAAACAATTGAAATTTTGGGGATATATTGCTAATACAATGTAGGCACCTATTATGGAAGGGTTTCAAAAACTTCCACCTCTAAGGGGATAAAATGGGGGTAAAACGCAAAAAAAACAAAATATTCATTACTCTGAAAGTGTCTTCAGAACAAAACTGAAATATCACTCAATGATTACTCCTTTATGAACTAGATGTTAAACAGCACAAGTTTAGAAACAAAATTCAGTGGGGGTTAATATCTGAAAACAAACATATTAATTTCTCTGAAACTGTTTGACATGCAAGATTGAAATTTCACATGATGGTGATGGTTCCTCCTATATGTCTTAAATGTTGAATAAAATGTGGTTTTAAAATAATATACCCAAAAGGGGTTTCAACTGGGGGAGAGAGGGCTAATGACATAAATATAATTTCTCTCAAACCGTTCGGCATACGAGTTTGAAATTTCACATGCCAGTTGCTCCTACACAGGGTCTCTCATATAAACCCAGGCCAAATACACAGTGTTTGTACTCTGCACTACAGCAGCTGCAGTATCGGAAGCGTGTGCATAGTTCTTGAACTTGCAAGCAGTCTGCACGTGTTCAACCTAGCAACAGTCTGAATCTCAGCTGTCAACCTCGTGAAACAGTTATCACTGCAACACCGTGTTTTCATATGTAAAAGCTCTGGTTTCATCTTAATGGTCGTATGAACAGTCATAACTCTCGCTATTGGTGTTTATGAAGTACTTCATTAAGATAGGAATATTGGTAAAATCATTTAAGCTTAAATGATTGGGCTTAAATGACTTTAACACTTGCAATCGATGAAATTAAATTATGGTTTCCTTCTAGGAACCTTATTTTTTATAGGAAGATCGGTGTTTGATGTGCTGTTAGTGCAAGATGAATAATTGGGCCTATTTTTTTTCCACACAACAGTAAATGCAGAGAGGTACCAAGATGACATTTTGATGCTGTTCTTCCATTAGTTAACGGAAGAAGAAAAATCACGTGGGTGGTTTCAACAAGATTCAGCCCCTGCTCATACAGCAGAAGATTCCCCTCTTACAATCTCAGAAGAGTTTGCAGACAGAGTAATCAGTGCTGGTCTATTTGCCCCTCGTTCTCCAGATCTAACAGTGTGTAATGTTTACTTGTGGAGTAAAATGAAAGAAAAAAAAATGTATTGAACAAATCCTCACACATCGGAGGAACTGAAAGAAAACATTACAAATGAAATCAGAAATATTACAGTGACAGAACTCACTTGCGTCAGCCAGAACGTGGTTACCAGATACAATACCTGTATAACCCAGGAAGGACAAAATTTTCAGCATGTTTTATAAGGTAAGATTTCATATACGATTGTATACATGTTCAAAGCAGGGCGGCCGCACGTGACATAAGTTCGGCTGAGGCAGCTGCATGCGAGCTTGAAATTTCACATGATGGTTGTCCTAAATGTCGAATTTTAAATAACAAGTGGTTTTAAAATATGAATATTGGGGCAAAAGTCATGGCAACTATTTTTTTTCTTGTAGATATGTGAACAGATCACGAACGTATACATGTCGTGTGGAAGTTCTGCAGGCAGAGTGTGTATGCAGAACAACAGATGGCTCTGTGATAGTTGGTAGTAGCGCAGCGAAGGCTGTGAAATCAGTCAGTTGGTGAGTGTCGTGCAAGATGGAAGTAACCTGTGTTGAGCAGCGCACTTACATCAAAATAGCTGTTCTCCGAGGGAGAAATGCGATGGAATCTCACAGTGAATTAGTGGAAGCCCTTGGGAATAATGCCCTACCATACCGCACAGTAGCACGGTGGGTAGGAAAGTTTCAGCAAGCACGTGTGTCAACCAGTGATGAGCAACATTTGGGACGACCTGTCAGTGTGCGGACCGATGTGGCACATACAGTCATCGAGCAGCTCCTGGATGAAGACAGACGATGGACGCTACTGGAGTTAGACAGGGCAAGTGGCATCAAGAAACGCACTGTCCACAGGATATTGCGTAGTGAGCTGCAACTGCGCAAAATCGCATCGCGGTGGATACCACATGCACTGACGGAAGTTCAAAGGTGGGTGTGCTATGCAATATGCTCTGACCACCTTGCACGCTGGCAACAGGACGGCGATTAATTCTTGTCACGAATAATTGCCATTGATGAATTTTGGGCCAGGGCATACGAACCAGAACTGAAACGTCAGTCTGTGGAGTGGCGACATGCTGGATCACCAAGGAGGCAGAAGGTCAGTCAGAATCCTTCCTCAGTCAAATTGATGGTGATCATCGCGTATGACGTCAGGGATGTCATTGTTTGCCACTTTGTTTCATATGGTAGAACAGTGACCGCACAGTACTACAGGGACTTCCTGGTGTGACAGGTACAACGTGGCGTTCGGGAGAAACGTCCAGATCTTGTGGACAGTGCAATAATTCTGCACGACAATGCAAAACCACATAAAGCAGAGTATGTAGGGCAGCTACTGTTCATTGAGGATGGGAAGAATTGGATCACCCACCGCGCTCTTCCAACTTTTCGCCCTGTGACTTTGATCTAATTCGAAAGATCAAGGAACCACTACGTGGTACGCGGTTTGCAACATGAGAGGACATTGCTAATGCTGTGCACCAACAGGTGACCCGATTCACACATGGTACGGCAAATGCTGAGGCAGATGGTATTCGGCGCCTCCCACATCATTGGCAGCGTGTGGTGTCAGTAGCAGGGGACTACCTTGAGGGTCTTTAGGCCCAGGTTTGTCATGTCAACTTTATTTGTACTGTGTTTTCATTCTTTTGCACCGGGAGGGCCATATTGCCTGTATACTACCGTAATAAATTAGTGTGTTACCATATTTCACTGCTATTCATTGTCCACACATGTAGTTAACACCTTGTCCTTTTGTCTGTATATGTCACATTTTCCAACCAGACTGGTATCTTCAAGAAAAAAAATAGGCTGCTATGACTTTTGCCCCAACCTTCGTAATACAACCGCTAAGCCTGAAAACATAAATACTCATATCTCTGAAAGTGTTTGACTTACGAGGTTGAAATTCCACATGATGGTTGCTCATGTATGTAGCAATCTCAAATAAAAAGTGGTCTTAATAAAATACACCCATAAGGGATTTTGACTGGGGGTGGATGTGAGGCCTGCTGACAAAAATATCTATTTATCTGAAATTGCTTGACATACGAGGTTAAAACTTCACATGATGATTATTCCTGAATGCCCTACATTTTAACAAAGAAGTTGTCTTAAAACAACAAACCCTTAAGGGGTTTTAACTGGGGGTGAGTTCTGATGACACAGATATTTATTTCTCTGAAACCGTTCAACACACGAGGTTAAAATTTCACATTATGGTTGCTCCTATACATTCTAGATTTTAAATAATAACAGGTCTTAAAATAATACATCCCTAAGGGATTTTGGTTGGGGTGGGGGGGAAGGAGGAGATGAAGACTTATGACAAAATTATTCATCACTCCAAACCATTTGACGTATGAATTTGTTATTTTACAAGAATTTTGGATGTCGTAGGTGTCAAATATGAATGAATGAATGAAATCCTAGACCTGTTTTCCAGTCATTGACCAGGTCAGGGATGGAATGAATGAAGCCCCATCTTGTGGCAAGGACAGGAATTGTGCCAGCTGCCAAGGCCTGTCGCACTCCTCTGGGGCAATGATTACTGACTGACAGATGAAATGAGATGATAATGGAGAGTGTTGCTGGAACCGTAGTACCCAGAGAAAAACCTGTCCCGCCTCCGCTTTGTCCAGCACAAATCTCACATGGAGTGACCGGGACTTCAAGCACGGAACCCAGCGGTGAGAGACCAATGCACTGCCGTCTGAGCCATGGAGGTTCTTGTGTCAAATACAATATAATTACAAATATTTCATGTACATAAGGATTGGGACCATGTAGAAGTTGTTGAAGTTCTAAAACTAAGTCTTCACAACAGCCAAGGTATTCAACCGAATTTCCGATTTCTTTCCTGTATTGCCAAAAAAAATGTATTTGTAAATCTCAGGCATTTAGTTGAAATAATCTTAAACTTAGTACACAAGTGGAGGAACATTTTTTAAGATTGTATATCATTAACAGTATCTATGTATTCTTGCTCACATTGAATGTCTAATTTTTAAAGATTTCAAACTCTCAAACTACTAATCAAATTCCATAAGCTTAATGTATATACATACTAGGCCTAAATAATAATGGAGGATTCAACTTGATTTTTTATCAGGATTAGTGCTGCCCTCTAGAAACATACAATTATGTCTTAGATTTTAAATAAGAATTGGCACACCTCTAAGGGGTTTTGACTGGGTGGGGGTGGGGGTGGGGGTGGAGTTGGGGGTGAGCAATATGACAAAAGTATCCTTTTATATGAAATTGTGTGAATTACAAAGTTAAAATTTCAAATGATATCCTAGGTGTTAAATAACAGAAGGTTTGAAACAAATTTAACATCTCAGCGAGTTTTTTCACCTCCTAAGTGGATTTTCTGGAAACAAAAAAAATATGTGTTCCTTTATTTTTCAAGGAGATTCCAAATACCAATCTTCATGTCTCTAACACCTTCAGTTTTTGAGATATATAGTAAGTATCCTTATAAAAATAGTTCAACTCCTTTTTCACTTCTGGAATTGTCAGAGCTGTTCTCTAACTGGCCCCACAAAAGTTTATTTTCCTCAATTATACAAACTTAACTAATCATTTAATATGATTGAAATAAGCACACATGAACATTCTGTACTTTAATATTTAATAGAGGTGTCACATTATTTTCATTTTCAGAGAATGAGTAAAATAAAGGAATAAAAACCTGTGTATTACTATACTTTCTATTATTTACTTGAAACTCTTGCAGTAAAAGTTATGACTGCCCTCACTACCTGAGCAGGTTTAAATTGAGACCAACACTTTTTTAGGTAGGTAGTCCATATACTGAGCAAGAATTGGTACCTGTAGAAGCGCAGCTGTTTTCCTATCTTCTGCCTCTTGTCTTTTTCTTTCTTCTTCTTCAATCTTTCGTCGAGCTTCAATCTCTGCTTTCCTGAAAAATAGGGAAATCATTAGGGGAAGTATTCCAGTAATAGAAAAGTGTTGAGTAAAAGTAGTCAAATTTACTTGTAATAAATACTCGTTTTAGTAATTTTTACGTATATTTTACCAAATGTTTTTTCTTGTAATTTACTTCTTTAAATAAAAATGTAGTCATTACATTATAGTAATCAATATACATAAAATCAAGAGCTTGCAACATTAGAGCCTCAGCACTTGGGAAGCCAAGGATATGTAGGCAACATGAGATACCACATCTGAAACAATGTTTAGATACAGTATCAATACCCAAGACAAAAAAAAAGTAAGTTCGCCAGTTTGGCTGAATGGTCAGCACTGAATCCTTCACTTTAGAGAGCCTCGAATTTGATTCCTGGCCAGTTGGGGTTTTTAATCATGTCTGGTTAATGTGTTTGTGTTTGTTCCATTCCACACCACACTACACCACTTCCCACCACCAACCATCAATCATCACACAAGCATGCAATAGTGAATACATTCCTCCACAAAGAGTTGGCATCGGGAAGGGTTCCTGGTCATAAAACAGTGAGTCATAGTTTGCACCCGCGACACCACCACAATGTGGGATAAATGATAGAAGAAGACTAAAATCACAAAAATATTGATACTTCGATAAAATTGGAAACAAATATCAATATCTGTAATACTAATTTACGTATATAAAATCCTTATTTAACCTGTTTTTCACAGTGATACTGAGAAAACAAGAATATTTCAACAGCTGAAATTCATGCCAGATATAGGTTGTTGTTTCCCCTTTACAGGAAAAATACAATGAAACTCTCACAACCAGAAAATTGGTACTTTTTAAAGAAAATTACGTGTCTGAAGCTTCAATCTACTGTATGTGGTTGCCAGGAAGCACAGAATAACACAGAGTTGGCAACATGTATTACAATGCATTAGCTCACCGAAGCTGAGTTTTGTGCCAGTCACCATATTAGCAAAACCAGCTATGCCATACAATGAGCATAGAATAAGGTACAATAGAGCACCTCACCAATGTGATGCCAGAAATGAAGCCAACAGACATGCATGGCCACCATATTTTTGGGCCACGATATTATAGACTAGTTGCTGTCTATTATTGATCAAGTTATGACATTTAAAGTAAATACAAGAATTCTGTATTCTGATTTGAGTTCATTGAGATAAAGGATTTGCAACAAATATTAAGGTATGCAATTGAGAAAGAAATAAAAAAATCTACATTATAAATGACAGGATATTGAAAATGACAGTAAAATTGGCTGCAGAAGTCTTGACCCACTTCAACTGAATTCAAATGACAGTGCTAGTGGAATTTTACATTCACATTGCTCTTGACCCCTGTTCAGTCATTTTAAAATGACCCAAAATTAATATTTTTAAACCAAAAATCTGAAATGCAAATAGCTTCTTAGACCAAAATAACATTGAGATTTCACAAAACCAAATTCCAATAAATAGTTTCTAATATTCAATCGGATTCTCTTCACATTCAAATGAGAATTCATTTTCCAAAAGTAGCAAGACAAGTTAACATCATCAACCAACAGGTTCTGAAACTTGTGAAAGATGACAAAATAACATAAAAACTGACTCTGTAGAATATGATGCTGTTTATGAAGTACAGTAGTACGTTATCCTGTTGAATTTCTTAACTGTCTTCATCCATCAGGCATGCCACCTCACAAGACAGATATAAAATTTGGATGCATAGTAATATTCTTCTTCACAATCTACATACCCTCACAACCACAAAATGGTACTTTTTAAAGAAAATTACATGTCTGAAGCTTCACTGTAGGTGGCTGTCAAGGAACACAGTGGTTTGTGCAATGGAATCAGTTTGACTATGGTAAAGCTAGATAAAAATGCAGAAATTCTCATGGGCTCAGCTTCAGGAAGAATGTGTTTTATTCCAAGAATAGATTTGGAAATTTTGACACACCATTTTAACAGAGATAATTTCTTCTAAATTAAGCCTTCTCCATCACAGTCAACAAGCTAAATGCACAAACTTTACATAAATTTGGGCTCAATCACACCCATGAATAGCTTTTTCAAGAGTTTGCAGATCCATCAATGTCAAAGTACAATTCCCATCTAAACTATACTCAGTATGATTTGTAAGGAAAATTCATAATACCTGTTATGATTGATATGTATGTAATACAGGATTTCCAATAATTATCATTTTTTCTTTACCTTGGCAGTCTGTTCCTATGTGGGCATTCATGTCTCCCATTATCACCACTTCTTTATTTTTGATACACCTCTCCAGTTCCTCCAAGAACTGAAGAACTCCTCTAGACTCTCATCGGCTGGGTTGAGTGGCTCAGACAGTTGAGACGCTTGCCTTCTGACCCCAACTTGGCAGGTTCGATCCTGGCTCAGTCCGGTGGTATTTGAAGGTGCTCAAATGCAGAAGAAGAGCTACAGTACTACTAGATTTTTGTGAGAGGAATGGAATTAATACTAGGCAATACCATATTTTCTCACATAACTAATGCCTTTGCATAATTTATGTATCCCAATATTTTTGGGTCCAAAGTGGAGAAAAGGAAATGTTCCCGTATTTGATGCATCCACTTCTTTGATCATTCATCACGCAGTTCTGGATGCATTTCGAAATAAAGATGTCAACTACTCAAGTAGCAGTCTTCCTATTGTGAAACTGGGCATTCCAAATACTGTGCAACGTGCTGTTATCAGCCAGTAGGAAGCACCACTGCACTCGTTAATTGAGTGAATCGGCGCAGAAGTGATTCTAGTCTGGTACAAACATATTATACGAGTGTTTCAGGTATGGTACATGCGTTTTCTGTGATCTCAAAATTGTCTGTTAATCCGCAATAAGCAAGTACTGTATTTGAGTAATACTGCATCATATAAATTGCGGCGATCAGTCACACCAAAACATATAGGAATAGGGAAGCGGGCAGTCGCCCAGGTGGCATATTCCCTATCTGTTGTTTCCTAGCCTTTTTCTAAATGATTTCAAAGAAATTGGAAATTTATTGAACATCTCCCTTAGTAAGTTATTCCAATCCCTAACTCTCCTTCCTATAAATGAATATTTGCCCCAATTTGTCCTCCTGAATTCCAACTTTATCTTCATATTGGGATCTTTCCAACTTTTAAAGATGCCACTCAAACGTATTCATCTACTAATGTCATTCCACACCATCTCTCTGCTGACAACTTGGAACATACAACTTACACGTTATAATTCTCATGTTTGGTCCATATTGAAAAGTATGTAAAGACAAAGAATGTTACAAGTGTTTAATTTCCACGTATTCAATACAAAGAGAGATCTAGTAATTAAGAATTAAATCTTATCATATTAATTACAGGGACAAATTTTGCCCATTATTGAAGATAAAGTTGGAATTCAGGAGGACAAATTGGGGCAAATATTCATTTATAGGAAGGAGGGTTAGGGACTGGAATAACTTACTAAGGGAGATGTTCACCCGTAAGGTTTGAGATTAAGGCTGAAGATGCCATTATAATGGGCAAAACATGTCCCTGTAATTAATATGATAAGATTTAATTCTTAATTACTAGATCTCTCTTTGTATTGAATACGTGGAAATTAAATACTTGTAACATTCTTTGCCTTTACATACAACTTAGTCGAGCAGCTCGTCTTCTTTCTCACAATTCTTCCCAGCCCAAATGTTACAATATTTTTGTAATGCTACTCTTTTGTTGGAAATCACCCAGAATAAATCGAGCTGCATTTCTTTAGATTTTTTCCAGTTCTTCAATTAAGTAATCCTGGTGAAGGTCCCATACACTGGAACCATACTCTAGTTGGGGTCTTACCAGAGACTTATATGCTCTCTCCTTTACATCCTTACTACAACCCCTAAACACCCTCATAAACATGTGCAGAGATCTGTACCCTTTATTTACAATCATATTTATGTGATCACCCCAATGAAGATCTTTCCTTATATTAACACCTAGATACTTACAATGATCCCCAAAACAAACTTTCACCCCATCAACACAGTAATTAGAACTAAGAGGATTTCCTATTTGCGAAACTCACAACGTGACTTTTAATGCCGTTTATCATCATACCATTGCCTGCTGTCCATCTCACAACATTATCGAGGTCATGTTGCAGTTGCTCACAATCTTGTAACTATACAGAATAACATCATCTACAAATAGCCTTACCTTTGATTCCACTTTCTTACTCATATCATCTATATATATATAAAATAACTTGTCCTGACTGACTGACTGATTCATCATCGCAGAGCCAAAACTACTGGATGTAACGAAATGAAATTTTGGGGATATATTCATATTAAGATGTAGGTGCTCGCTAAGAGAGGATTTTTGGATATTCCGTCGCTAAGGGGGTGAAAAAGGGGGTGAAATTTTAAAATTATTGTATCTATATCTCAAAACTTTAAAAGTTTACAGATGTAAAAATTGGTATTTAGAATCTTCTTTAAAAATAAGGAAACACGTATTTTTTTGTTTTCAGAAAATCCCAATAGGAGGGGTGAAAAGGGGTGAAAATGGGGAAAATGGGTTGAATGCCCTTAATCAGTATACCAGTACTTATATCTCAGAAACTGAAGATATTACAGACCTGAAAATTGGTACTTTTGATCTCTTTTAAAAATAAAGAAACACGTATTTTTTTGTATTTGGAAAATCCAATTACTGGGAGGGTGAAAAGGGGGTGAATTTTTAAAATGAGTGAATCTATATCTCCAAACTTTTAAAGTTTGCAGGTGTAAAAATTGGTATTTAGAATCTTCATTAAACATAAAGAAACACGTATTTTTTTGTTTTCGGAAAATCGCAATAGGAGGGGTGAAAAGGGGTGAAAAATGGGTTGAATGCCTTTGATGAGGCTACATATATTTCAGAAACTGAAGATATTACAGACCTGAAAATTGGTGTTTGGGATCTCCTTTAAAGATAAAGAAACACGTATTTTTTTGTTTTTGGAAAATCCAATTAATGGGGAGGTGAAAAGGGGGTGATTTTTTAAAATGAGTGTATCTATATCTCAAAACTGTTACAGTTTATAGATGTAAAAATTGGTATTTAGAATCTTCTTTTAAAATAAGGAAACACGTATATTTTTGTTTTCAGAAAATCCTAATAGGAGGGGTGAAAAGGGTGAAAATAGGGAAAAATGGGTTGAATGCCTTCAATCAGGATACCGGTACTTATATCTCAGAAACTGAAGATATTACAGACCTGAAAATTGGTAATTTTGATCTCTTTTAAAAAAGAAATACGTATTTTTTTGTATTTGGAAAATCCAATTAATGGGAGGGTGAAAAGGAGGTGAATTTTTAAAATGAGTGAATCTATATCTCAAAAGTTTTAAAGTTTGCAGATATAAAAATTGGTATTTAGAATCTTCATTAAAAAATAAAGAAACACGTATTTTTTTTTTGTATTCGGAAAATCGCAATAGGAGGAGTGAAAAGGGGCTAAAAAGTGGTTGAATGCCTTTAATGAGGCTACTTATATATCAGAAACTGAAGATATTACAGACCTGAAAATTGGTGTTTGGGATCTCCGTTAAAAATAAAGAAACACGTATTTTTTTTGTTTCTGGAAAATCCAATTAAGGGGGGTGAAAAGGGGGTAATACTTTAAAATGAGTGTGCCTATCTCAAAAAATTTTAAGGTTATAGATGTGAAAATTGGTATTTAGAATCTCCTTTAAAAATAAATAAACACACGTATTTTTTCGTTAATGGAAATTCCAAATATTGTGGGGTAAAACGGGGGGAGGGTAAATTTTTTAAAATGAGTGTGTGTACATCTTAAAACTTTGAAATTTACAGATGTAAAAATTGGTAGTTAGAATCTCCTCTAAAAATAAAGGAACACGTATTTTTTGTTTCCTGTAAATCCCAATAGGAGGGGTGTCAAAGGGTGAAAAATGGGTTGAATACCTTTAATGAAGATACATATATCTCAGAAACGAAAGATATTACATAACTGAAAATTTGTATGTGGGATCTCCTTTAAAAATAAAGAAACAGGTATTTTTTAGTTTTTGGAAAATCCAATTAATGGCGGTTAAACAGGAGTGACAAATTGGGGTGAATTTTTGAAAGACTATATCTACAGAATATCTTGGAAACGTAAAATGTTACAGACGTAAAAAGTGGGTGTTTGGAATCTCCTGTAAATGTAAAGAAACATAGGTGATTTGTTTTTGGAAACTCCACTCAAGGGGAACTCAAAAGGGGTTAAATTTTAAAATGAGAATTTTTACAGTTTATCTCAAAAAATTAACATGTTACAGAAGTGAAAAATGGTATTTTTATCTCTATTAAACATAAAGAAACGTGTATTTTTAGTTTTCGGAAATACCACTTGGGTGCAGGGGGGGTAAAAGTGACTGAAAATGGTGTTGAATTCTATTAATTAGGCTACTGATAACTCAAAAATGAAGATGTTACAGACGTGAAATTTGATATTTGCAATCTGCTTTAAAAATAAAGAAACACGTGTTCTCGGAAAATCCAATGAAGGTGTGTGTGTGTGTGTGTGTGTGTGTGTGTGTGTGTGTGTGTGTGTGTGTGTGTGTGTGTGTGTGTGTGTGTGTGAAAGAATTGAAAAATTAATTGACTTAATTGTGTGAGAATACATACATCTAATAAAAACTAAAGTTGTTACAGACGTGAAAATTCGTATTTGGATCTCCTTTAAAAACAAAGAAAAACGCGTTTTGGGGGGAAACCATCTTGGAGGGCGGGAGTGTAAAGGAGTCGAATTCCTTTCATGAGGACACATAAATCAAAAACTGAAGAAGTTAGAGTCGTGATAATTTTTATTTAGAAGATCCTTTACTATTAAAGAAACAAGTATTTTTTTGTGGGAAAATTCACTTGGGGGGCGGGGGGGAGTAGTGTGAAATGAAGTGAAGAAAGTAAATTATTTTTATGGGGATATCTCAAAACTGAAGGTAATAAACGTGAACATTGGTGTTTGGAATCTCCTTTAAACATAAAGAAACAAGCCTTCTTTTAATTTTTTGGGGGGGAGAGGGGGGTGGCTGTAAATAAAATTAACGGCGGTGGGGTGTAGAAGGAGGTGAGACCAATTGATTTTACTGTTCTTAATGTACTTATAAGGATCCTCCGTTGCTTAGGCGGCAGCGCGCCGCCCTCTCTCAGCTGGATTCCGTGGTTCAAATCCCGGTCACTCCATGTGACATTCGTGCTGGACAAAAACGGAGGCGGGACAGGTTTTTCTAAGGATACTCCGGTTTTCCCTGTCATCATCCATTCCAGCAACACATAATAATAATAATAATAATAATAATAATAATAATAATAATAATAATAATAATGATGTTCCGGACCGTCGTCAAATGTGCGGACCGCGCTGGAAACGGCTCCTGGACAGGTAATGACTAAGAATGCAGTCCGGCCACGGGTTCAGTGCCGCCTAGGCACCCAGTATGACACCATGCCGGATGTCCTGAAGGATTTTATCCATATTAAAAATGATTTTAGGAAAAGATGGCAAAGATTTACGGACCCAACTGACCGGGAGGAATACTGAGCCTAGCCCGGGAAGTACGAAATCGATTGCTGGAAAAGAAGATTGAAAAATGGGAGGAAACATGCCGTAATCTAATAGAAAACAAGTCAGATCGGGAATTTTGGTTGATTCTTGCTGAAAACGAGTCAGATCGCGAATTTCGGCGGATTATATATCTAAAACAATAAGCATTCAATTATTAATTTCAGTATAATACCGTAGCGAAGCACGGGTATCTTGCTAGTTTATATATATAAGAAAACATAAAGGTCCAATAATACTGCCTTAAGGAATTCTCCTCTTAATTATTACAGGGTCAGATAAAGCTTCACCTACTATAATTCTCTAAGATATATTTTCTAGTAATATAGCAACCCATTCAGTCACTCTTTTTTCTAGTCCAATTACACTCTTTTTTGCCAGTAGTCTCCCTTGATCCACACTATCAAATGCTTTAGACAGGTCAATCGCAATAGAGTCCATTTGACCTCCTGAATTCACGATATTTGCTATATCTTGCTGGAATCCTACAAGCTGAGCTTCAGTGGATTAACCTTTCCTAAAACTGAACTGCCTTTTATCGAACCCGTTATTAATTTCGCAAACATGTCTAATATAATCAGAAAGAATGCCTTCCCAAAACTTACATGAAATGCATGTCAAACTTACTGGCCTGTAATTTTCTGCTTTATGTCTATCACCCTTTCCTTTATACACAGGGGCTACTATAGCAACTCTCCATTTATTTGGTATAGCTCTTTCAACCAATGATCAAATAAGTACTTTAGATATGGTACTATATCCCAACCCAGCCATTGTCTTTAGTATATCCCCAGAAATCTTATCGAGAGTGTAGTAAATAAACAAGTAAAATTCAGTACATTGATGGAATCTTATGAGACTGATGTGGTGATAGAAGTAGAATCATGGTTGAGAGAAGGGGTGGGTAATAGAGAAGTATTTCCAGAAGGGTATACAGTCTATCGTAGAGACCAAGGAGATAAAAAGGGAGGGGGGGTGTTTATTCTGGTGAAGGAAACTTATTGTTCACATGAATGGTTTACCGATGAAAGGGATGAAATATTAGGGATAAAATTAGTTTGTGATAATATGAAGGAGGTGGGAATTATAGGAACATATAGGCCTGGAAGAGTGGAAAGAGACATGGAAATATTTGAGAAAATAATAGATTATACTCATAAAAACAATAATAATGATACGGTAATAATTGGGGGAGATCTAAACTTGCCTGAAGTTGAATGGGATGGAGCTGCAAGTGAAGCCCATGAACAGAAACTGGCAAATAAGTCAATTTGGGAGGGAGGATTTACACAAGTAGTACAAGAACTGACTCATCTCAACAACTTGCTAGATGTATTCTTGGTTAAACCATGGGAAATTGTTGATAAAACTGAGGTAATTGAAGGCATAGGTGACCATAAGGCTGTAATAATGGATGTAGGACTTATACCAAAAATGCTTAATAAGAGGGTCACACAAGACAAGAAATTATACAGAAAAACTAAAGTTGATAAATTTGGGACTTACCTTAAATCACAATTCAATTGTTGGATAAGTGAAGGGAGTAATGTGGATACACTTTAAGCTAAATTTAAAGGAATCATTTGGGAAGGAGAGAAGAGATTTGTACCTGTTAAGAAGGGTAAAATGACCTCAGACCCTGTTTATTATACAAGGGAAATAAGGAAATTAAAATGAAAATGTAGAATAGTAAACAGGAAAATCAAAGAGGGTAGGGAGAATAGAGAAACTAGAAAACAGCTAATGAGGGAACTGAATAGAGTGAAAAAGGAAACAAAAGAGAAATATATGAATGGCATACTTCAAGAGGGTAATGACCACAAAAGGGAAATGGAAAAAGATGTATCATATATTAGGAATCAAAAAGGAAAAGGAATCCAAATTCCTACAATGGTGGGAGAAGGGGGTGAACACTATTCAACAGATACTGAGAAAGCAAATCTATTTAGTAGGGAATTCAGAGATTCAGTAGATGATTGTCAGGAGTTGGAAACAGTAACAGAAGATAGAGAGGGAGAGACACAGAGGGAAACAAGAAGCTTCTCATTCACAAATGAAGACATTTTCAGAGAAATCCAACTGCTTCAGCAAGGAAAAGCAGCAGGAAATGATCAAATTACTGGGGAGGTATTAAAGACAATGGGGTGGTACATAGTGCCTTATTTAAAATTTCTCTTTGACTATGTCATAAATAATAGTGTAATACCAAAAGAATGGAAGGAATCTATAATAATACCAATTTATAAAGGAAAGGGTGATAAAAGGAAACCAGAGAACTACAGACCAATCAGCCTGACCAGTATAGTTTGTAAAATACTGGAGATTTTAATAGCAAAGTACATCAGAGGGATATGTGATGATAAAAATTGGTTCATGAGGAGGCAGTATGGATTTAGAAAGAAATTTTCTTGTGAGGCACAACTGGTGGGATTTCAGCAGAACATATCAGATCAGTTGGATTCAGGAGGCCAGTTAGATTGCATAGCCATAGATCTTTCCAAAGCCTTTGTTAGAGTGGAACATGGAATATTATTAAAGAAATTGGAGGGAATAGGATTGGACGTAAGGGTTATACGTTGGATAACAACATTTCTAAATTCAAGGGTTCAGAAAGTCAAAGTAGGAAATAATATATCACAGGAAAAGAAAGTTTGGAAGGGAATCGCACAGGGTAGTATAATCAGTCCGTTACTTTTCTTAATATACACAAATGATTTAGGGAACAATATAACATCAAAAATAAGATTGTATGCAGATGATATAATTGTTTATAGGGAAATAAATAACATTGAGGATTGTTCAGAATTACAAAGGGACCTTGAAAGTATCCAACAGTGGGTTGAAGAAAATAATATGAAGGTTAATGGAGGCAAATCAACTGTTACAACTTTTACAAACAGGAGCTTTAAAACTGAATTTGAATATACTTTGGATGAGGTAGTTATCCCAAAAGATGGCAAGTTCAAATACTTAGGTGTGAAATTTGAAAGTAATTTGCACTGGAAGGGTCATGTTGATGACATTGTTGGGAAAGCATACAGATCGTTACATGTCATAATGAGGCTACTTAAAGGATGCAACAAAGAATTAAAAGAAAAAAGTTACTTAAGTATGGTTCGTGCATTATTCGAATACGCAAACAGTGTTTGGGATCCTCACCAAGAATACCTAATAAAAGAAATAGATAGTGTGCAGCGGAAAGCAGCAAGATTTGTAACATGGGATTTCAGGAGAAAGAGTAGTGTATCAGAAATGTTAGAGGAACTTGGGTGGGAAACTTTAAGTAAGAGAAGGGAGAAAACTAGACTTATAGGATTATATAGAGCCTATACGGGAGAAGAAACATGGAGAGAAATCCGTGAGAGGCTTCAGTTGGAAACTAATTATATTGGCAGAACTGACCACAAGTATAAAATTAGAAGGAATTTTAGCAGAAGCGACTGGGGTAAATTTTCATTCATTGGGAAGGGCGTGAAGGAGTGGAACAGTTTACCAGGAGTAGTGTTTGATCCTTTTCCAAAATCTGTACAGGTATTCAAGAAGAGAATAAACAGCAACAGGGAAAATAAATGAAATGTTAGAGGGCATTCAACCAGTGCAGGATATTGTAAATAAAAAATGTGTGTTTAACCCTTAAATTGGCAGAGAAAAATAATGTTGTGTACAAATAGTTTTATACTTTTTATTGCATACATTGATGCTAAGGAATGTGGGAAAAATATTTTAAAAAATGTTTGAATTCCTTAAACCCACTTTCTTGTATGTGCCATTTTTGGCACATTGCTAAGTTGTAGAGAATATAACCACAGTTTTGTGTGTGCCAAAAATGGCACATTGCTAAGTATTAGAGAATATAAGGTAGAGGGAAAATCAATAAATTTTAGTCAATCATATACTATATTTAATAACTTCATCGTAGTAGAATTAATTTTATTAAACATTGTAATACTTTACATAATCAAAAAACATAAAACATAAACCCAAAACAAGGTATATGCCAAATTTTGCCTAAAAAGCACTGTATACAGCAGTTTTTAGTCTGGAATTTTATATTCACTGTTTCATTTTTCATCTTTTTTACAACTTACAACTTACTGTTTCATTGTTAATTTTACAATTTCACAATTTATTGTGGAATCCTATGAAGCAATTACTGTTTTCCTTTAAACATAATCTTACTTCGCACTTACTGCACTGGATTACTGATTTCCCTTTCACACAATATCTACACCTCCTTCTCGTTGTATAAACTGGGAAGTGTGCAACAAAGTCATGACGGACATCTTCTGATGGTCCTGGAACTGATGGCTCCTTTATTATCTTCTCTGGGAGGTTCATTTTTTTCATATTTCTTCCATTTTCTCTCGTCCTGTTACATTTCAGAAGACACTGATATATTTCGTATCGAAACTCTTTCAGTGTCATCTTGTTTTTGAGACCTTTCAGGCGTAGTTCTCTCCTCTGTAACAACCAGGCATTATTGAGGCAGATGTCTATCATCTGTGCAAAAATCTGAAGATACCAACGTTTTGTTTTGAGCCTAATTCTATAGAGTGCAACTAGCATGCCTGCAATGTCAACACCACCCATATGGGTGTTATATTCTTTCACAACATTTGGGCAATCTACTTCAACACTTTGTTTCAGTTCTTTTGAGTATCTCTTTACTTTACTGACAGGGTAAGCATCAGCAAAAGAGCTTATGATAGTCACAGGCTTATTGTCTTGCCATCGAACAATGTTAATTTTTTCCTCTTCTGAAACAATCTGGCTGATGGATCCTCTCCCCCTTCCCTTTAGCTCTTTCTGATCAGGCAAGTCGTAACTTTGTGTTCTGTAGCTGGCTATTACTCCAAGGCTGAAAATCCCAAATTCATTTCTCAGGTAATGAATCAAATCTACTGAGGTGAAATAATTATCGAAGTACACTATTGATAAAGGACTATCGACAATAGATTTACATAATGCTATCACAACTTTTCCTCCAAGACCAAATTGAGACTCCTTTTCACTAAAAGTGTATCCAAGGAATGTATTCTCACCGCCATACAACACAAAATCGTATACAATTCCACTGATGCCAGCCAAAACAAACATTTTGAAACACCACTTCTTAGTTTTTTTCGGACAATACTGCTTTCTAGAACCTGCTTTCCTTCCTTTGTATGGAATGATCATTTTATCAATTGAGAAACGCTGTTCTTGGGGAATAGATAAACATCCCTGTCTAATAATATCACAGACTGGTCGAACTTTAAAGTATCTGTCATCATTCACATCCTCATCGTTCACAAAATGTATGAACCGTCTTATCTGTTGGTATTGCTTTAGAGACATGACATCACCTACTCCTGAATACCGAAATTTGTGAGACCAGTAGTCAGTGTAAGAAGGCATTGAAACTATGCCCATCAATATTTCGATTGCAATAAAGTCACATATTTCTTCTTTGGTAACACCGAGTGATTTGCCTCTATTTTGTACCGAATAAAGATTGGTATTATAAACAATCAAGTCCACCAAAGTATCAGAGAAAAATGTTTTAAAATATTTGAAAGGAGTTTTGATTGTATCAGGAATTTGCAGGTCCCTACGTACAAAGTCTGGTTTATCAGCTAAAGACCCAGGTCTCCATTTGTATTTATCTTTGGGTACAGTCTTTGATTTTATTTTTCTGGTAGTTTTCACTATGCACTGTTGTTTTTCACAGATTTGTTCGCATTGTCTTTGGATGTATGGGACATTTTGTTAGCAGGTTGATATCCAGCAGGTGGTGTGAAACTTCTTCGTTTTTTGATAATGATCCAGTTAGTTTTATGCTGTTGGAAGTAATAGTGCAATTTGGTTCAACACTTTCACTGTTGTTACTTTTTACCGAACGTGTTATCATACCTGAAGTAGAAGGTGATTCCTTGGATGAATTAGAAACTTGTGCAAAGTCTGAAGACAGTAAACCTGGATGATTAGAGATAGGCACACTTTCCGTGGATTCGGCTAACGACAATTCATCAGTATGAATAATGTTGCCAGCAAATGGAGAAATAACAGCTTCAGGACCAGTCTCACAACAAGATGCAACGGTCTCAGCACTACAACCAGCAGCCACCAGGCCAGAATCACCAATACTTCTACTCAGTTCACTTCCCATGATATTGTGAGGAGATGGAACCACTGCTGCAATCGAATTGTCACAAAATGTATCTTCCCCAAATTCTGTAGGTTCATTTATTTTTGAAGCAATACCATCTGTTGTGTCCAAAAAGTCATATTTATCAAAACTGTCAAGCATTTCCACAAGCTCGTCTGGAAGAAATGGTGGAGGTGAACTCACATTGTCACTATCAGATTCACAGTCACTTGCAGTCTCCTTATAGGCATTTTCCAAAAAATAATGAAGTTCATCCTTTTCTTCGTCATCAAGATCTGAACCAATGTCCGGTGATCCTGGCTCAGGAATTAACGCCATTATTCTCCTTGTGCGATGGGAAAATGCCTCATTTTCTTCCTAAAATTGAAATGAGTATCGTATAGTAAATGTTACATAAAATATGTAACTTATAACATATGGTTTCTGTCACAGAAAATTGAATAAAAATCATATGCATTGTGCACAAAAGTTTGAAACAGAGGAGCTATATTGAATATTTCAGGAAATTCTGAAACTTACAGGTATTACTGAATATTTGGCACTGTGCCATTTCTGGCACACTTGTACAAATAGCAGCTCTCTCGTAAATTTGGTAATGTGCCAAAAATGGCACGCTATAATTCAACTTATTATAACTACTCTAATTTAGTGTTTAGAAGAAAATAACAAGCATTAGCCAAAATTCTAAACCTTCTTGCTTATAATTTGACAACTGGAAACTATTGTTTTAGCTCTACGAACACGATTTGAAACATATATTTACCTGCTGTCTAGGGTGACCGCGCTTTCTCTCCGCCATGTTCACTCAAAGTAGATGCAGTACACAGTTGCACCGGCAGATGGAGACATAAATATTTCCACGTGCTGTAGAATGTCCGACAAATACATAGTCATAAGGAAATATGCAAAGCTAGACTTGATGATTTGATAATATTTTTTAAATATTAGTGTGCCAAAAATGGCACATCGTCAAGTTAAGGGTTAAAAAAAAATTAATTCCATCCCCTGGTCCATGGAGTTTGGACAGCCAAAGTAGGGGACTGCCTGTAGGGGTGAAGTACAGTGGGGACTTCGAGGGCCCTGGGACCGCTAGGGTAGCTGTGAAGGCCCTTCAGGAACTCTGAAAAGTGGTGGCAAAAGGGGGCTCTGGTTAAGACACAGCAGGTCGTTATGCTACTTAGGTTCCAAAATGGTAAAAAAAAAAAAAAAAAATAAAAAAAAAAAATGCAATGTAAATTTTAATCTTATACCAGTTGCATAGTATTATTTGAAGTAATTCCACATACTGTATATGAGTTGACTATGTTTGTAAGTATAGGAGATATTATAAGTAGAATTTTGTAAACAATATAAGTTTATTAAGGATGATCTGTTTGTTTAATAGAAAAAAATTGTTAGCATATATTGTATATTATTGTATTCTAGAAAAAAAAAAGATTCTTCTCTTGTTAATTTAAAATTTAGCGCTTGACAATAATGTATTTTAGTGTAACATTTGCCACCGAGGTAGACACCTCATTTTCAAATAAAGAGATTTTGATTTGGTTTTGATTCCAGCCACTTTTCTAGTTTTCAACTTTGTATCTTATTGTAAAAGTTATTGTTATCATATGTACATTTTAATACTTCTTTAGCATTAGTCACCTCCTCTTGTAACCAACACATACTGCTGACTGAATACTATACTTCTTTCTCCCTTTTGAAGATCCTCACATATACACTCCCCTTGTTCATTAATTATTCCTGGAATGTCCTTGGAACCTGTTTCTGCCTTAAAGTACCTATACATACCCTTCCATTTTTCACTGAAATTTGTATGACTGCCAACTATGCTTGCCATCATGTTATCCTTAGCTGCCTTCTTTGCTAGATTCACTATCCTAGTGAGTTCCTTAAATTTCTCCTTACTTCCACAGCCATTTCTAATTCTATTTGCACCTCCTTCTTAGTCTCTTTCTTTCTCTATTATAATAAGGTGGGTCTTTACCATTCCTTACCACCTTTAAACGTACAAACCTATTTTCACATTCCTCAAGAATTGCTTTAAACCCATCCCAGAGTCTGTTTACATTTTTATTTACCGTTTTCCACCGATCATATTTAATTTTTGAAACTGCCTCATTACCCAAAACACTGTTCATTTACTTCTTCCCTCTCTTCCTAAGATTCTTTATTACTGTCAAGTCCAGAAAGGTTTCCTTGCTGCTTGACCTAGCCTTTCCAAGTTATTACCAAAATCTTCCCGCGACTTCCTTTTGGATTCAACAACTATTTGTTTCGCTCAGTTTCTTTCCTCTATGTACAATTCCCTGTCTACATCAGCCCTTGTTTGGAGCCATTTCTGATAAACCTTCTTTTTATATTTACAAGCTGCTCTCACTTCATCATTCCACCGAGATGTTCGCTTTTCCCCATCTTTACACACAGCTGTTTCTAGGCATTCCCTTGCTGTTTCTACTACAGCATCCCTGTATGTCACCCATACTCTTTCTATATCCTGACCCTGCTTACTGTCCAATGTTTGGAACTTCTCACTGATCATATCCATGTATTTCTGTGTAATTTCCTCATCCTGGGGATTTTCTACCCTTATTCGTTTGCAGACAGATTTCACTTTCTCTATCCTAGGCAACATATATCTAAGAGGCAGTCTTGATGGTAGAGTTGAGTTATTGCTTAGTTGGAGTTATGGTTTAACAGGAGTATACTTGTGACCACGTGTTGTGGATGACATGCATGTCAGTAGTCATCTGTTTCAGGTTGTATTCTCCAGGTGCTCCGTGATAGGCACTTGTTAAAATGGTGGTATGTTGTTCTCGGAGTGAAGTGTTTTGTTTGCGATGGCAGTGATTAAGGTTATGTGTATTTAAGTTATAAATAAATGTGAATAAATAAGTGTACCAACTGACAGCATTTTGTGTGCGTCTTTGTGGATACTTCAGTTTAAGCCCACCCATCACAATGAATGGAAGTTGAACAACCAGATGTTAAACTTTATAATAATATATTGTATTTGTCTCTCTTGAATAATTTTGCCTAGTTCAAAGTACTGCACTTCTTATACTTGATTCCATTTCACCATAGTAATGGATATGCTTCTATATTATGTGTATTACTTCATGCTTTTACACAAGCAATGACATCCAAGACTTTCACTTTCAAATGTTAAAAATATTCTAATTGAATTAATACTAAAGGAAATGCAAAAGTGGGCAGGTAAAGAACTAATTAGTGACAATGTTTCTGAAGTGAAATGAGCGCCAGTTTGTTCATCCCCAGATTGTTGTACATTCAACCAATAATATTTCTGAGTTACAATAGTTGTAATATTAAATATTCAGTGCCATTTTAAAGTTATATTAATACAGGATCATTCCCACAAAATTATAAAGATTTCATGTGCTTTAAGGATACCATTTAGTTTCAATGTAAGTGAGAATTCTGAATATGTTCTTTTCTTCGACAAGTGCTTTATTTTATTTTATTTTATTTTATGATCCCACACAAACACACATTTTTCCTTGCTTTGGTTTAGGTTACTGTAGTCACGTCCTAGTTCGTGAACCATGGGCAATGGTTGAGTGGCCTAGTAAGTGGTCCTGAGAGTCGGGATACCAGGTGCTATGGAATGGGAGTGGGCATCTAGGACATATTCTGAGTCATGGGCCTTCTTGTGCTCAGGCGGCTAGGACTATACAATTCACCGATGGTCCATAACCCGTTAGAGGTGAGATCCTCACTTGGACTATGTGCAAGTAGGGTAGCATCCTGCTTCATGAATTTACCGAGCTCAGAACATTTTAAGCAAGCCTCGGACCTATGGGAGTAACAGAGTCCCACTCCCATTTGACAGACGAGGGACTCCTTGGAAACAAATTGGCAAACGAAATGGAATTCGATGGGGAGCTATCAATATTAATGGGGCTTATGGAAGGAAGAAAGTAGAACTGGCTAAGTCAGCAAAGAGGATGCATCTGGATGTGCTAGGAGTAAGTGATATTCGGGTAAAGGGAGATAACGAGGAAGAGATAGCAGATTATAAAGTGTACTTGACGGGTGTTAGAAAGGGAAGGGCAGAGTCTGGGGTAGGGCTCTTTATCAGGAATATCATTGCATCCACCATAGTTTCTGTTAGGCACGTAAATGAGTGAATGATGTGGGTAGATTTGTCAGTTGGAGGAATTAGGACTAAAATTGTCTCCGTGTATCCACCATGTGAGGGTGCAGACAAGGATGAAGTTGACAAGTTTTATGAAGCATTGAGTGACATTGTGGTCAGTGTCAACAGCAAGGATAGGATAGTGCTGATGGGCGATTTCAATGCAAGAGTTGGGAATAGAATTTAAGAATGTGAAAGGGTGATTAGTAAATGTGGGGAAGATATGGAAGCTAATGGGAATGGGAAGCGTTTGCTGGACTTCTGTCCTAGTATGGGTTTAGCTGTTACGAATACATTCTTCAAGTATAAGGCTATTCACCGCTACACATGGGAGGCTATGGGTACCAGATCCATAATAGACTATGTCTTAACTGACTTCGAATTCAGGAAATCTGTTAGGAATGTACAAGTTTCTCAGGGATTTTACGATGGTACAGACCACTATCTGATCTGTAGTGAACTAAGTATCCCTAGGCCTAGGGTAGAGAAAGTGAAATCTGTCTGCAAACGAATAAGGGTAGAAAATCTCCAGGACGAGGAAATTAGACAGAAGTACATCGATGTGATTAGTGAGAAGTTTCGAACAGTAGACAGTAAGCAGGTTCAGGATATAGAAAGTGAATGGGTGGCATACAGGGATGCTGTAGTAGAAACAGCAAGGGAATGCCTAAGAACAACTGTGTGTAAATATGGGAAAAGGCAAACATCTTGGTGGAATGATGAAGTGAGAGCAGCTTGTAAACGTAAAAAGAAGGCAGACAGGAATTTGTACGTAGATGAAAGAAACAAGAGTGAAACAAATAGTTGTTGAATCCAAAAAGAAGTCATGGGAAGATTTTGGTAATAACCTGGAAAGGCTAGGTCAAGCAGCAGGGAAATCTTTCTGGACAGTAATAAAGAAAGGAAGGGAGGGAAAAAGGAAGTGAACAGTGTATTGAGTAATTCAGGTGAATTCATAATAGATCCCAGGGAATCACTGGAGAGGTGGAGGGAATATTTTGAACATCTTCTCAATGTAAAAGGAAATCATCCTCATGGTGGTGTTGTGAACAGCCAAGCACATGGGGAGGAGGAAAATGATGTTGGTGAAATTATGCTTGAGGAAGTGGAAAGATGGTAAATAAACTCCATTGTCATAAAGCAGCAGGAATAGATGAAATTAGACCTGAAATGGTTAAGTATAGTGGGATGGCAGGGATGAAATGGCTTCATAGAGTAGTAAACTAAGCATGGAGTGTTGGTAAGGTACCTTCAAATTGGACAAAAGCAGTAATTGCACCTATCTATAAACAAGGGAACAGGAAGGTTTGCAACAACTATCGAGGTATCTCATTGATTAGTATACCAGGCAAAGTATTCACTGGCATCTTGGAAGGTAGGGTGCGATCAGTCATAGAGAGGAAGTTGGATGAAAACCAGTGTGGATTCAGACCACAGAAAGGCTGTCAGGATCAGATTTTCAGTATGCGCCAGGAAATTGAAAAATTCTATGAGAGGAATAGGCAGTTGTGTTTATGTTTCGTAGATCTAGAGAAAACATATGACAGGGTACCGAGGGAAAAGATGTTCGCTATACTGGGGGACTATGGAATTAAAGGTAGATTATTAAAATCAATCAAAGGCATTTATGTTGACAATTGGGCTTCAGTAAGAATTGATGGTAGAATGAGTTCTTGTTTCAGGGTACTTACAGGGGTTAGATAAAGCTGTAATCTTTCACCTTTGCTGTTCGTAGTTTACATGGATCATCTGCTGAAAGGTATAAAATGACAGGGAGGGATTCAGTTAGGTGGAAATGTAGTAAGTAGTTTGGCCTATGCTGACGACTTGGTCTTAATAGCAGATTGTGCGGAAAGCCTGCAGTCTAATATCTTGGAACTTGAAAATAGGTGCAATGTGTATTGTATGAAAATTAGCCTCTCGAAGACTAAATTGATGTCACTAGATAAGAAATTCAACAGAATTGAATGTCAGATTGGTGATACAAAGCTAGAACAGGTCGATAATTTCAAATATTTAGGTTGTGTGTTCTCCCAGGATGGTAATATAGTAAGTGAGATTGAATCAAGGTGTTGTAAAGCTAATGCAGTGAGCTTGCAGTTGCAATCAACAGTATTCTGTAAGAAGGAAGTCAGCTCCCAGACGAAACTATCTTTACATCGGTCTGTTTTCAGACCAACTTTGCTTTACAGGAGTGAAAGCTGGGTGGACTCAGGATATCTTATTCATAAGTTAGAAGTAACAGATATGAAAGTAGGAAGAATGATTGCTGGTACAAACAGGTGAGAACAATGGCAGGACGGCACTCGGAATGAGGAGATAACGGCTAATTTAGGAATGAACTTGATAGATGAAGCTGTATGCATAAACCGGCTTCAGTGGTGGGGTCATGTGAGGCGAATGGAGGAGGATAGGTTACCTAGGAGAATAATGAACTCTGTTATGGAGGGTAAGAGAAGTAGAGGTAGACCAAGACGACGATGGTTAGACTCGGTTTCTAACGATTTAAACATAAGAGGTATAGAACTAAATGAGGCCACAACACTAGTTCCACATCAAGGATTGTGGCAACGGTTAGTAAATTCACAGAGGCTTGCAGACTGAACGCTGAAAGGCATAACAGTCTAAAATGATAATGTATGTATGTATGTAAATATATTGGTTATAAGTTTATTATTACCTTTTATTACTTTTTCAAAATTTTTAACTAGCCTAATTTGGTGTCAAAGGCCACTAATTGTTGTTATTATTATTATTATTATTATTATTATTATTATTATTATTATTATTATTATTATTATTATTATTATTATTATTATCTTTTATTTTTTTGCATTGTTATGCCTGACTATGGAGTGCGGTTGAATTTATTTAGCTGATGTTTTTGCTTTATCCTTCTCCCAAAATCTCTTCATCCTCTTACTAAGTTTTTTCCTGTGTTCTTCTGTGCAGGTGTTCTGGTGTTGGTTTTGTCTGCAAAATGGAGATTATCGATTAGTGTTCAGAATTTACATCTATCCCATTTAATTTTCTCAGTGGTGTTGATTTCCTGTAGGTCTGTTACAGATTCATTAAGTCAGTTGCTCTTGGTTTCTAATGAAAGGGCAAGGTTGAAAATTATTTTAGTCATTCTATGCTCGCTCATTCCGAGAATATGCCCATAGAATTTCAATCACCTTTTTCTGAAGGTGTGTGAGATTTTTCCAGCACGACAATATATTTCCTAAGATTTCTTTTTCATCCAGATTCCATCTCTAGAAACTGGGCCGAAGATTTTCCACAGAATTGTCCTCTCTTGCCTTTTTATGTCTTTGATTAATGATCTACCACCCATGATTAAGATTTCCGATGCATATAATGCTTTGGGTTTGATTACTGAATTATAATGCCTTAGTTTTGCTTTCCTAGATATTGATGTTTTGTTATATGAATTCCAGGTGATTCAGTAGGCTTTCTGTAATTTAGAGATCCTCTCTTTATTTGCCTCACAATTTAACCCAGATGACTGAATAATTTCTTCTATGTATTTAAAATAGGAATTCACTTGAGAAATTTTGCCAAAATTTTCTTATCACAGGTTATCCAACTAAATATAATGGGGCTCCTTCCATGTACCGAGTTTTATCGTTAGAAATTTGAAGTCCTATTTTGTTGGCAATTTCATGACATTTTTTAACTGAATGAACTGTTTCTTGTCTATTATTGGAAAGAATTACTAAGTCATCTGCCAAGGTCAGACACTTCACATGAATTTTATCTTTGAGTAGTCTGCCAAGGGTCACTCATTTAATTTCCTTTTCCCAGGTTCCTATTATTTTTTTCAAGTATGAATTGAATAAGAGAGGCAATAGTCCATCTCCTACCAGGCAAGTTGACCATGCGGTTAGGAGCGCGCAGCTGTGAACTTGTATCCGGGAGATAGTGGGTTCAAACCCCACTGTCGGCAGCCCTGCAGATGGTTTTCCGTGGTTTCCCATTTTCACACCAGGCAAATGGTGGGGCTGTACCTTAATTAAGGCCACGGCCACTTCCTTCCATTCCTAGGCCTTTCCTATCCCATTGTCGCCATAAGACATATCTGTGTTGGTGCGAAGTAAAACAAATAGCTAAAAAAAAAGTCCATATCCTTGTCAGACCTCTGTGTTAACAGTAAAGGCTCAGATATTTCACCTAGGAATTTAACTTTACAAGTGGTGTTAGTTAACCGCCCCTAGCGTGTGTCATACAATGGTGTGCCCAATGGTCTGCTATGGTCACAGCGTGTACGGTGCAATGGAGTGCCGTGACATTTGAAACACCCGCAATGTGGATTTTGTAATACCAGTAGTTATTGCTTTATCACAAGATGGCAGGAAGAGGTAACTTTCGGCCATACTTTGAGCTATCTATTATTGTCAAGAGATGTCGCATTTGTTCGCAGTCATTTATTTTTCAAAACTCTACACACATTTTAAGTTTGCTTGGCGGCGTTGTTGGTGATGCAGAAATATCTAATTTACTCATTATTAATGATGGAGAATGTAATTCAGAGTGTGAGAGTAATACAGAGGATGAGTTTGCTATAAATCCAGTGAAGATAGTGACGCTAATAATGTAATTCATGATAATACGCCAAGAAATGCCTAAGGTGACTACTACACAGTTGTTTGCTTGCACATTTGGAAATTATAACGAAATTCATATGATACTGCACTCAGCATTGGGAGTAGGCTAGAAATAAAGCACACTGTGGGTGCTATCTGGAGTTTAACCCCTCAGCAACAGGGAATGTTTGAGTGCCGCTTTACCCAGTGGACGGGGATGATTCAGATATAAGCACTAAGAAAATGCAGTGATCTCTTTAAAAATTTACTGTTACAACAGTTTAGCTCAGATTATTTTCAAATGTTTACATTAGAGTCTCATAGTAATGTAATTTACATTCATTAACTTTATATTTACCTTTTGGTTTGAAGAGACCTTCCACATTTTGAATGAAATGAAAGTGACATGCTTGTATTTGCCTGGGTTGTTTCATAATGCAATGAAAACTAGGGTAATCATTGCCTTGGGAACTTTGAGCAGAAGAACAATAGTTCAAAGATTCATTTAGCACAAATTCCAGGTTAATGGGATGATTGGTTCATGAGAAACTAGGCGTATAATTTGGTGTGTTTTGTCATCAATTATTTGGCCATGCACACCATGCCTTCCCATTCCTTATGTTATGCATCCACTCTCACTTTACTCAGTTCAGTCTGGTGTAGTGCTTTTATCATGTGATTTATTAAAAACCAGTACTTCTCTTTCATTCAAACTGCTCTGTGTCATGCTACTGCGCCATGCAATATTGTATTCCAAAGTGACATAGAGTCAAGTAATTATGAGTCATAAGTGGTTTTAAGGCATTGAATTATAAGAATTCTCACCAGATGATGTCAATATTCATATCAGTGAAGAGATGGCGATTTATACTATCAATCTACGTAAGGAAACATCCTGTAATGAAACATACATCTGCTAGATTGCAGCAGGAATTTAAGCCTATATGCTCTCAAGCAGAAAGAGGTCAGACTATTTCAAACACTTTAGAACAAAAGAAAAAAAAATGCTGATTTGGGCTGATTCATACATACAAGGAAGGCAGAGATCTTCACCTTCAAAGATATACTATTTCCATCTTGACAACTTTAAAATGTTACAAGCTAAACAAAATGAAGTTAGGTCTGCAAGGGTCTATACCATGCATGGAGGCCGGCAGCATGTGAAGAAAAGGAGGTCTATACAGCGTATGGAGGTTGGGGTCAAGGGATTAACAACGTCACGCTTGAGGGGTCAATGTTTGTCTGATCAGTTCTCTTATTTTCCTATCATCATCATCATCATCTGCAGTTCTTATTTTCCTATTTACTTTTAATTTTTCTAGTATACTGAAAAGTGTACATCAGTCTATAGAGTCATACGCCTTCCTGAAGTCAACAAAAGTGATCACTGTTTGTCTGGTTTTATGCATTTTTAATATAGTTTTGAGATTCAGAATTTGTTATGAACAGAATTTGCCCTTTCTGTAACCTGCCTGATATTCATCTATTTGATGATCAGTTTGTCTTTCAAGTCTTGAGAGAATTTTGTAACTGGTATAAAGGAAATCCCTCTGTCAGTTTTATCCCCTTTCTTGTGCAGTGGATGGATTAGTGCAGATTTCCAGTCTCCAGGGATTTCTTCCACGATGCAGATATTCTCAAGAATTTTGTGGACTGTTTGGGTAAGGCTTTTGCCTCCTATCTTCAACATTTTGGCAGTTATACCATCCTCCCCAGGGACTTTGTTATTTTTAAGTTCACAGGTTTTTTTTTGTTTTTTTTTTACTTCTTCCAATGTGGGAGGCTCTGAATCTAGAAGACTGGGAGTGGGTTTTTCAATGGTGAGTTGATCTGTGGGTGAGTCATAGTTTATAAGTCCCTTGAATTAATTTGCTAGGTGTTTACAGTTTTCTTGATTATTTGTCTCTACTGGGTGAGTTAGCCGTGCGGTTAGGAGTGCGCAGCTGTGAGCTCGCATCCGGGAGATAGTGGGTTCGAATCCCACTGTTGGCAGCCCTCAAGATGGTTTTCTGTGGTTTCCCATTTTCACACCAGGCAAATGCTGGGGCTGTACCTTAATTAAGGTCATGGCTGCTTCCTTCCCACTCCTAGGCCTTTCCCGTCCCATCGTCGCCATAAGACCTACCTGTGTCGGTGCGACGTAAAGCAAAATAGATTATTTGTCTCTAGAGTTTCATTGGGACGTTTGAAACAAGTACTAGGTACCTAATAATTTGATACTTCTTCTCTGAATGTTTTATAGAAGTTCCGCTTGTTGTTGTTTGTAAAATCTTGTTCAAAAAACAACATGCGTAACTTCTGTATTATTATTATTATTATTATTATTATTATTATTATTATTATTATTGTCGTTGTTGTTGTTATTATTATTATTATTATTATTATTATTATTATTATTATTATTATTATTATTATTATTATTATTATTATTATTATTATTATTATTATTTTGAAAGTATGTGGCTAATCCATATGCATGATGGTACACTGTATCAATATAAGTATATACTGAGATTTTTCCTCTGATACATACCTGGCTTTCAACTGCAGTATGCATTTCTTGAAGTAGAACAATGTCGACTGACTGAACTCGTAAGAATTTTCGAGAGGAGTTGACATTTTGAAGAACTAATACCCTCAGTATTCAAGTGGAGAATATGAAGTATTGGGCCCACATGTCTGGTTTGGAAATTCTTAAAAGAACTGTTCGAAGTCATTTCTTACTGTGTTTGCCAGATCAGTAAGGATAATCTGACTGCCAATTGTTGATGTCCAGTTCAGTACTGGAATTCGATTCCAAACACTATGTAGGAATCAGACTCCAGGCACTCCAGTTGAAAAGCATGAAATCCTTTACACAAACTTGGATCGAGTGCTCCAGCAGTACATGAGCAACCTGAAGTTACTGCTAATCAAGTTGCCTCTCACACTGTGTCAGTTTCAAGGGTATCAGGGGATAAGCATCATGCAAGTACAATGAAGGCAATCTAAAACAATTACAGACAACAGCTTCAATTGCTTCTTCATTTGCTTCATCATTTAACAACAAAGACATTGATACTGCCAAAAAAGATCTCAATGTAGGTAAAGCTTCTAGATTCGATGGTATACATCCAGAGCTTTTATTCCACTATGGGAAGAACACTAGAAGTTGGCTGGCACAGTTTTTCATGGATATCTTTGTCACAGGTAAATTTCCATTTGAATTTAAAAGAGCAAAGTTTATTGCCATCCTGAAACCAGGGAAGTCCAGGAATAGGCCAGAAAGATACTGCCCAATTGCACTGTTAAGTGTATTTTACAAACTCTTAAAAAGACTTTTGTGTAACAGAATTGGACCTAAAATTTTTGAAAAAGTCCTTGTGGAACATTCTGGCTTCAGACCTGAGCGTAGCTACACTAACAAATTTTTGCCCTGACTACCTACATTGAAGCAGGTTTCCAGAATGGCTTGAAAACCTCTCCTATATTTGTGGACCTTACATTAGCATACAACAATGTATGAAAACAAGGACTAATCTACAAACGTCTTCACACAGTTCAGTGCAAAACAATTGTCAATCTTGTAAATAACATGCTTAGTAATAGGTTATTTCAAGTTGTGCTTGGCAATGATATCAACAGACCAAGAAAACTGGATAATGGCCTTCCACAAGGTTCAGTTCTTGCTCTCCTTTTATATGGCTTGTATACAATGGACTTATCTGAAACAAAAGCACAGAAGTTTATGTATGCTGATGACCTTGCTTTGGCAATCAGACACAAGTCAGTGGAACAAACTGAAGAGTACCTATCAGAAGAACTCTCCCATCTTGGTGATTATTTCTGCAAGTGGTGACTGAAACCTAAATTATCCAAAACAGAGACAACATGCTTCCATTTGAACATCTAAATTGTAAACAAGAACTGGTTGCTCTTCTCTAAGCTTGGTGTACTCAGCAGCTGAATATGATGAACCTGTCTGGCTGAACAATCCATATGTAGGAAATGTAAATGGCCAGTTTAACTGTCCTATAGTTAATCTCAGGAACCATTAGATCCACACCCACATACTGGCTCCCTGCACTCAGCCACATAGCCCCTGCAAATCTTTGTCGACAGGATTCTTTGGTTCATGAACACAGGAAGATAAACAATAACCCCAATCTTTCAATATACAGGGATATCCCTACTGCCACTGGAAATAGAAGACTCAAATCACAAAGATCCCCTATAGCAACAGCCCAAGAGTTGGAACAAGAGAACTTCCACATTACAACAAAGTGAATTCAAAAATGGAAAGAGGAAACAACCCCCTGCTCTTCAAGACTTCCTGGACACAAAGAGAAAGGCCCCTGGATTTGAGCTTCCTTAAAAAACTTGGGTAACTCTAAACAGAGTGAGGGAAAGCCATGGAAGATGTGACTACCTCCTATACAAGTGGGGCAAAGTGCAATCACCAGCATGTGATGGTCGTGCGGCTCGACAGACTATCCAGCACATAGTGACTGAATACCCTCAATGTTTGTACCATGCAGATATAAAAGACCTTTTGTTCGCTGCTCTATCAGCACTTCAGTGGATTGAGCAATCCACATTTACATTCTAATAGTTTGTTTTCATTGATATGTACTTTCAAAATTTTATTTAATGCTGTATGCCAAATAAATAATTAAATTATTATTATTATTATTATTATTATTATTATTATTATTATTATTATTATTATTATTATTATTATTTGTCTACCCTACTAATGCCCTGGTTTTTGCTTATGATGTAATGGTATGGGGTGAGACAGAAGCGGAAGTACAAACTAGACTAGATCTCTGTCATGAAGCTTTTACAGCCTTAGGTCTCAAAATCAGCAAAACGAAGACAGTTGGCTTGGTGATGAGTAGAAACTCTCCAACTGTTCATCTAAGAATTGGAGATTAGGAGATGGATATTGTAGACAACTTCCAGTATTTAGGTAGTGTTCCAGTTCTCGTAAGACAGCTCTGGTGATGAGCCCTACATGAGCCCTGGTACTGTCGTGCATGAGTACAAATTCAGGGCCAACACCGTATGTAGCAACCAACACATGCTGTAGCAGTATCTGCTCGATGTACCCCCCCATAGGTAAGATTACCACGGACAACGACAAGATCCGTACGGACTTCAATACTGATGCCACCCCACACCATCACAGAACCTTATCTGAATCGGTCGCCTTCCTGGACAACATTTGGCATGTACTGCTCACCACAGCGTCTTCATACACGTTGACATCCATCATGCTGTGTCAGGGGAAATCTGGACTCGTCTGTAAACAACACAGGTCTCCATTAGCGAAGTTGCCACTTGACGTGGGTACAGGCAAACAGAAAGTGAGCTGCGCGATGTTGCTGCGTTAAACGGGGCACTCGAACAGGACGTCTGGGTCGTGAAGACACTTCCCTTAACCTGTTCCTTACTGTCTGCTAAGATACCGTGACTCTAGTGATCCTCCTGAGGTCTTGTTGCAGTTCTCTGGCAATTGCTGAATGACACTGCAACACACATTGTCAGATATTGGTCATCCTGTGGGGTTTTCATGCATCCACGACCTTGTCCAACCCTCCTTGTGAACTGGCCTGTCTCAATGTAGCAATTCCACAAGCGTTGAATAACTGACGGAGAGACATTGAGATCCACAGGAACACAACGAAAATTCCATCCTTCCTGGATCAAAGTGACGGCCCTTGCGACTTCAACCTCGTTAAGACGTCTCATGGGATGTGCTGGTTTACATACAACATGCTCAAATGGCCGCAGTATTCTGTGTACCTCACAACGACACATGGATGCATCACTATTTACTTTGTTTTGAGGGGTCACCTGACAGTTTAATGCATGGCTACACCTCCAGATGGAGTATTACTTTGATTTGACATACCCTGAGTAGCTAAGGTCTCAAGGTATGCTGTACGACCATTGGAACCCCATCTACCAAATTAAAGTTCACATACCAGATGTTACAAAACATGTTCCCCTAATTTTTTTGAACTGTGTAGATCATTTAGATTAGACCTAGTTATTTATCGCGTGTTACATGGTGAAGAAAGTTCATTTAGCTGATGACATCACTGAATATCTTGACAGTTATTCAAGTGGTGATGTTTCTTTGTCGGAATCAGAAAGTGAAGATGACGATGATAATATCCAGCACCTCCAGTAAGAAATGTGTATTTTATACAAAATGGCCAACTTTTTTCAGTGGTACAAAAATTTACACAATTTAAACTATTCTTGGATCTAAATGCACATAAAATTTTGATATTTACCTTGCTAGTAAACAATAATAAGATGACCTTTCTACTAACATCAATCACAAATTTGTGCATTGACACCATTTCTCAGAATTACTTCAAAACTTTCAAAATATGAAACTTTTAAGTTTCCGTATTTGTTATTTTTTAAAATTGAACCCTTCTGGTTTAGGGTCATGACTTACATGCAGTGATATATAAGTTTACTAACTTTAATGTTGATGTCTACTGGTGTGCCTTCTATCTAATTTTAAAAGAAATACGTGTGTGTAGTGGGGTAAATATAGCTGATAGTTTTCACACATCCATCAGCTGAGAGCTTGAAAGTGAAGGGGTTAAATATTAACTATGCTGCTGCATCAGAATACCAAAATATGAAATTGATTTTCTCAAAATTCAATCAAATCTGTCTAACAACTTTAAGCCTACAGCAAATACTCAGTTTCAATCTAGAAACTTCAGTTTTCAAGAAAACGACTGTTATGTTATGTACAGTTGAAATACGAAACAAAAATCTCACATTTTGACTGAAATGAAATGGTGTATGGCTTTTAGTGCCGGGAGTGCCCAAGGACAAGTTCGGCTCGCCAGATGCAGGTCTTTCGATTTGATACCTGTAGGCGACCTGCGCGTGGTGATGAGGATGAAATAATTATGAAGACGACACATATACCCAGCCCCCGTGCCAGCGAAATTAACCAATTAAGGTTAAAATTTCCGACCCTGCCGGGAATCGAACCCGGGACCCCTATGACCAAAGGCCAGCATGCTAACCATTTAGCCATGGAGCCGGACTACATTTTGACTTAAGGTATCATATTCCGGTGACTTTCACATATAAAGATCACTGTTGAATTAAGACATATATGATGACAACCACACAGTTTTGAAGTATCAAGCAGCTGTCAAGCTCTAATCACACAGAAATGTGTTTAGATAATAGAATAAGTTCTTACAGTCTTCTGACATTCTCCTCATCCTTCCTCTTCTGCTCTTCCTCCTCTCTACGTTTCTTCTCACGTTCCATCTCCTCCTGGATCTTCCGCAATCGTTCACGTTCTTCTGCACTTTTCTGCTGTTCCAATTTTGTTTGCAACTGGCTCATTTGTATATTAGTTTTGTTCATGAGTTGAGTGTACAGCTCATTAACAACAGTAGGCTTGATCTTGTCATCCATCTGAAAATAAATAACACAATTAAGGACTTTAGAAACAATAACTAAACACATGTGACACAATTTTAATACATCACCATACATGTTTACTTCATGAAGCAAACAGCATAGATTACATTATTTCCTTGATTCTGTCAATATTTTACAACTGCTAGGATCTTCAGTCTGTTGAAACCAATTTATGAATACACATATTTATAAACTACCTCAAAAAGAAAACTTATAACAAAATCATACCTGAAAAGTGAACTTAATTTTTTTAAATTATTACTGTATTATAAAAAATTATTATTATTATTATTATTATTATTATTATTATTATTATTATTATTATTATTATTATTATTATTATTATTATTATTATTATTATTATTATTATTATTATTAAAACACATTGCAGTAGAACTGTGACATATAAATGACTTCAGAGCAAATACCATCAAGAGAACATTGCACAAACTCAATATACCATACAGTATTACCGATAGTGTGGAGTACGTACAGTATGAAGATATAAAAATATTAATATTATACGTAGGATGCACTTGTTGGCCAGATACATCAGAGAACACAGGAATATTATTTTATTATTTTAGATGCTTCTGTGACATTGCCGCGGTGGGGAGGCTTGCGTGTCCCAATGATGTAGATAGCCGAGCCGCAGGTGCAACCATATCGGATGGGTATCTGTTGAGAGACCAGACTAACGAATGGTTCATCGAAAGAGGGGTAGCAGCCTTTCGGTAGTTGCAAGGGCGGCAGTCTAGATGATTGACTGATACGGCCTTGTAATAATACTCAACATGGCTTAGCTGTGTTGATACTGCTACACGGCTGAAAGCAACGGGAAACTACAGCCGTAACTACCTCCCGAGGACATGCAGCTCTCTCTGTACGAATGATGTACTGATGATGGCTTCCTCCCGGGTAAAATATTCCGGAGGTAAACTAGTCCCCCATTCGGATCTCCGGGTGGGGACTACACGAGAGGGGGGATCATCAGGAAGATGGATACTGACATTCTGCGAGTCGGAGCGTGGAATGTTAGAAGTTTGAATCGTTGTGGTAGGTTAGAGAATCTGAAAAGGGAGATGGATAGGCTAAAGTTAGATGTAGTTGGTATAAGTGAAGTACGTTGACAGGAAGAACAGGATTTTTGGTCAGGCGACTACCGAATTATCAACACGAAATCAAACAGGGGAAATGCAGGTATTGGTTTAATAATGAATAAGAAAATAGGGCAGCGGGTAAGCTACTATGACCAGCATAGTGAAAGAATTGTCGTCAAGATAGACACCAAACCAATGCCCACCACAATAGTGCAGGTCTATATGCCTACTAGTTCAGCGGATGATGAAGAAATTGAAAGAAATATGAGGAGATAGAAGATTTAATACAATATGTAAAAGGTGATGAGAATCTAATTGTGATGGGAGACTGGAATGCAGTGGTAGGCCAAGGAAGAGAAGGTAGTATAGTAGGAGAATTTGGATTGGGACAAAGGAACGAAAGAGGAAGTCGGGTGGTTGAATTCTGCACTGATCATAATTTAGTCCTTGCCAATACTTGGTTCAAACACCACAAACGACTGCTGTATACGTGGACGAGACCTGGAGACACTGGAAGGTATCAAATAGACTTCATTATGATTAGGCAGAGATTCAGAAACCAGGTGTTGGATTGCAAAACTTTCCCAGGAGCAGACCTGGACTCTGACCACAACTTGTTGGTCATGAAATGCCATCTGAAGTTGAAGAAATTGAAGAAAGGAAGGAATGAAAAAAGATGGGATCTAGGCAAGTTGAAAGAAAAGAGTGTAAGGGATTGTTTCAAGGAACATGTTGCAAAAGGACTAAATGAAAAGGCTGAAGGAAACACAATAGAGGAAGAGTGGATAGTCATGAAAGATGAAGTCAGCAGAGATGCTGAAGAAATGTTAGGAAGGAAGAAAAGATCAACTAAGAATCAGTGGATAACTCAGGAGATACTAGACCTGATTGATGAATGACGAAAATACAAGAATGCTAGAAATGAAGAGGGCACAAAAGAATACAGGCGATTAAAGAATAAAGTGGATAGAAAGTGCAAGGTAGCTAAGGAAGAATGGCTGAAGGAGAAGTGCAAGGATGTCAAAAGCTGTATGGTCCTGGGAAAGGTAGATGCTGCATACAGGAAAATAAAGGAAACCTTTGGAGAAAGGAAATCTAGGTGTATGAATATTAAGACCTCAGAAGATAAGCCACTTCTAGGGAAAGAAGACAAAGCAAAAAGATGGCAGGAGCATATCCAACAGTTGTATCAAGGTAAAGAGTTATATAATTTGGTTTTGGAACATGAAGAGGCTGTTGATGCTGATGAAATGGGAGACCCAATTTTGAGGTCAGAGTTTGACAGAGCTGTGAGTGACCTCAATAGGAACAAGGCACCTGGAATTGATGACATTCCCTCTGAATTACTGACTGCCTTAGGAGAAACCAGCATGGCAATGTTATTTCATCTAGTGAGCAAGATGTATGAGACAGGAGAAGTCCCATCCGATTTTCGGCAGAATGTTGTTATACCTATTCCCAAGAAAGCCTGTGCTGGCAGGTGTGGAAACTACCGCACCATTAGTTTAGTATCTCATGCCTGCAAAATTTTAACACACGTTATTTACAGAAGAATGGAAAAAAAAGTTGAAGCTGAGTTGGGAGAAGATCAATTTGGCTTCAGAAGAAATGTAGGAACACGTGAAACAATCCTGACTTTACGTCTGATCTTAGAGGATCGAATCAAGAAGGACAAGCCCACGTACATGGCATTCGTAGATCTAGAAAAGGCATTCGATAATGTTGATTGGACCAAGCTATTTATGATTCTGAAGATGATAGGGATCAGATACCGAGAACGAAGAATTATCTACAATCTGTATAAAAATCAGTCTGCAGTGATAAGAATCAAGGGGTTTGAAAAAGAAGCAGCTATCCAGAAAGGAGTGAGGCAAGGCTGCAGTTTGTCCCCTCTACTTTTCAATGTTTACATAGAACAGGCAGTAAAGGAAATCAAAGAGATATTTGGAAAGGGAATCACAGTCCAAGGAGAGGAAATCAAAACCTTAAGATTTGCCGATGATACTGTTATTTTATCTGAGACTGAAGAAAATCTCGAGAAGTTGCTGAATGGTATGGATGAAGTCTTGGGTAAGGAGTACAAGATGAAAATAAATAAGTCCAAAACAAAAGTAATGGAGTGCAGTCGAACGAAGGCAGGTGATGTAGGAAATATTAGATTAGGAAACAAAATCTTAAAGGAAGTAGATGAATATTGTTACTTGGGTAGTAAAATAACTAACGATGGCAGAAGTAAGGAGGACATAAAATGCAGACTAGCACAAGCAAGGAAGAGCTTTCTTAAGAAAAGAAATTTGCTCACTTTAAACATTGATACAGGAATTAGAAAGATGTTTTTGAAGACTTTCGTGTGGAGCGTGGCATTGTATGGAAGTGAAACATGGACGATAACTAGCTCAGAAAGAAAGAGAATAGAAGGTTTTGAAATGTGGTGTTACAGAAGAATCCTGAAGGTGAGATGGATAGATCGAATCATGAATGAAGAGATAATGAATCGAATTGGTGAGATGAGATCGATTTGACTAAATTTGACGAGAAGAAGAGATAGAATGATAGGACACATCTTAAGACACCCAGGACTTGTTCAGTTGGTTTTTGAAGGAAGTGTAGGTGGTAAGAACAGTAGGGGTAGACCAAGGTATGAATATGACAAGCAGATTAGAGCAGATGTAGGATGCAATAGTTACGTAGAAATGAAAAGGTTAGCACAGGATAGGGTGGCGTGGAAAGCTGCATCAAGCCAGTCTATGGACTGATGACTCAAACAACAACAACAACAACAACAACAACAACAACAACAACAACAACAACAACAACAACAACAACAACTATTATTATTATTATTATTATTATTATTATTATTATTATTATTATTATTATTATTATTATTATTATTATTATTATTATTTTAATATATTCAGCTTCAGCTAAGCTAAAGTCTTTCATCTGGCTACTTATTTTTTTTTTCAAACTTCCCTAAAGGTAATATTTCATGCAAATTAATATCAATTTTTAGAAGGATTTCTCTCTGAAACCACTGAGAATTTGAACCAATAAATATTTGAACACTAAGTTCAAAATCTAAGTTATCACCAGACTTGCTGTTCACACTTAAACTTTATCATTTCATTGACTTCTTGCCTTCATTCTTGAAAAGCATAGACCTAATACAAACAATTAGGTTCAGGCTTAAAATAAATACCAATCACCTTCACTGCATCTGTGTAAATCAACTGTACAACTGCCAACTGTCAGAAAATTTGGCTACCAAGCAAGTTGGCCGAGTGGTTAGGGTCGCGCAGCTGAGAGCTTGCATTCGAGAGATAGTGGGTTTGAATCCCAATGTCGGCATCCCTGAAGATGGTTTTGCATGGTTTCGCATTTTCACATCAGGTGAATGCTGGGACTGTATCTTAATTAAGGCCATGGCCGCTAGCTTCCCAATCTAGGCCATTCCCATCCTTTTATCACCGAAAACCTTTGATGTGTTAGTGCAACGTTAAACAAGTAGCAAAAAATAAAAATTGTATAACTTCTCTGTGAGGTTTAAAAACAGTGCCGTTTTCTGTATATCATCCTCAGTGTCTGTTGTAACAGTAAATAACTCAAAATCTTGCCTTCAGAATCATATGGGGATCAAATGGGGGTGGCTTATTAGCATCCATCTTTATCCATACAGAAATACTCACAGTCTATACATAAAAAAAAAATAACAAATTAATTGCAGTACATCATAGTTTTTCACTCAGAAGTAACAGATGTATTAATGATATACATGTCTTTATTCACAAACTATTTAGCAGCCACAAAAAGTCCATTAAATTATCTTTTTACGATTGATATCAATACAGTCAATATTACCATGATAATATGATTAATGAATTAAATATTGCTATATTAATAGAAAGTAATATAATAATTATTTTTATGATAACATTATAACAATCATCATAAAACATTGGTTACCTTTATTTTCTTTACAGCTGCATCCATCTCTGCTTGCAGCTTCTTCAGTTCTGAAGAACTTGATTCTTTGTCCTTCTTCAGCTGACCCACTATTACTTCCATCCTCTTCAGTTTTTCCTGCACAAAATATTATTGATAAATATCATGCATGCATAGTTGACATCAATACTGTATGTAAAATATCATCACAAGTAAAATTATTAATTTTCACTTGTACAAAGCAGTTTTCACAAGCTTGCAAATTTATTACTACCTCTATCATAAAGGTCCTGAAATGAATGAACTAGATTGAATGAACAAGATTGAAAAGAATGTTGTCTAACTTGAGCATAAACGTGTTCCTATCTTTCTATATTGTTTTTATATATACCGGTAAAAATGGAAATCATAAACATCACAGTTTGCTAACAATTTTGAAATTATAAATCTACTGTTTTGTGTGACCAAACTGACTAACCTGTTAATTGTAATCAAGAAAAATGTACTAAAATCTTTGCCAAAGAAAAGAAAGTAACTCAAAACAACCACTGTGAACTTCCGACATGTATATGTTCTCAGTAAACTTTGAGCTTACTACAGTAGTATGATACTTTTATTTTAATTTTTAATTATACTACCAGTATATTATTTTAATATTAAATTAGACTTCCATGAGTGCAGAATATGCTTAATCAATGAGGCTTCATTGTCCCTTGATGATTAATTTCAGTTCAAGTTTCATGCTCTACAGCAGTTTTATTTTGATAGCAAAAATGGGCAGTTCCTTTTCATCTGTAGTATAGAATCTATGGAAGAGGACTTGGAGTTCTGGTGCTACAGAAAAGGAAAGAGGTATAGGCATATAGTAACACACGCATTTACAAAAAGAATTAAGCATCATGAAGGAGTCATTGCAAGGGCACATACCTGTAAGTGGATACAGGCACGATACATGACAGTATAAAGGAAACAGGGTAACAAACAGCAGCAGTATGTACTTAGTACAGTGCTGGTCCACCACAGAGACAGGTGGTGATATAATTGGCATGGAGGCATACAGACATCGGATGTTCTCCTGAGGAAGATTCTACCACAGCTGGTGCAATTGACCCTCCAAATTTACTGTAGTTGCCACTGGCCAAAGTCGCCATCCAATCTGGTCCCAAACATTCTTGATGAGTAAAAGGTTGGAGAACTTACTGGCCAAGAGAGCATGCTGACATGATGAAGGCAGGCCAGAGATACCCAAGCTGTGTGAGGCCAGGTATTATCCTGCTGGAAAACGGAGTTCTCAAGGTGCACTAGGAAGGGAAGCATACATGGTTGCAGAATTTCCTGGATGTAATGCTGCATTGTCAGGGTTCGTTCAATCTCCACTAGTGGGAAGTGAGAATCGTAGGAAATGGGTGCCCACACCATGGTACCTTTCATTGGGGTAGTATGTTGCTCTGCATGCTGTCATGCTGCCCATTCTTGGCAAAAGTTCAAACATGCCTGGTGATGCTCAGGTTGTATTGGTAGAGATCATCTCATAAGGGATGCCACAATGACAGATTCTGCTCTGCTAGCTGCCTGGATGTGGTATGGAGTACCTACAGTCTGTTGTATGATGAAATGATCCTCCTCTACAGGGGGCAACCCAAGCCTACTCTACACATGTGTGTACCCTCCCATTCCGATTGCATCCAACATCAATACACAGTATAGTCAGATCGGTTCAAGTGGTGAGCAATGTACTGAAACATCCAATCTGCCTCTCAGTCTGACGAGGCAACCTCCCTCAAACTTATCTAACTTGTTGAATGCATCACTGGGGCATGCTGCATGTTCACTCAACTTACTTCTATGGCTCACACCACTATTAGTGCCTTATTTGGTGTCTTGCTTCTATGAATGAGGGAGTCATGTATGCCCCCTAGAAGCACTTATGTGCAAATAATAAGCATTATACGCCAAAGGGATACATTTAAGCCAATGTGTGGCCATCTTCTTTGTACTCACAGGATGTGTTCATGGTACACAATGTATTTTTGCAAATGAGTGTAAAAGAGATTATGAAAATTAACTGAGTAGATTATGGACTGGGAACTAATGATTTGTATTAAGGTGGTCAGTAGAAGAAGCTGTTCATGGTAATATCTGATGAAATGGAAAGAGAAATTGATAAGGTACAATTTGAAACACCTTAAATTAGTTATTTAGAAAGCCTGACTTATTTTATACAGATAACAAATAAATGGAGGATGAGGTAGGACTGCATGCACAAAGAGCAGGATCAGAATAATTTAAGAAAAGATTTACTTCATTATTATGACTCATATCTTGCAAACTTATCTCCTGCTCAATGTTGAAAATAAAAAATTAAGTTATAAATGCTAACATAGATCTTCAAGTCTGTAATGGAAAATTCTTACAAACCTTGAGGTTGCCAATCTTCACCAGACCCTTATATCGTGGTCGATGTTGTTTCTTTGCCAAATGCATTCGAACATTCTTCTGAATGGTGACCAAGCACATTCTTCTGTACAAGATTTTGTACTTCACTAGAAGAAAGATGTCAGATGAATTTTACACTGTACAGTAAATGAATAAGGAGAGCAATTTTTAATTATCATAAGGCTTTACGAACTGATGTACACTTTGTGTATAGATGTGGATATGTATTGGTCATTCATCATGTAAATTAGGTACTGATCCCACCAGACACACTACAAATGAAGCATATCTTATCTATCAACCTTCAGTAACAGGGCACCTCATTCAGAGAGGCTCAGCAGTTTGTGGGACCTACATTGCATTTGTCGATCTTAACAAGATTAACATTAACTAAGTTGACACTGGAAAATATGGCTTCTTTCTTAACAGATCTTAACAAGAACCATCTGTTGCCATTTGAATGTTTCTGGACTGCAGGTATGTTGTCCTCTGCAGTGTTTGCTTTTGGCCTCTGTGCATTGTGTGGTACATTATCAATGGTGCAAAGAATGCCACAGTTAGATGGAAGAAAGTTCATTATTTTCCTCTGATGAATCTCAGTTCAGCCTTAATGCATATAACGGTCGCTTCAGGGTTTGGTGGCATGAAGGGGAACATAACAATCTGGCATTGATTCATTAACGCCATACATCCCGGCCACCAAGTGTTATGGTTTAGGTGTCATCAGTTGTGATGCCCAGACATGAGTTTGTTGAAGACATGGAGATAGCACAGCAATATGTCAAAAAGGTTCTGCACCCCCATTTCCTGTCATTCTTGCATGCATATTAAATGCCATTATGCAGCAAGAAAATGATCATGCAACACACAAGATGTTCTATGAGGTATGGACAACATTCCTTGGTTTTCAAAGTCACCACATCTGTCATCAACTGAATACATTACTACTACTACTAAACTTGTTTGTTTTTTTCCAATACTTATACTACTACTAAAGTGTTTTCACTCAATCTGACCTGAGGAGTATAACATGCATGAGAAAGACTCATGACTGGCAAATCCTTACCATATTTATGAAAAGATAAGAGACATTCTGTCCCCCAGTTCTTTTGCAAAAGATGATCCCTGCATTCTGTACCTGCACAAGTTATCTACTGACCAGAGGATACCTAATGAAATCAGAAAATCCTGATCCCGATCAGGAAGTAAGCCCACTGATCTTTATCACTCAGAAGTATGAAAAAACTGTTCAGTGCAGTTTTAAAAGCAGGAGCAAGAGTGTGTGTTTCATAACAGTGCTCATTTGTTGTGATGTGCTGTGATGGTTGAGATGTCTAAGAGTGTATGAAGCATGGTATTTATTAAATATTGCATAAAAGTGACAGTGAAAGAGAGTTTTTTCAAAGCAAATTAGCCGAAAGATTTTAATGTAGCAAAGCTCAGATCAGTTCAAATTTAAAATTGAAAGATTGCATTTTTCTTGATTTTTTTCCCTTGAAATATTAAGAAAAATATCACATTGCTAATGACATGTTGCACAGATTGAAAGTGCAAGATTGAAGAACATTACTACGAGGGCGAATCAAACAGTAAGTTACACTAGCTTGCCGCGAGAGCATGCTGTGTGTCGCGACCTTGGCCAATGTGGAGTAAGCTATAGTAACTGCTGACATGTCCGATAGGAAGGTTGGTGTGGTATCCCGTCATGTTGTGCGTGCAGAGTGAGCTAGACTCAATGGTGTGTCAACTGGATGTTCACTTCAAATTGTAGGTGCATGCAACAATCAAATTTCTATGGGCTAAACAGCTCCATTGCACAGACATTCATCATGAAATCACTGATGTACTGTATATGGTGAGCGTGCTATTTCTTGCCCAGGTATTGTAAAGTGGTGTAAGCAATTTGACGCTGGACGCATGGATCTCACGGACGAATATTGCGAGGGCAGGTCTGCAACGTCCAGTTCCGCTGCAAATGTTGACTGTGTGGATGGGATCATTAGAGGGAATCGGCGCATAACACTGCAGGAAATTGCCAGCATGCTGAACATTTCATGTGGCTGTATTCTCCATTGTTCACCAACATCTTGGGGGTGAAGCTGTTTCCTGCCCGTGGTGCCTCTGCTAAGGTAGTTGGAATTAAATTTCCATTACTGAACTGAACATCAGCATTTGGCGGTCAGACTGTCTCTCGAGATCTCCTGACCAATGGTACACAAACAAATGACAGCTCACAGAAGCTCTTTTCAGAGCCAATCAACCAAACCCTTGGGTCCTGTATTAAGAGTCCTTCAAATTAATGTAGAAGGCATGAGTAAATCTAAGGCTGACTATTTGTCCAAACTGTCATTAGAAAATAACATTGATTTAATCTGTGTTCAATAAACTCATATCTCTGATGAGTCGCAAATGCACTCAAGAGGAAAGATCCATGGTTACAGATTATTGGGAGTTACTTATCATCAATCATATGGTTCTGCGACCTATGTTTGCAACTCTATCATGGATGCTCATCTAGTCTCTACACACCATGAGAACAACATTTCTAACATTGTGACTCAGGTTAACAGTTTGACAGTTGTGAACACTTATAAACCTCCAGGTATCCCATGGCCTGATAATGTTCTTCAAAAACTTTGCACATCCTGCTGTCTATGTGGGTGACTTTAACAGCCATCACACCCAATGGGGATACAGATCAAATGACCTTTGTGGAGAAAAACTTACTGAATGGTCAGATTTGTCCAATATTCAGCTCATCTTCAACCCAAAGAAAAAAGGCTCCTTTAAATCAGCAAGGTGGAACACAGAAACCAGTCCTGACTTATGTTTTGTGTCCACTGATCACCAGGGATACAGTTTACCTGCTATTTGTAGAGTGCTCACAAACTTCCCACACAGTCAGCACCGTCCTGTTCTTTTGGAAATAGGCACTCAGATCCCCATTATTAGATCGTCTCCTCTTCCACGGCGGAATTTTTTCAAAGCTAACTGGGACAATTTCTCTGCTGATCTTGATAGCAGCATAAGATGGATTCCTCCTGTTGTCAACAACTACTGTAGATTTGTTAAAGCAATACATGCCGCTGCAAAAAGACACATTTCTAGAGGGGTCAGAAAGGAGTACATACCCGGATGGAATGAAACATATGAAAAACTCTACAGTGATTTTCAAGAGAATGGAGAAACAGATGTTGCTGATGAACTCATGAACAACTTAGATGAAGCCAGACGGAACAAGTCAAATCAAAATTTCTTAATTTGCAAATGAGGTGTCTACCTCGGTGGCAAATGGTACACTAAAATACACTATTGTCAAGCACTATATATTAAATTAACAAGAGAAGAAAATTTTCCTATTATACAATATTATACAATTTACGCTAACAATTTTTTCTATTAAACACACAGCTCATCCTTAATAAATTTATATTGTTTACAAAATTCTACTTATAATATCTCCTGTACTACTTACAAATATAGTCAACTGATATACAGTATGTAGAATTACTTCAAATGATACTATACAACTGGTATAAGATTACATTGCTTTTTTTTTTTTTTTTTTTTTTTTACCCATTCTGAAACCTAAGTAGCATAACGACCTGCTGCGTCTTAACCAGAGCCCCTTTTGCCACCATTTTTCAGAGTTCCTGAAGGGCCTTCACAGCTACCGTAGTGGTCCCAGGGCCCTCGAAGTCCCCACTGTACTTCACCCCTACAGGCAGTCCCCTACTTTGGCTGTCCAAACTCCTTAGACCAGGGGATGGAATTAATTTATTCACACACATTCTTTTTATTTACATTAACCTGCACTGGTCGAATGCCCTCTAACACTTCATTTCTTTTCTCTGTAGCTGTTTATTCTCTTCTTGAATATCTGTACAGATTTTGGAAAAGGATCAAACACTACCCCTGGTAAACTGTTCCACTCCTTCACACCCTTCCCAATGAATGAAAATTTACCCCAATCACTTCTGCTAAAATTCCTTCTAATTTTATATTTGTGGTCTGTCCTGCCGATATAATTATTTTCCAACTGAAGCCTCTCACGGATATCTTCCCATGCTTCTTCTCCTGTATAGGCTCTATATAATCCTATAAGTCTAGTTTCCTCCCTTCTCTTACTGAAAGTTTCCCACCCAAGTTCCTCTAACATTTCTGATACACTACTCTTTCTCCTGAAATTCCCTGTTACAAATCTTGCTGCTTTCCTCTGCACACTATCTATTTCTTTTATTAGGTATTCTTGGTGAGGATCCCAAACACTTGCATATTCGAATAATGGACGAACCATACTTAAGTAAATTTTTTCTTTTAATTCTTTATTGCATCCTTTAAGTAGCCTCATTATGACATGAAACAATCTGTATGCTTTCCCAACAATGTCATCCACATGACCCTTCCAGTGCAAATTACTTTCAAATCTCACACTTAAGTATATGCACTTGCCATCTTTTCGGATAACTACCTCATCCAAAGTATATTCAAATTCAGTTTTAAAGCTCCTGTTTGTAAAAGTTGTAACAGTTGATTTGCCTCCATTAACCTTCATATTATTTTCTTCAACCCATTGTTGGATACTTTCAAGGTCCTTTTGTAAGTCTGAACAATCCTCAATGTTATTTATTTCCCTATAAACAATTATATCATCTGCATACAATCTTATGTTATATTGTTCCCTAAATCATTTGCGTATATTAAGAAAAGTAACGGACCGATTATACTACCCTGTGCAATTCCCTTCCAAACTTTCTCTTCCTGCGATACATTATTTCCTACTTTGACTTTCTGAACCCTTGAATTTAGAAATGTTTTTATCCAACGTGTAACCCTTACGTCCAATCCTATTCCCTCCAATTTCTTTAATAATATTCCATGTTCCACTCTATCAAAGGCTTTGGAAAGATCTATGGCTATGCAATCTAACTGACCTCCTGAATCCAATTGATCTGATATGTCCTACTGAAATCCCACCAGTTGTGCCTCACAAGAAAATTTCTTTCTAAATCCATACAGGCTCCTCATGAACCAATTTTTATCATCACATATCCCTCTGATGTACTTTGATATTAAACTCTCCAGTATTTTACAAACTATACCGGTCAGGCTGATTGGTCTGTAGTTCTCTGGTATCCTTTTATCACCCTTTCCTTTATAAATTGGTATTATTATAGATTCCTTCCATCCCTTGGGTATTACACTATTATTTATGACATAGTAAAAGAGAAATTTTAAAGAAGGCACTATGTACCACCCCATTGTCTTTAATACCTCCCCAGTAATTTGATCACTTCCTGCTGCTTTTCCTTGCTGAAGCAGTTGGATTTCTCTGAAAATATCTTCATTTGTGAATGAGAAGCTTCTTGTTTCCCTCTGTGTCTCTCCCTCTCTATCTTCTGTTACTGTTTCCAACTCCTGACAATCTTCTACTGAATCTCTGAATTCCCTTCAAATAGGTTTGCTTTTTCAGTATCTGTTAAATAGTGTTCACCCCCTTCTCCCACCATTGTAGGAATTTGGATTCCTTTTCCTTTTTGATTCCTGATATATGAATACAGCTTTTCCATTTCCCTTTGTGGTCATTACCCTCTTGAAGTATGCCATTCATATAATTCTCTTTTGCTTCCTTTTTCACTCTATTCAGTTTCCTCATTAGCTGTTTTCTAGTTTCTCTACTTTCCCTACCCTCTTTGAATTTCCTGTTTACTACTCTACATTTTCTTTTTAATTTTCTTATTTCCCCTGTATAATAAACAGAGAATGAGGTCATTTTACCCTTTTTAACAGGTACAAATCTCTTCTAATAATAATGCTATTTGCTTTACATCCCACTAACTACTCTTTTACGGTTTTCGGAGATGCCGAGGTGCCGGAATTTTGTCCCGCAGGAGTTCTTTTATGTGCCAGTAAATTTACCAACACGAGGCTGACGTATTTGAGCACCGTCAAATACCACCGGACTGAGCCAGGATCAAATCTGCCAAGTTGGGGTCAGAAGGCCAGCGTCTCAAGCGACTGAACCACTCAGCCCGGCACAAATCTCTTCTCTCCTTCCCAAATGATTCCTTTAAATTTAGCCCAAAGTGTATCCGCATTACTCCCTTCACTTATCCAACAACTGAATTGTGATTTAAGGTAAGTCCCAAATTCATCAACTTTAGTTTTTCTGTATAATTTCTTGTCTTGTGTAACCCTCTTATTAAGCCTTTTTGGTATGAGCCCTACATCCATTATTACAGCCTTATGGTCTCCTATTCCTTCAATTACCTCAGTTTTATCAACAATTTCCCATGGTTTAACCAAGAATACATCTAGTAAGTTATTGAGACGAGTCGGTTCTTGTACTACTTGTGTAAATCCTCCCTCCCAAATTAACTTATTTGCCAGTTTCTGTTCATGGGCTTCACTTGCAGCTCCATTCCATTCAAATTCAGGCAAATTTAGATCTCCCCCAATTATTATCATATTATTATTATTGTTTTTATGACTATAATCTATTATTTTCTCAAATATTTCCATATCTCTTTCCTCTCTTCCAAGCCTGTATGTTCCTATAATTCCCACCTCCTTCATATCATCACAAACTAATTTTATTCCTAATATTTCATCCCTTTCATCGGTAAACCATTCGTGTGAACAATAAGTTTCCTTCACCAGAATAAACAACCCCCCTCCCTTTTTATCTCCTTGGTCTCTACGATAGACTGTGTACCCTTCTGGAAATACTTCTCTATTACCCACCCCTTCTCTCAACCACGATTCCACTCCTATCACCACATCAGTCTCATAAGATTCCATCAATGTACTGAATTTTAATTGTTTATTTACTACACTTTGACAGTTTACCAAGAGCAATCTCAGACCCCCTTCCTCCCTAAAACTTGATTGTTGCAATTGGGTAACTTGAAATTCCTTACTTTCCTGAGTTTCATTTTCTAGTTGACTGAGCCAGCTTGAAGTACAGCTGGCTCTTTCTACTAGTTTTCCTGGTCAGTATTATAACTCAAGGGAGTTGCCTGTTTTACGGTACATATCTTAAGATTAATAAAATCTAGAACAATATTTGCTATCTTTCATTTACCTGAATTGTTTAGATGAAGGCCGTGTTTTGTATAACAGTATCTCTCAAAACTGAGAGTATTCCGAAAATTTTTACAAATTTTAACAATATCTGTATTGACCTTGTCCACTTCAATGTTCACACACGAGTCTCTACTCAAATCATGCCTGTGGGGCACGTTCACTACAAGTGGACAGAAACTGTGGAGACTATGGATTTCAAACATTCTAGCAGGAAGGCTTGGAGGCTCTTAAAGAAGTTGGGGAGATCACCTCACATTCCACAGCCCAAATCTGCTGTATCACCTGATCAAGTTGTCAAACGGATTGCTGGATTATCTAAAGTGAAACCCAAGAAAGAACTCAATCGGTTAATAAGAAAAGAACTAACCTTCATGAAAAGACATAATATCGGTTCATCAAATATTTCTGCCCCTTTCACCGAAGAAGAGCTCCTGTCTGCTCTGAAGACAACAAAAAACCACAAAGCACCTGGTTTTTGATGGCATTCACCCTGAATTCCTCAAGCATTGTGGGAAGAACACAAGGAAATGGTTGTTACGGTTTTTCTCAAATATTCTGATTACAGGCAAACATTCTCCAGAGTTCAAACGAACCAAGATTCTGGCTATTCTGAAACCAGGTAAACCTTCCGATTGTCCTGAAAGTTATCGTCCAATTGCTCTAATGAGTGTTTGTTACAAACTTCTGGAACGGCTCATCTACAATAGAATAAGACCTCTAATTTTATAATCGTTCCCAGCAGAACAAGCCGGTTAGACCTAACCGTAGTTGTGAAGACCAAGTTCTTGCATTAGCAACCCACATTGAAACAGGTTTTGAAAAACGACTGAAGAGTGGTGCAATGTTCAAAGACCTTACAGCCGCTTATGATACGGTTTGGAGAGGGGGAGTTGTGTATAAGTTTTTAAAACTTGTTGGATGCAGAGTATTGTCACAACTCATAAACAATATGTTATCAGTTAGATTGATCCAGGTAGTTATGGATAACAAACATAGTAAAGTTAGAAAGCTCAACAATGGTCTCCCTCAAGGATCTGTGCTCTCTCCATTGCTGTTTAATATGTACATTGCCAATATACCCCGCACTACATCACGCCAATTCGCTTACATGGATGACCTAGCAATAGTTACTCAGCAATCCAATGTGAATGAGATAGAAGCAATTCTGAACAGAGACCTTGACATTTTGAGTGAGTAATTTGATAAGTGGTGTTTGATACCTAGCACCAGCAAAATGGAAACCTGTCTCTTTCACCTTAATAACAGGCAAGTAAACATTACTTTGAATGTTTCCCTCGACAACTCTCCCCTACCACACAATTCTAACCCCAAATACCTTGGAGTAACTCTTGATCGGACACTATCCTTCAGGAAACATTTAATTAATACCGCTGCTAAACTGGAGACCAGGAACAATATCATTCAGAAACTTGCAGGTTCTACATGGGTAGCATCAGCATCCACTCTTAGGTTGACAGCACTGGGACTGGTATACTCTACAGCCGAGTATTGTTCTTCTCTTTGGCTGAATAGCCCTTATGTTAAGAATATTGATGTTCTGAATCAGACGATGCACACTGTCAGCGGCGCAGTCAGATCTACTCCTCTTTATGAACCCAAGTCTTCCCATTCATGAAGACATGGTTGTTAGGTATGGACGTCTGAAGTCAAGATCTCCGCCCATTCAGACTGCAAGGGAACTCGTCAATAGGAACTTTAACGGTTCTGATGAATGGCAATTGGAGTGGACCAACACAGCTCCAGATGAATGGCAGACCCTCTTTAGTCGCCGACACCCACCACCTGGTTTTAATCTCCCCATAAGAACTTGGGTTCTTCTCAACAGAGTCCGTACCAATCATGGATGATGTGGGTCATTGTTGCATATGTGGGATATGCGCTCCTACCCTGAGTGCGACTGTGGTGAGAAGAAACAGACCATCCGCCATATTGTCACCAAATGTCCCAGGAGGTCATACTCTGGTCAGCTGAAGGAGTTTATGTGTGCTTCTGACTGGGTTGTACAATTTTTGGACAGCTTAGATTTGAGTTTATGAACTGTTTTAGATATTGATTGATTGTTTAAGGTGTTATATTGTTTGTTATATTTTTGAATATTTGTATGTAGAGTTATGTACTAGCCATAAGCTAAATAAATAAATAACCAGCACCTTGGATTTCGAAAACTGTGTCAAAGATGGGTCCCGCATCTGCTCAACAACGTTCACAAGGGACAACATTTCCAATCATCACTGGCATTCTTGCAACATATTCTGTGGAGGGCAATGAGTTTCTGCAGCGAATCATCACAGGGGATGAAATGTGGGTCCACCACTTCACCCCTGAATCAAAGAGAACATCGATGGAAAGGCTGCACACCATATCACCACCATGAAAGAAGGCCAAGGTCCAACCTTCAGCAGGAAGAGTAACAGCGACAGTGTTCTCTGACATGCCAAAAGGCACAACAATCTACTCTGCTTCATACTGTCAAACAATGCACCAGTTGCGTAAGGCAATTAAAGAAAAGCGGCGAGAAAAATTGAGTGCCGGTGTGAACGATAACGCAAAACCTCACACGGCCCGCCAAACATCCAAACTGCTGCAGGGATTCAAGTGGGAGGTATGGCAACATCCTCCATACAGTCCAATCCATGCGATTATTATGTGGTCGGTAAACTGAAAAAGGACCTCGGTGGACGATGATTCCGAAATGATGAGGGGGTGAAAGGAGCTGTCTCCAGGTGGTTACGTAGCGCTGGAGGTGTTTTATACGCATCCGGAACCGAAAAGCTGGTTGGCCGTTCTGAGAAATGTTTACAGTCTCTTGGGGACTATGTGAAAAAGAGAACTTACATTGTATGTTGTCACAGCCATGTTGTCTATATGTAGGTGGTTTAATAAATGGCCATAACTTCGAAGTGTAACTTACTTTTTGATTTGCCCTCGTATAAGTGGACCACTAATGAAAGAAAAACCTTCTAAAAATGGGGTGACATGTTTTACTGCTGATAATGGCTGGTTTGAAAGATTCTGTGAGAGTGTAAGAATATTGTTTTCCAGTGAAGCAGGCAATGAACTCTAAGTGATGCTAATTGCATGAAGTTACTGAAGGATATGATATGAATGATGCCTACTACATGGATGAAAATTCACCATCTAAATCAATGATGATTAAAACAAAGTGGTAAATTCAGCCATTCTTCCTGTAACTACACTTGTAGATCACACAGTGGAAGAGTATATAACAGCGGCAAGCAACTCCAGAGTGACACGAGTTCTCCGAGTTTGCGCCATGTTTTTAATGGTAAAAAGTGTAATAACATCTGTAAAAACAGTACCAAAGCACTCCTTGACAAACCGAGAATTGTGTACGGATTTAGAAATTAAAGAAAACGTGTTAGTAGCATCCAAATGTGAAATTAATTCTTGGATGTGGTGTGGAAGTGAAGAACTATGGTCACCACAAGAACAGGTAGAGATTTATTCCTTACTAACCTACCATCTTCAGTACTGAAGAGAGAAGTCATCCCTGGTTTCTCCGACCACCTAGCAGTTATAGCTACCCTAAAATACAAGATACTACCAGTAAAAAAATGTAACAGGTGTGGAGAGCAAGGTTGCCAAACCACCCACATCATTACTCCACCTTGTGTTTTTTCCACTGCTTTTAGTGGAGACATGTAATTGAACCCAGGATCAAACTCAAGAATGTCATTCAACCGCCTGTACAACATGTGTATTTCTGAAGGTCATGTGAATCAGCTATTCGTGACATGTACATCTTGACACTCACCAGCTCACAGAACATGTGTAAAAATTAATACATCTCTACTGAGGAAAATTAACTTGGGGTTACAGACATGGTCATGGTGGAAATGTAGTTTTCCTGAATTCTCAGAATAATTTTTTTAACATGATATCAAGCAGTGTAAATAGTGTAAAGAGTGATTTTAGCAATTCAGAATCTTGGGACTCCATGTAACAGGACAGTTACTGTGTTTTCATTTAATCCTGGCAGCCTGAAACGTGCAAAGTGAAAATAAGCAATTCAGGCCACTCTTGCCTCTTTAGACCCATCAATTGTGTGTGTTAGTGAATCCTGGCTAACTTCATCAATCTACGAAACAGAAGTGATAACTCAGTCAGACATAGTATTTAGGAAAGATCGATCATTGGACCTCAGGAGGAGGGACACTTATTGTCTTGTAACCCAAATTCAAACCTGTATGCTTTTAGCAGCTGGGAACAAAGGCAGAAGTTGTATGGGTGGAATTCATGTGCGCTGAAAGCAAGTTTCTTTTGGGTGAATAAATGAATGAATACTGATCTGCATTTAGGGCAGTCGCCCAGGTGGCAGATTCCCTATCTGTTGCTTTCATAGCCTTTTCCTAAATGATTTCAAAGAAATTGGAAATTTATTGAACGTCTCCCTTGGTAAGTTATTCCAATCCCTAACTCCCCTTCCTATAAATGAATGTTTGCCCCAGTTTGTCCTCTTGAATTCCAACTTTATCTTCATATTGTGATCTTTCCTACTTTTATAAACGCCACTCAAACTTATTCGTCTACTAATGTCATTCCACGTCATCTCTCCCCTGACAGCTCGGAACATACCACTTATGTCTCAAATATTATTACAATATTATAAGCCCACCTGTTCAATACAATACAGGTGGGCTTATAATATTGTAATAATATTTGAGACATACGTCAACTTCAATACGGAACAAAAATGAGAATAGTTACTTGTAACATACCACTTAGTCGAGCAGCTCTTCTTCTTTCTCTCAATTCTTCCCAACCCAAACTTTGCAACATTTTTGTAACTCTACTCTTTTGTCGGAAATCACCCAGAACAAATCGAGCTGCTTTTCTTTGGATTTTTTCCAGTTCTTGAATCAGGTAATCCTGGTGAGGGTCCCATACACTGGAACCATATTCTAGATGGGGTCTTACCAGAGACTTATATGCCCTCTCCTTTACATCCTTACTACAACCCCTAAACACCCTCATAACCATGTGCAGAGATCTGTACCCTTTATTTACAATCCCATTTATGTGATTACCCCAATGAAGATCTTTCCTTATATTAACACCCAGATACCTACAATGATCCCCAAAAGGAACTTTCACCCCATCAACGCAGTAATTAAAACTGAGAGGACTTTTCCTACTTGTGAAACTCACAACCTGACTTTTAACCCCGTTTATCAACATACCATTGCCTGCTGTCCATCTCACAACATTTTCAAGGTCACGTTGCAGTTGCTCACAATCTTGTAACTTATTTATCACTCTATAGAGAACAACATCATCCGCAAAAAGCCTTACCTCCGATTCCACTCCTTTACATATATCATTTATATACATAAGAAAATATAAAGGTCCGATAATACTGCCTTGAGGAATTCCCCTCTTAATTATTACAGGGTCAGATAAAGCTTCACCTACTCTAATTCTCTGAGATCTATTTTCTAGAAATATAGCAACCCATTCGGTCACTCTTTTGTCTAGTCCAATTGCACTCTTTTTTGCCAGTAGTCTCCCATGATCCACCCTGTCAAATGCTTTAGACAGGTCAATCGCGATACAGTCCATTTGACCTCCAGAATCCAAGATATCTGCTATATCTTGCTGGAATCCTACAAGTTGAGCTTCAGTGGAATAACCTTTCCTAAAACCGAACTGCCTTCTATCGAACCAGTTATTAATTTCACAAACCTGTCTAATATAATCGGAAAGAATGCCTTCCCAAAGCTTACATACAATGCATGTCAAACTTAATGGACTGTAATTTTCAGCTTTATGTCTATCACTCTTTCCTTTATACACAGGGGCTACAATAGCAACTCTCCATTCATCTGGTATAGCTCCTCCGACCAAACAATATAATCAAATAACTTCAGATATGGTACTATATCCCAACCCACTGTCTTCAGTATATCTCCAGAAATCTGATCACCGAGCTCGATAGCTGCAGTCGCTTAAGTGCGGCCAGTATCCAGTATTCGGGAGATAGTAGGTTCGAACCCCACTGTCGGCAGCCCTGAAAATGGTTTTCTGTGGTTTCCCATTTTTACACCAGGCAAATGCTGGGGCTGTACCTTAATTAAGGCCACGGCCACTTCCTTCCCACTCCTAGCCCTTCCCTGTCCCATCATTGCCATAAGACCTATCTGAGTCGGTGCGACGTAAAGCAATTAACAAAAAAAACCAACATGAAATCTGATCAATTCCAGCCGCTTTTCTAGTTTTCAACTTTTGTATCTTACTGTAAATGTCATTGTTATCATATGTAAATTTTATTACTTCTTTGGCCTAAGTCTCCTCCTCTATCTCGACATTATCCTTGTAACAAGTAACTATTCTCATTTTGGTTCCGTATTGAAGTTGACGTATGATGCCCGTAAGGAGGGCGAAACATGTACCTTTGACTTTTATGTATTATGTATAAAAAAATATTTGACCATATGAAATAGTGGATCATATTGTATTGTATTGAACAGGTGGACTTATAATATTGTAATAATACTTGAGACATTATCCTTGTAACCAACAATCTTTACATACTGCTGACTGAATACTTCTGCCTTTTGAAGATCCTCACATACACACTCCCTCTGTTCATTAATTATTCCTGGAATATTCCTGGAATATTCCTGGAATATTCCTGGGTTCCGTGTACCAAGCTCCAAACTCTCCCAGTGACATCAATGAGGAATTACTACCATCTCTAAGCCGTGTACAAAATATCCAACATCGATACAAAGGTATCTACATAACTGGTGATTTTAACTTGGAAGTTGACTGGCAGCACAATCACCCTCACCTCTCACCTATTCTGATAAATCCATTAGTAGAAACTTTCCTTACAGCGTACTATGACCTGTTTCTTGACCAATTAATTACTGAACCAACCCATATAATGAAAACCTCTACTGTAGTTCTACACCAGATTTATTCCTTACTAACCTACTATCTTCAGTACTGAAGACAGAATTCATCTCCGATTTCTCCAACCACCTAGCAGCTACAGCTACCATTAAAAAAATGTAATAGAGAAGTCTATAACTACAAAAAAGATGACTGGGAACTACTATCATACCTTCTCAGAAACCATCTAGCCACTCCTTTTTTAAACACTGTGGACATTAACACAGTGTGGCCTAGATGGCAAGGAAGTGTCTATCACTGTGTAGACAAAGTAAAAATCAGTACCAAGTAAAACTCTCCATGGAACACAAAAGAAATAGTCAAAATGATTAGTAACAGGAACGCGTTTTACAGGAATTGAAAGCAGGAAATGAATACGGATTCAGGATTGTAGAAATTTCTGAATAGAAAACTTGGCAGCTCAGCACCAAGTACATTCTAACGGGACAAGAGTTACCTCCCCTGAGGCCATTGCCACAGCATTCAGTGACAAATTTAATGAGCCAGGGAACAAATAAGTACCCCAACACAAATCAGCCGTTACCTCTCTCCCTTTTCAACCTTTACTTCACAGAGATCAAGTTAATTAACAGCTTTCGAAAGACTCAATCTCATACTGTTTCCGGCCCGGACAACATACCTGCAATTATTTTAGTGCAGTGCTCAGAAACATTAGCTCCTTCCTTGTGTACCCTGTTCAACTTATCAATTAACAGTGGCTGTGTGTTCAGTGAATGGAAATGTGCAAACGTAGTTCCAATTTTCAAAAGTGGAGGAAGAAATAACATTGATAATTATAGGATGGTGGCAATAATACCTCTCATTTGTAAGTCCATGGAGTGATTAGTAGCAAAGAAAATCTTGGAATTCTTGTGGGAGGGAGACCTGCTTGGCTCTACTCAGCATGGGTTCCTCCCACAGAGTTCTTGCATAAGCTTCTTAACAAAAGTTATCATATGGCAACAATTCTCGTGCTGTTTTCAGTTAGAGAAGTGTTTGTAGAATCGAATAATCACATTTATTTAATTTGAAAATCAATTGTTGTGACACAGGACTGTGCAGAAGCTAATGTGACTGTTCGTTATTATCAGAGTCCCGCAAAAATGGCTGCCAACTTCGCATAAGTAGGATATACAATTTATAAATGAAGTTGTTTCATTAGATTATGTTTACAATAGTGTTGTGCACACTTCATTACATATGCTGTAAGCATTTGAAATAGTACGGGCAGACAATGCCATAGTATTCCTTGTTGAATATTTAGTGGTGCCATATGGCAACGCTAAACGTTTACACTCGGTAAAACTGCTGTAGCTGTCAGATCACATTTCCAAACTCCATGGCACTACAGCCCTTGAAGGGCCTTGGCCTACCAAGTGACCCCTGCTCAGCCTGAAAGCCTGCAGATTACGAGGTGTCATGTGGTCAGCATGACGAATCCTCTCGGCTGTTATTCTTGACTTTCTAGACTGGGGCCGCTATCTCACCGTCAGGTCAGATCACATAAATCAAATTATAAACTAAGATGGACCAAAGGGGCCAATTTCGATATAGGGCGACTGTCCACATTCCCGGAGCCCAGTTATAGCAACTAAAAATCCATGACCATTGATGACATTTTTGAATTATTTATGGATAACCAGCTGATTGAACATTTAGTTCAAGAGACCAAAAAGTTTGCATTGTTTTTAAATTGTACAGACCCACAAATAAGTTCTGATGAAATTCGTTGCTTCATCGCCATACTTTACATATCTGGATACAATAAGTTGCCCTCCAAGCATTCTTATTGGGACACGCATGATGATACGATAAACACTGCGGTGTCTCAGTTGATGAGGAGGGACAGATTTCTCCAGATATGTCGATTTCTCCACTGTGCAGATAATACACAGGTCGATGAGAAGAATAAAGTGTGGAAAATTCAGCCAGTAATGGAAATGTTGAAGGAGAAGTGTGTCAAGAATTATGTGCCAGAGCAGGATTTGTCGTATGATGAGTGTATGGTTCAATATTTCAGCCGGCACAGCTTCAAACAATTTATTCATGGTAAGCCAATACGATTTGGTTTTAAACTTTTGTGTTTAAATTCAAACGATGGTTACTTGGTCAATTTTGAATTATACTACGGCAAAGGGCCTAAATCAAAACAGGAGTATGAAGGTGTGTTTGGTAAAGCTGTAAGCCCTCTGCTAGTGCTACTAGATGAGATTCGAGAGGAGAAAAGGTATCTACAGTACAATTTATACATGGACAATTTATTCAGTGGTGCAGCGCTGTTTTCGTATCTGAGCCTTCTTGGATATTCTGACAAGTAAAGCTCATTTAAAAGAAAGAACGGGGTTCATTTGAGACTGCTAAGGAATAGAATGATGGCCACCTCTACGTAAGGTGGATGGACAATATCGTCATCACAATCCTGTCTACATCATATGGCACCCAAAAAGTGGTTCCCGTGAAGAGGTTTTCTAAACTTTCTGAAACGAACAGTAATGGTTGAAAGACCTAAGTTGATATCCAAATACGATTCCGGCATAGGCGGAACTGGTACAATGGACTGAAATGTTGGCTATTATCGGGTCGGGATTTGAGGCAAGAAATGGTACTGGTCCCTGTTTACGTGGATGTTGGATGTAGCTATGCAAAATAACCAGCTACTGTATAGGAAATCCAGAAATCAGAACATACCACAATTAGACTTCAGGAGGAAAGTAGCCAATGTGTACCTGAGGAGGTATAAAGTGTTGCCTAGAGGTTCTGGAAGGCCATCTACGTGTGTAGGATCTTTGTCACACTGCCGTATTTCAGACAGAATAAGGTATGATGGGACTGATCATCTTGTACAGCCCACACCAGAAAAGAAAAAGAGAAGGTGTGCAAACCATTCTTGTTCTTCTATTGTCAGAACAATGTGCTCCAAGTGTGAAGTTGGGCTCTGTATTGACTGCTTCCTTGCCTTTCATGACAGACAGTAAAAGACTGATTATCTCTGTGTCTAACATGCATGTATTGAGAGTTGGCTTTTATCTGACTCAGAAAATATTGACTACTGTAGTTACCGGTACTCTAGTGTGTAACCGCATCATTATTCTCTTTCTTATTTTTTATTTTATTCTAATGTTCCAGTGAGAGTTTTGTTTTGACAGGAAACAATCATACAGATGTGTCTCTGTAGTGCAAACAAATACGTTTTCCTTTGTTGAATAATTTTATTCTTTAGCTGTGTTGTGAATAAAAAGTGATATTCAATATTCTTATAATAAATAATGCTAAAATTTTCAACATTGTTATTGTACAACAAACAAAAACTACTTTGTAACCTAAATTCTTCTTCCAAAACTCATTGTTAAAAAATAGATACTGCAAGCGCCTAGCATTGCTATATGGCAACATCAAATATCTTATGACCTAGCATCCCAAAATTCTAAAACTTGTTTTATTAGTTTATTTTAGTCTCAAACTTGTGGTAAAACATAACAAACATAATAATCTCAGCAAAAAATTAATTCTGGCACAAGAGGATTAATGAATGTCAGTGTTACTTTGATCACCCAGATGTGATTCAGGTGGACTGCCTGTCACTTGGCTGGAGCAAAGCCTTTTACCAAGTACTGTATGAACAACTTCTGTTAAAGCTACAACAGCTCAGCATACGAGGCAGCTTATTGGTGTGGGTGAGGTCCTTTCTGGAGGGTGGAACTCAGTGTGTTGCATATGGAGGCACCCGGTCACAACCTGTCAAAGTGACATCAGGAGTAGTTTAAGGTTCTGTGATCAGTCCCCTGCGTACCTCGTTTTTTGCTCAATCTTTCCAGTTGTGTAACTGCACACTTGGTACGATATGCAGATGTCACTGTCCTATATAAAAGTATAAAAAATCTAGAAGACAGTCCAAAACTGCAATCAGACTTTTAAAAAAAATTATCTGTGTGGTGTTCCATGAATGGACTAAACATAAATGTAAATAAATGTAAATATATTAGGATAAATAAATCACAAAACTGCCCAGAGAACAGGTATGAATTAAATAACAATGTAATACCACAGTGTGCAAATATTAAACTTTTAGGAATAATTGTTCCTAGGGATTTGAATGGAACCTGCAGACGGAGGAGGCAAGGCGAAAAGCGGTGAAAATTATGGGATTTCTTAGCAGGAACCTAAAAATCAACGGCCTTATGAATAGCCTATGTCAGTATAGTAAGACCCACATTAACCTATGGTTTTCGTGCCTGGAGTCCCATCACAGGTGCAAATCTAAATAAACTTCAGATACAGAGTCAGGTGGAGAGGCTAATAACTTAACACTCTCATCATCATTCAGGTAACCTCCCTTCAATAGAAACCATTGTCAAAAGAACCGAATTGATCTTCTTTTAAAAATCTCTCGCCGGCACCATTAATGACCCTTTTCACCGCCTTTCCCTATCCTTTTGCTCTGTCCACAGAGGTGTTAATCTTGTCCCTCCATTTGCCCGTACAACCTACTACCAATCCGGTTACTAAGACTGCTCCTCACGACTCTGGAATGTGCTACCACCTAAAATAAAAGCCCTGCCTCTAATGCAGTTTACATATAAAAAATAAGATGTGGTAAATCTCTGTGTGTACATGAACGGGAGTAAAAGTGAGTGTAAGTGTTGTCGAGTGAATGAATTGCTGTACGAGTGTAACTATGTGAATAACTCGATAATTGTAAATATTATCTTAGTGAGTCTGTGAAGCAGTTAATGAACATGGGGCTTGCTCTTTTTCACTAGAGCATCCATACAGTCTGTATGATTTGTGGTAAATAAATAATAAATGGAATTTGGATCAAAAGGTAAACTGCAGACCTCTATAGTTACACATACTGTATCATCAATACTGTATGGAGGAGACGTTTTAAAAATGTTTGGACATATTTTAGGATGGATAATAATAGATGCACAAAAAGGTTACTCAATATAATAAATTCCCAGAACAGGAGAATAAAATGGCTAGAGGAAAAAGGAGGGGACCAGAATGAATTGAACATCAGGGAAGACATCATGAAAAACCACAAAGTCTTCAGGACCTCAATAAATAAACACATGTTTATGGTAAAAACTAGCAGCAGGACTGGTACATAGTGGTCAGAAGAATGGAAGAGGCAACATAGTGAGTTTATGAAGTTATGAAGAGATTTTGGAAGAATAAGAAGGCAAAAGTCATCAAGCCAATGAACAAGTTTCAACGCGCTCTATGACTGTAAAAAAAAAAAAAAAAATTTTTAAATATAATAATAATAATAATAATAATAATAATAATAATAATAATAATAATAATAATAATAATAATAATAATAATAATAATAATAATATTCATCATCTCTGCAAGTAACTCAGCCTTTGTGGATGAGGTTAACTTCTGAAAGTAACCAGCGGAACCCAACCCCCTACAGAGCACATCCTCAGGTGGTGGACAGGGGGCCCTTACAGTATGTAGGGCTGGTTCAAATACCCAATACAACCCGCAGACCAATGGGTAGTCCAATTCCTGGGGGCTTGAAAATACTGGGACACCCTCTTTCCAGGGGTCATAAATATTGAGGGCCCTTAGCCTGGGTTATAAATGAAGTCCTCGATGGCATCTATGGTGGAGAAAATGACATTCGGTACGGTGGAGATGGCGGAAGGGGCAAACCTTGCCTAGAGTTACTAGGTGAAAACTGGTTTACGGTCTCAATGGTGGATGAAGAGAAGAATCTCCCAACGGCAGAGAGGGCGGATGAGCTAGCTCCAAGAATCGAATCTTGGTTGAAGAACATAAAATTCCGCAGGCGTCTGTTCCCAGATTGAGCGGCCTCAGTCACAACGAAAGGAAAGCAACAGACAAAAATTCTTGAATATCAGAAAGATGGTCAATAAAAATATCAAAAAAAATTAAAAAGGCCTATGTAAACCAGATGCTTATTCAAATAGATGAGGACTTAACTAATAACAAGACAAGAAATTTCTACAAAATCTTTAAACAGAGAATAACGAAGTACAAGCCATCGATTCTACAGTTATGGGACAAGAACGGAAATAGAACACATAAAAACACTGATAACTGCAGGATACTAACCGACTACTTTGAAAATCTCCTCAACTGTGAAACGTCAGTAGCAAAAATGACATTTAACGTCCCAACAAATACTAATCCGGACTCACATCCGACAACCTTCGAGGAACTAGAAAAGATAATTTTGAACCTTAAAAACAACAAAGCATCGGGAGAAAACCAGATCTCAGCCGAACTTTGGAAGAATGCCAACAAGGAAGCAATAGAATCCCTACAAACAGTTTTTGAAGAAATATGGGTCAAAGAAAGGATTCCAGAAGAATGGAAGATGGCCCTTATCCACCCAATCCACAAGAAGGGGGATAAAATGAACCCCAACAACTATAGAGGCATATAACTTTTGGATATTACATATAAGATTCTTGAAGGCCTTACTTAATAGAACAGAACCACAGTTAGATCATCAATTGGGAGCAATTCAAGTGGGATTCTGAAAGGGGAGATCCTGTCTGGAACAAATCTTGAACCTTAAAAATCTCATAGCATAGGCTACCAGAAATCTAGGGCAATAACATACACCATCACCTTTATTGACTTCCAAAAGGCATATGACTCACTAGACCAGGACGATCTCCTTTCTGTACTCAAAGAAGTTGGTCTAGACAACAAAACAACAAACCTCATTAAGGAAAAACTCACTAATACATTTTCCAAAGTCAAATTCATGAGAGAATTGTCAACTCCTTTTGAGATCAAAAAAGGTGTCCAACAGGGTGACGGACTACCCCCATACTGTTCAACTGTGCCTTGGAGAAGGTAATCAGAGAATGAGATAAGACAACCAGTGGTGGAATTTGATTGGGATCGGTAAACAAGGGTATCAAGATCAAATGTTTAGCTTTTGCAGATGACTTGGTCTTACTAGCTGAGACGTGGCAGGAAGCCAAGGAGCAGTTCATCGAACTGCTGAAGTAAGCGGAGAAGGTATGTCTCAAAATCGCCTTTGGAAAGACCAAAATAATGACCAACATTAATAATCGTCCAAAATATTTGAAAGTGGGCATATAGAGATCATCGGGATTTTAAATACATTGGTGAATGGATCAGTTAGAATGGTCTTGAGAAGAAAGCAATGGAATCTCGATGAACCAAAATAGAAACAGCCTTCCAGCTTATGAAAGACACCTGTAACAAAAAAATCCCTCTCCTGGAATTTCAAGATCAGACATTATAATACAGTAGTCAAGCCTGAAGCCCTTTATGCTGCAGAAACACTGTCTATAACTACATATGGTCCAATGGAAAAGTTGAAGATCAAGGAAAGGAAAATACTATGAAAAATTCTAGGCCCTAAATTCCATGATAAAGAACTTTCACACATCAGCAATGAAACCCTGTATAGGAAAACAGGAAGGATTTCCAACACAATAAGGAAAAGGAGAATTGACTTCTATGGCCACATCCTAAGATTGGACCCGAAAAGGATAACTATCTTCAACTATTTCCGCAATAAGAAAACCAAGCCGAACTGGTTTAAGGAAACTGAGAAGGACTTACAATAGTTCCAAAATACAGAAGAGATGCTTGTAGACGGATCCGCGAAGAAAATAACCAAAGATAAAATAAAGAAGTTTCAGGACAGGGTGAAGCCCAAATGACTACAGAATTTCTGAAGAAGAGAGGAAGATCTGAAAGCATGAAAAAGTACTGGGAGGACAGAAAAACATGACTGACTAACCACTGATTGATCTATCGTACTCCAAAGTGGGTGAAAACAAAATCAGGCAGACAAATGGTGTACTACAAGGGGACTCCATCAGTCCAACACTGTTTAATATAGTCACAGCGAATATCACCAATATCCTTCAAAATACAATGGAGACGACCCTGCCGATGTACGCCGACGATATGGTCATAGCGGGCCCCAAAAAAGAGCAATTACAGACGACATTAAAAGCCCTAGCAAAATGGGCACTGGAGAATGGTTTTGAGATAAACATGAAGAAATCAGCACAGATGACATTCAGGAAAGGGGGAACAGCATCACCAAAGTACACGCTGTTATTGAAAAACGAAGAGATGGAAGTGGTTAATAAATTTAAATACCTAGGTATCACCCTGCAGACAACGGGTCGATCATTCAGCTATCATGTAGAAGAAAGGACATCAACGTCTATTATGTGGACTCAAGAACCTTCACCGCTTATCGTTGAATACAGCTACGACGCTTTTCAATGCCACAATAACACCAATAATAACATATGGCATAGAACTAATATGGGAAAATCTAACATACAAGAACCTCGAGAGAATTGAAAAGGTGAAAGCAAGGTTTATAAAGCACTGCCTCCGAATAGGGAAGTATGCACCATCGAGACTTGCCTATGAATTAGCAAGAGAGAACTTCATAGAGGACATTAGATATAAGCTCAACCTGCCATCTACAGACACCTACCAGGCACTTCTAGTTGCTAGACATAGGAAACGAATGGACATCGACTTGGAATTTTACAGTACCGATGCATTGCAAGACAGATCATGGACAAACACTAAGAAAGAACAAAGGCACAAAATCACAAGACTATCCATTCATGGCTACCACCACAAGTTATGTAGCAATAAGAAATTCCATCTACCAAATGATAATTGCATTTGTTCACTCTGTGGAAAGTGCTGCGAAAAATACCATATTGTGTTGTGTTTAAAAAGGACCAAAAGCATCACCCAAATTAGCAAAAAATAATGAAAAATTTAATGTAATGTGCTCTTTTGGGTGCTTTTCCTATTAATAAAGTGGGTGAAATGGATAATGATGATGATGATGATCATCATCATCATGTAACAATAACAATCTCCTTCTGTGATAATGGAGTGGGTGAAAAGAACTACTGTTAGTCATGAGTAAACTTCTTCACTTGTGAACAAACAAAAAAGCATGCATGATGAGGCCTATTTTTGAAGAAGAGCTTTCAAATTTTGATAAAAGTGTGGATAGTCAAAATAGAAAAATTATTTTGCTTGATAATACCCCTTGCCATGTCCCTCAACTGAAATTGAAGAATGTGAAGCTACAGTTTTTTCCACCAAAAAAAAAAAAATCTAAATTAAAGCCTCTTGATCTATGAATTATCCAAGCATTGAAACTAGGTTACAGGTAATGTGTTATTTGATCTGTGATTGCTCTCATGGATGCAGCTTCTGTAGATTCAGACTTGGAGAAGAAAGTAACCACCACTGATGTTATTTCTTAGGTTAGATCATTGTGGAAAGAAGTCTGACCATTAACGGTGACAAAGTGTATCGAGTTGTGTGGATTTCCAGGGAGTTCACCTTCCATATTGACACCAGAAGAGGATCAACAGGACTCTAACATTCTGACACAGTCGGCTGGGATACATAGCTTTGATGAAGCAGCTTCACAAGCGGATGATGCATTGGAAAGCCATGATGATCTGGAGGGAAATTCGAAAGAGCAAACTGAGCAAGAATTCTTAGAAGGTAGATTTCTTCCTGAGAACAATAATAATTCTTTTGTTTCATGCCTGCAAAATGAAACTGTCCCTAACTAACTTTGAAAGCATGTTGTCTTCCTCCAATCATTGCAGAAAAATGTGGTAATGTTTCTGATGATGATGATGATGATGATGATGATGATGGGAAGGAGGATTATGGTTATATCAAAGAAGAAATGGGACAAGATACAGTGTCATTGGAGTTAGATTCCTGTTGATCCTCTTCTGGTGTCAAGGTGGAAGTTGAACTCCCTGGAAATCCACACAACTCGATACACTTTGTCACCGTTAATGGTCAGACTTCTTTCCACAATGATCTAACCTAAGAAATAACATCAGTGGTGGTTACTTTCTTCTCCTATAGGAGGATCGAGATAGCGGTGCATTAAAGCAAGTACTGATTACTACTGAGATGTTCTAAAAGTCTGCTACACTGAAAATCTGTGAGAATGTAGAAGTTTAGAAAATGAATTGTTAAAAAATTTAATGAAAATTTAACAAAGTTCAATTTATGATTTTTAAAAGGAAACTAAAAGGTTAGGAACAAACTTTATACTGTACTGTACTGTACTGTATATTGAAGTAAGTAAAGTACTGTAGTGTAAAAATGTAAATCAATTGCAGTATGCTTTAGGTCTCGCCTTTGCTGGTGAGATGTAGTGTTTACAGTGCACTATGTCTTCTGGTATGGGCTAGAATAAATTTGTTACTTTCATTGACATGTCTCCGTCTCATCCATGGCTTTGACAATATGAAAGTGACTGAGGTATGAGCGATGCTAGTAATACCATTCCTTATGCAGCCAGTCCCTGTTATGAATGGTGTGAAAATATCACTCATAGGGTCGGTTGGTTCATGCATTCAGTGGGCTTGGCAGACTGATATGCAATAGCAACTTCTGGCTCGGTGAGGAAAGCAACGAGAAACTACCTAATTCCTCATTTCCCTAGTGCGCCCCTTCAGTGATGCCTAGGCTATTTATGACAGCTGTTGGCGGAGCTGTGGAGGATCAAACCAGCCTTCGGGCTGAATACCCAACATACGTGCTTTAGGCCACATACATTTTGCCTCCAAATTTTTTTTGCAAACAGTCGTAATTGAAACCATCCCTCTAAATTACTTTTCTTTTTTTTTCTTTTTGTGTAAACAGTCAGTGGTCGCTTAATACAGGTTTCACTGTATTTTTAAAAGAACATATTTATAAAAAAATAACTTTTTGCCATTTTCTTTGGTTATATATGTCAATTAATTGGTTATGCTATATTTGGACAACTCAACCATAGATTTTCCAGTGCCATGTGATAAGACTACATCCACCACCAAGCCATTATAGAGTACAGGTTGATGCTGTTAATTTTCTCTACTTGGAACATGATGAATGTCTCAGTACCTTTGGAATATAAGATTGATTGAGGTGCTTTTGATAAACTAATCAAAATGATGAAGTTATTTATTTGCAAGAAATTTTTGCTACAAGGCAGTTTAAACTTCCAAGTCTTTGACAAACAAAACCATTCATATTCAACTTATTATCCTATAAATTCATAGAAGAACTCATATACAGAGAACAGAAAGCATTCTACTACTAACCATACTTAAAGCACAACAAAAACAAAGCAAAACACAGGGCACCAACATATGGCATCTTATCAATACTGAAATGTCTGGTTTCATGACCGAGTAATCAGCGTCTTGGCCACTTGGGGTGTTGGTCTGATTCGTGGCCGAGTCAAGGAATTTAATTGTAGGGTATTTTTACTGTTCCCAATCTTCTTGCAACTCATACATCACACAGAGCATTGTCCATTTCCACAATAAACCACAGTTTCACAAACACAGCAGACATTGCCCATTCTCATTGAAGGGTCGGCCTTGCAAGAGATATACCAGGCTGGCAATAGCCACACAAATTTATTATAATACTGAAATATGCATTTGGAACTAGACTATTCTGCTTTCTAAGAGTTTTTCCATTGATCTGCACCACTTTCATGAGCTACTGATATAATTATTACTTGGGATTGTTCTGAATAGGGTAATTGTTCTAAGAAACAGATCCCTTATTGTCTCATTCCCTGAAAACCTTTTCCACAAGTACTCAGCATCAGTGTTGCCAACTTAGCAGATTATCCACTAAATTTGGTGGAATTAGAAGACTGTCGGTGGAGAAATATATCATTTAGTGGACAGCGGATTTTTTGGCGGAATTCTAGATTTATTATAGCGGAATTTAGCGTTTTATCTATTTTATGATTTTAAAAAATTGTACTCCAGTCTGTCTCCAAGCTATTCTGTATTTCTTGTCAGGAGCTAGCAGTCGCATGAGGAAAACATGTTATTTGGATTTGATGTTATGAGATCAAGGTATCATAAATTTGTAATGCGTGGGGAATGGATACTTATCTCTTAGTTGATGAATGATGACAGATACAATGAAACTGGGAAAGATTAGCATTTATATTTATGTATGAACGAAGACCATTTAATGAACTGGCCTGTTCTGTGTGTGGCCCTTGAGGTAGGGGATTCACCTAGTTTGCACCCAGCAGTAAAACGCCTACAAGTTTTAGCTCACCGGCAGGGGGTTAATCCCAGTGAAACTCACAGATCAGATGAGTGCAGACATTTACTTTTTATTCTTTTTCCTTCGTTATGCCCATTCATAGAGCGCGTTTGAACTTGATAGTTGGTTTGATGGTTTGTGCCTTCTTATCCTCCCAAAATCTCTTCATGAATGCACTGTGTTGCATCTTGCGTTTTTATTATTATTATTATTATTATTATTATTATTATTATTATTATTATTATTATTATTATTGTTGTTGTTGTTGTTGTTGTTGTTGTTGCTATTGTTCATTTTTATTGCTCATTATTTGAGATCGGATTTCTTGGCGGAATTTTGGCGGATTTTTAGTAGTATTTAGCGGATCTTGAAAATATAAGTTGGCAACACTGCTCACCATACTTCCTTCCCTGCGACCCATAGTTTTAATTCTCCCACTTTCACCTCTAAGCCATCATTGCCTTTCCATACTTTTTCAGTCTCTACCACCCCTGTGTTGCTTGCAATTTTTTCCATCAGTTTTTCCTTACATGGAAACTGACATTAATTTTTCTCAGGATGTGGGAGGCAAATAAATTAACACGCGTAAGGTCGAACCCTTTTTAGAATGCGAGAGGTCGCACGAAGGCAAACTGCTCATGCTTAATATTTTAATGAGCTGCTATTTTCCTTTTGCAGTGAATGCAATGATAAAAATATAAATATGTACCCTGTTTAACTGCCTTTCAACTAGTACTAACACAATTATCCAGTAAAAATATTTTCTCTATGCAAAAGAATTAATGAAATTTTTTGCAAAATCTGGTAAAATTACGTGAGTTTTTAAAGAGCACAAGAGTTCACGCATGAGCAAATTGCCTCAATGTTTGCATTTGCACATTTCAATGAATGATTTGGTCGCAATTCAAGATAAAACTACAGCACCACACTTCACTGAAAGCCACCATAAACCTCATGAACTTAAATTAAGAAACTTTTTTGGAAATGCAGTCATGTAAGAATGCACTACGCGAGAAGTCGCATGAAGGCAATTTGCCACGGCAGATGCGAGAGTGAAAGAAAAACTACTCCGGAACTTAGCAGGTAATACACTGACGATAATCAACGTCAGGCGAGAGAGCGAGAGGGGAGGGATGAAACGAGCACCCTAAGCCCTACAGAGGCTAGCAACGAAATTATGAACAAATATTTTAAAAGTGCGGCAAACTTCTGCGGGCGTGACCTCTCGCATGTTAATTTGACTGTAAATTCTTCTCTGGTAGAACTTCAGGATTTATTATCCTCATCTGGTCCACTAACACATAACAAGAAAAGTTATTAATATTTAGTTTTCCTCCTACTGAATTCAGAGGTTTTAATGATAATGGTGGGCTAAGAGTAATTGCATGCTGTGCTTATATTTTGCCATCTGCAGACTCCACCTGCCTAATTTGTGAATGATATATCATTTTTAAGAATATGACTTCAACATCATGGGACCCATTAATGAGAAAGAAGAAACTGGAGACCCTTGACTTCTCAAAGTTTGAGGTTGTCTGAATAGGAAGAATATTAAGTGATAATATTATCTAAGCTATAGAGAATTTAACTTACCAATACGAATAGTCAAACATGAAATACTGTATGAAAGAAAGGATCCTGAAAAAGGGAAATCTGTTTGAGTTGTAGCTTTAGGTTCTTCTATTTTGCTAGTGTTTTAATGTTGCACTAACACACCCAAGGTTTTCAGCAACACAATTACAGGAAGGAGCTAGGATTAGGAAGGTAGTGGCCATAGCCTTAATTAAGGTACAACCCCTACATTTACAGGTGTAAAAAGGGGAAACCAAAGAAAACCATCTTCAAGGTTGCTGACAGTGGGATTCAAACCCACCACTGCCAAAATTCAGGCCCATAGCTATGCAAATTGAACTACATGGCCAACTTACTTGGTGCTTTGGTTTCTGTTATAGTCATTAATACGGTATCTCACCAAGGGGGGTGGGTCTAATTCCCACTCCTCCTCAATTTTTGACATGTTGCCTACCATTCTTTACCTTTTCACTCTAGTGGACTGCTTTTGCAGTTGGGAGAGAGCCACACAGGGTAACCGGTGGACTGCTATAGCAGTTGTGTAGGAGCAATGCCACATGCCTGGTGGACTGCTAAGCAGTCATGTGTTGTTTGGCTTTTCTGTGCTTCGCTACTGTAGACTGCTGGAGAAGTTTGACCTGTATGATATCTAGTGGCTGTCTTGCAAGTCTGTACTTACTCATACAGTCATAGATGTCAGGGGCAATCAGTTAGAAGGTAAGGGTTCGAGCGACCTTAGTGCCCATCATTTGCCACGTAATAATAGTAATAATTATCAAAGGCAAAGGCAAAGGACCTTGAAACCCCTAGGATCTCGAGGAAAGTTCTGCAACATGATGTACGTGAGGCAGACAACCAGGCAATCCTGAAGATGGCTGTGGAAGGCAACCTAGAGTAAGTGGCCAACACACTACAATATCTAATACAAGGCACAAAAATTTTAGAGCCCCTCTTCAAAAGGAAAGCAAAACCTTGGTTTAAGGGAAATTGCTGCACAGCAAGAAAAACTACACTGGATGCACTGCATGCAGCCTTTAAAGTCCCAAGTGCCAATCTACTACAAGAGGCAGACCTATAAGACACTTATAAAGGAGGATAAAAAGCGATTCCAGGAACAGGAAGAACAGAGATTGATAGAAAAAGCAGAGCAATGTCCATATGCAGCTCTTAACAGCAAGGAACTGCAAGAGCCACTTGATGCACTGGTGAAGTGGACACAAGAGAACAAACTTCACTTAAACAAGGACAAGACAGTTTCAATGACATTTAGGAAAGGTGGAAAAGCATCAGAGTTCAACATACATAAGAGACCTCTGAAGAATATATAGAGCTTCAAGTATTTAGGGGTCTGATTACAAACTAGGAGTAATGTCTTCTGTACCCACATCAATGAGAGGATAAATGCAGCAATCAGAGCCATCAACGACATAAAGAATCTCAAAGTCTCACCCGTGCTCACATATTGTTTGAAAATTGTATGGCCACATCTGAAAATGAAGCATTTAGAGCAACTAGAGAGAGTGAAAGCAATTTTCCTGAAAAAAGCATCATGTGTCTCAAAATATACACTTTCAAGGCTCGTTTACGAGTTAACACGTGAACCTTTCTATATAAAGGGCCTTTGTTATCACCTGCCGCTACCAACTATGACAACTTATGTGCAGTTTGTAGAGATGTTAAGGGAAACAAGAGAGACATATGGAGCAAGTTTTACTCAATGGCCGCAATGATCTACAAAGACTGGCAAGGAAGAGGATACGAGCTCGGACAATTGGTTACATGCTTCGCCGTAATAAGTTGTGTAATACCAAGAAGTTCCATTAATCAGTCACGGACTGTGTTTGTGAACATTGTGGCAAGATCTGTGAAAGATATCATGCTATGATTGTATCAACATGGACCAATATGAAGATAACTGCATACAAAGATTTGTATTTGTTGGCACAAATCTCTAACAGCTATTTGCAAAGATGAATAATGTGATTTTATTATTAATGTAAATTCCTTTTCGGTCATTGGCTGAAAAAACATCTATTATTATAATAGCTGACTGTTGATAGTGGTTTAATGTTGCACTCACACACCCAAGGTTTTCGGCAACACAAATTGAAAAAGGAGCTAGGATTAGAAAGGTAGCCACCATGGCCTAATTAAGCTACAGCCCCTACATTTTTAAAAAATTTTTGGTGTTGTAATTAAGTTAGACTTTGATAATCACTGATGAAGAGAATGTATAACATTCTTGAAACATGTTCAATGAATAAATAGTTTCAATAATAAAAAGTGTATTGACAAGGCAGTTTCAACCATAATACTACTTTAAATAGTTTTTAATAGGTTTTAATAATAGCTCTTCAATGTCAATAAATTAGTGTTTCTGTAGGTAGCTTCAGCACATTGTGCTACCATATTTCATAACACATAAGAAACTGTATACTGCAGATCCTCGTATTGACTAGTGACTTTGAAGAAAATGAAGATGGGAAAGATTTAACTCCACCAATGCTCTGTCCAAAGCCACAGATCTGAAAGAAGGGTGGGAAGCTTTGCATGAATGAAAATGACTACAGTAATACATCTGCAAATGAATTTGACTGAACTATATATATTTTTTTATAAAGTTGACCTGTTGTGTCTTAACAACATGAACAAATGCAAGAAAGATAGCAAAGAGCAGAAAGTATTCCATTCAGTAGGCATGGCCAGCCACCCTAGGCACCCATCCCCCAGGCCTCTTGCCCGCTCTTGCTTTGCTGGAGTGAAGAGGTTAAATATCTACCACATACTTTCAACCTGCTTCCCCATATCCAGTAATTTTACTACTATTAATTTAAACATGACAGCATAGTTTCACAAGAATAGCCTTTTCCATAGACATCAACTGCACTATATCTCTCTAATAAATGAAGAGGCAAGATAACAACTTACACTTTATAACAGACAATGCACACCATTGCACCTTCTTCCAACGAGACATAAGCAGCCACTTCTGCACTTTTGCAACCATTAATGCCAAATTTTCTGGATCTGACTTCATGATTGCATCAAACTCTGCAAATTTACCTGGTCTGAAGAATACTTTGGTAACACCGAAACGATAATCACTCTCAGTCATTCCCAAAGCTTGTAACAAAGCCTGAAAAAGACATTTCATATTTCAGCATGTACATGTTATATAAAAGCTTCATAGAGGAACAGTTTAACAAAAATGTGTATAAAAATATTCAAACAAGGAATTACATCTATGAGTATATAAAAATGTTCAAACAATGAGAATTTATACCTATGAGTAATGGAAGCAAAGAAAGGTATCCAGTATGTATAAATTAGAATTTGCTTTACACATTGTCTATAGGTCTTACATAAGTAGGATATCTATATAAATAAAATTATAATTTTGTTTGTACCATTCCAGTATTGGCCTCATAATTAGTATATCTTGGATTAGATATACAAAAGTTCAAAATAAGTCCAACCTAATTTTATGTTCATCAAAAAGTCATTTACTGTACAGGGTATTAGAAGTAAGTCATCAATATATTATTTGATTAGTAGAAGTGGTGTACTATTTCTTTTAACATTGTTATGTCCTACTTAGAAGCTCGATTGAACCAACTTAGCTGATGTGTTGGCCTTCTTCTCCTCCCAAAATCTCTCATTCTCTTGCTGAGCTTCTTCCTTCATTCTTCTGTCCAAGTTATAATGCCTCTGGTGTTGGGTTTGTCTTCAAACTGGTGATTGTCGATTTTGGTTCTGAATTTTACATCTGTCCTGTACAACGTCTTCTGAGATGTTGATTTCCTGGAGGTCTGTTTCAATTCATGAAGCCAGCTGTTCTTGGCTCTAGATGAAAGGGCCAGGTTGAGAATTGTTTTAGTTAGTCTGATACTGTTCATTTAGATAATGTGTCCATAAAATTTCAATCATCTCTTCTGAAGTGTGAGATAATTTTTCAGAATGACAATATATTTCCTGAGATGATATTTTCCTCCATATTCCCTCTGTACAAACTGGTGTATTATTATGATGATGGGTTAGGAAAGGTCTAGGAGTGGGAAGGAAGCGACAGTGGCCTTAATTAAGGTACAGTCCCAGCATTTATCTGGTGAAAATGGAAAACCATGGAAAACTATCTTCAGGGCTGCTAACAGTGGGGTTCGACCCACCATCTGCCAAATGCAAGCTGACAGCTACGTGACCCAAACCACACAGTCACTCACTTGGTATATTCTCTTTTTACAAGTTGCTTTATGTTGGACTGACACAGATAGGTCTTATGGTGACGATAGGATAGGAAAGGGATAGAAGTGGGAAGGAAGCAGCTGTGGTCTTAATTAAGGTACCACCCCAGCATTTGCCTGGTGTGAAAATGGGAAAACACAGAAAACCATCTTCAGGGCTACCGACAGTGGGACTCGAACCTACTATCTCCCAAATGCAAGCTCACAGCTGCACGCCCCTAACTGCATGGCCAACTTGCTCAGTTCGGTATCTTCTTTTGCTTTTCCCACTTCTATGTGGGGTCAGCATTTCCATAATTTCTTTTCTGCCACTCCTGTCCTTTCAGAGTTTTCTCTTTCATCCAGCCTCTTTCTCTCAGCTCTGCCCACCTTAGCTTGTGCCTGCCAATTCTTCTTCTTCCTCACACTTCCAGCACCCACACTCTCTTTCCCAGGTAATTTTCAGGTTTTCGTTCCAAATTGCCAAACCTTCTCAATTTTTCTTGAAGTTTCTACCTTTATGGTCCCTCTGTTACATCCAATCCTTATTCTTTCAACTCAACCTCGATAATGGTGTGAGATGGACAGTAGGCAATGGTGTGATGATAAATGAGGTTAAAAGTCAGGCTGTGAGTTTCACAAATAGGGAAAGTCCTCTCAGTTTTAAATACTGCATTGATGGGATGAAAGTTCCTTTTGGAGATCATTGTAAGTAACTAGGTGTTAAAATAAGGAAAGATCTTCATTGGGGTAATCACATAAATGGGATTGTAAATAAAGGGTAGAGATCTCTGCGCATGTTTATGAGGGTATTTAGGGGTTGTATAAGGATGTAAAGGAGAGGGCATATAAGTTTCTGGTAAAACCCCAACTAGAGTATGGTTCCAGTGTGTGAGACCCTCACCAGATTACTTGATTCAAGAACTGGAAAAAATCCAAAGGAAAAAAAAAAAAAAAAAAAAAAAAAAGCAGCTTGATTTGTTCTGCGTGATTTCCGACAAAGGAATAGCATTACAAAACTTTTGCAAAGTTTGGGCTGGGAAGACTTGGGAGATTTTTTTTTTTTTTTTTTTTTGCTAGTTGTATTACATCGCACTGATACAGATAGGTCTTATGGCGATGATGGGACAGGAAAGGGCTAGGAGTGGGAAGGAAGCGGCCATGGCCTTAATTAAGATACAGCCCCAGCATCTGCCTGGTGTGAAAATGGGAAACCACGGAAAACCATCTTCAGGGCTGCCGACAGTGGGGTTCGAACCTACTATCTCCCGAATACTTGATACTGGCTGCACTTAAGCGACTGCAGCTATCGAGCTCGGTAGACTTGGGAGAAAAGTGACGAGCTCCTCGACTAAGTGGTATGTTATTGGTGTTGGTTCTCTAATTTGGTATTATAAATTTTCTCATTCGAGACAAATATTTCAGGTTCCCTATGGGAAGCAACACCTATATCACCTAATGACCAGGCAGGTATCAATTTTTGAAAATGAAAGAAAGTCTCTCATAGTGCACTGGCACTGCCGGTGGCTCCAAGTAGCCTATGCAGTGGCCTCCAAGGGATCCTTCGCCATCCGACTGTTTGCAACACTTCATGCAGCCACACAGGTTTATTGCCTCTTGAAAATTGTGGACTAGCCAGGTGGATGAAAGCAAATCAGTGAGGTCTCACTTTGGGACGTGCTTCATCGCACTGCAGGTGGATCAGCTTGTATTCCAGCATCGATCCACATTCTCTGGCATTCTTTACATCTCTCTTGGGACTTGAGTCAACAACCATGTACCCATACATGCCATATTTTCCTGCCACTACTACTGCTACTACAAGCACAACCACTACCTCCATTGCCACCTTCGGACAATTCGCCACAGACACCGCCGCCGTTGCTTTTCACACAGCACTGAAGTCCAGCCATGCAGCTCCGAATTACGAAGCCCGCTTTCTACCTGTGACAACAGCTCATCATCCCTACACCTCATGAGCTCCATCTACAAGGAGAGTCACTCGACCAGCCCACAGAGAGGAACGAGCACCACGTCGCCTGGCAGTGGATTTAACACCAGTGCTAGCACCGCATTTGACCACAGCAGATGAAACATCTCCTCCCATCCATACCAGAGTACAGCACTCTCCGCCGTCTACCACTACTACCGCCACCACTACCACCACCAGCTCCCAGCTCAAGTATTCCTCCGTTTCCAGTACTAGACGACCCATCACCCACCTTCGTATTCTCCAGCCAACCCCCTCTGGAACACATGCATTGCTCCTCTCCAATCCTTCCCCAGAACTTCAGTCACCCCAAGCTGTTTTCTCCACGCTTTTCCAGTACAACCTGCGCCAAGAAGACGTCACTGATATCCAGAAGACATCAAAAGGAATAATAATCCAAATCAACGGAGACACTGCAGCTAATCACCTAGCCACCCAAATCGGAGCAACCCCCTTTGGATCAAACACCTCTCTTCAACCACTTCCATCACCACCCATTCAACCCCCAATTCCACCACTCCGTTATAATCAGCTAAGCTGTGTCATCTGTGGTGTGAATCCTTCACTCGCAGAAGAAATGTTTGAGGGAATACCAGCTCAGAGCAGGAATGCGGCGGGGCCAACATTCATGGTGCGGATCATCCTACCAACACCTGCCGACATGGACAGACTACTTGCCAGTGGTGTCTCAATCCATCATCATAATCACAAAGTTGAGCCGCCGTCCTGCGCTCCACCTCCACAGTCTCTCAGATGTGCAAAATGTCTCCGTTATAAACAACACAGAACGGCCCAGTGCAAAGCAAATCATCCCATCTGCGGGCATTGCACCCGACATCACTTCAACAACAAGTGCCCCAACACCCTTCAAACCCCCTGTATAACACCTTGTTGGTAACCATGCGGTTTATTCTTGCCGATGTAGAGGCCGTCCCACACCTCTCCCAAACCACTCTGAATTAATAGCCCCCGTTTGCACTATCAACCCACCAACCACGCCAACTTGTTCACTATTTCCCCATCCTACAATTGAAGATCTGATCAGATTTGTAACATTTTCATTGCTCAATATCCACCCATACAATAGATCGCTAGTTCTCAACCATCTCCAGGCTGCAGCAAATCAGACGCTCAATTTACACTTCCTTACAACACATTTCGGTTTAAATACACATTTCAACTTTACACCTTTAGAAACTCTTGTATAACCCTTTTCATGGTATTTTCAGCCTCAGACACATATCCAGTAACATCATATATTACCATGTTACATTGCCATGCACTAAGGACAACGAAATCAAGAATAAAATAGGGGTATAAGTGCACTCAGAACCACGCAATTACCTATCCTGTATATGTATTCATAACCTAATATTTGTCATGTTAATCAGGCGTAGGATTATAAGGAAAAAGAAAAAGAGAGGTAAAAAGTTACCCCTGAAGCAATATACTCATGTTGAATGTATTTATCTACTTCTATATATTTAATTATATAACTTTGTCTAAACAACATTGTAATCCATCATGAAATTCAATAAAACATAGCCCAATGGCCATAAATTCCCCTTCCATCTCCTTCATTTCTCACATCCTTTACCCAACTCCCTCTTCCTGCGCATCTCCCCACCCGCCCACATCTCTTGGCCAGAGAGAGGGCATAATCCTCTAGGTGGCCCGCCCCACCCCTTCAGGGTGGGGAATGAAAACTTCGTCAAGCAAGCAAGCCAGCCTCCATGGTATGCACTAGTCATGCATCTTTGTAGGTGTGCTATTTACTAACTGATGACCCAATTAGCACACTGGGGTGAAACGCTGGCAACCATGAATGAGTTAGCTGGAAAATTTATTGCTATTTGCTTTACATCGCACTGACACAGATAGGTCTTATGGCAATGATGGGAGACGAAAGGCCTAGGAATGGGAAGGAAGCGCCTGTGGCCTAAATTAAGGTACAGCCCCAGCATTTGCCTGATGTGAAAATGGGAAACCACGGTAAACCATCTTCAGGGCTGCCGACAGTCGGGTTCGAACCCACTATCTCCTGATTACTGGATACTGGCCGCACTTAAGCGAGTGCAGCTATTGAGCTCGGTGGAAAATTTATAATGTCCAATAATGGACCAATTATATTGGTATTATAAGTGGTATGTTCCAAGATGTCAGTGGAGAGATGACGTGAAATGACATTAGTAGACAAATAAGTTTGAGTGGTGTGTTTAAAAGTAGGAAAGATCAAAATATGAAGATAAAGTTGGAATTCAAGGGGACGAATTGGGGAAAATATTTGTTTACAGGACGGGGAGTTAGGGATTGGAATAACTTACCGAGGGAGATGTTCAATAAATTTCCAATTTCTTTGCAATTATTTAAGAAAAGGTTAGGAAAACAACAAATGGGGAATTTGAATTGAATGTGAGTGTGACCATTACCACATTTGTACAATAATCAGCATACTGTCTTGTTAGTGATCATTTATTGTGTTGGTTGTTCAACACTGTAGTAGTGGGTTGGTGGTTCTTTTATGCAGTGCAGTAGCAGTACTCAAAATGGATAGAAAATGAAGAAAAGTGTTGAAAATAAAGATACTCATGTGGGGGATCAGAAAGATGAACTGATGTGCAGTAACAGAAATGGAAGTAAGAGTTTGTGTGCATTACTCTTACAATCTTACAAGAGTCGCAAAAAGCCAGCACAACAAGGGTAAGGAGCATAGTTTTCAGCCATCTTCGACTTTATTCCCATGGGTATTATATGAAGAGAAGAACAGCACTTGTCACGCATGAGCTTGGACGAATGAACATTGATATTGCTGCCTTAAGTGAAACCAGACTGTGCAGCGAAGGTAAACTTACAGAGTTCAGCTCAGGCTACACAATCTTCTGGAAGGGAAAAGATGAGGGTGAACACTTGATTCATGGTGTGGGATTCACTGTGAAGACCACATTGGTGAATGATTATCAGCTAACTCCAACTGCTGTCAGTGAAAGAATTATGACTCTCCAAATCCCACTCTCTGGAGCCAAATCAATGGCACTCATCTCCGCATATGCTTCCACCTTGGATGCTGATGTAGAAACTAAATGCCAATTCTATAACCTGCTGAGCACTACCATCACCAAAGTACCACCAAGAAACAAACTCTTACTACTTGGCAATTTCAACGCCAGAATTGGTAAAGATCACCAATTATGGAGCAGTATGATGGGAAAACATGGACTTGGCAACTGTAATGCCAATGGTCTGCTGTTCCTTGGTTTATGTGCTGAACATGAACTCTTCATTACTAATACTCAGTTCCGCCTGCCTAATCGCTACAAGACCACTTGGAAGCATCCTTGCTCAAAGCACTGGCACATCCTTGACTATATCATCACCAGGCAATGTTATAAAAAAATATGTCCTTGTTACAAGGACCCCAAGAAAGGTCGATGACTGCTGGACAGATCATAAGCTCCTCTTTTGCCAATTGAGAATCTCAATCTGTTGCAAACAAAAAAGATCCATCCACAACCTGCCCAGAAAGAAATTTGATACTTCTGAACTTCAAATTGCTACAATACAGAAATGCAATCTCAAACAAACTGGCTAGTCATTCAGTCAGCAGTGATAGTACAAATCAGGAATGGGCTATGCTTCAGAAAGTCATCACTGAGTCAGCTGAGGAAACAATTGGTTTTGTGAGGAAAAAACAGAGGACTGGTTTCATGAAAATAATGAAGAAATTGTCTGATCAATGCCAAACGGGAAGCCCATCTATCCAATCTTCAAGATCCGTCTTCCAATGTGAAGAAATCACAATTCTTGGAACTTAAAGGAAAATGTCAGGTACAAATTAGGGAAATCAAGAATAACTGGTGACAACAAAAAGCTGAAGAACTGCAAAGACTATCTGATGCTTGTAACCTGAAAAACTTCTATGTTGGCATAAAAAGAGATATATGGTCCAATTCGATCTTCTTCGGGGTCGTTGAAAACAGCTGACAACTACATCATTTTAACTGATAATGAATAAATTTTAGAGCGTTGGAAGGAACATTTCTCTGCGCTTCTAAATCCTGTCTCCAAAGGACTTTCTTTGTAATGTCTCTCAGCAGCCCCAACAACCATGGATGGCAGTTCCACCTACATACAGAGACTTTACCAAAGCACTCAATCAACTAAAACCAAGAAAGGCTCCTGGTCCTGATAACATCCCCCTGGAACTGATACAAAATGGAAGTATACCCTTGAAGACTAGACTTTTCACACTCATCCTCTTGATTTGGGAAACTCGAGAAGTACCTGATGACTTGAAGAATGCTACCATCATCACTATCTTCAAGAAAGGTGATCGTAGCGCATGTGTGAACTACCGTGGTATATCGCTTTTGTCAATTGCAGGTAAAATTCTTGCAAGAATTCTATTAAACCGGCTGCGAGTTATCTCAGAGATGATTTTGCCCAAGTCTCAATGTGGTTTCCGAACCTCCAGAGGCACAACAGATATGATCTTCTGTGCTAGACAACTCCAGGAAAAATGCAGAGAGCAACAGCAGACTCTGTATTTAGTTTCCTATGATCTGGAAAAAAGCCTTTGATTCAGTACCAAGATCTGATGAAAAATCATTCTCAGGGTTGCAGAGGTTAAAGATGTCCCTTCGGTCTGTTATGAGGCAGGATCACTTAAATGCTGTTTCTGTCATTGCCATCATGAAGAAACCATGAACTTAGACCTTCATTCAGTGGTAGTTGAGATGCAACACTTTTGCTAGAAAACAGTAAGGTAAGACTCAACAAACCTAATATTACAGTAGCCAACATGATTTTGCGGTAAAATAGAAAATATGTCATTGTTATGGAAATCGCTGCCCTGATTCCAAAATGATGCTATTTTTTTCCTATCACGTCTAGTTTGATGCAATTCGGTGTTTTAGTATCTGCATGAATTCGTAAGATGTAATGTTGAGAAATGTTCTCGCGCAACTTTTTTTTAGAATATAATTATGTGATTTGATTTGTTACTGTTTGCATTTTATTATAGGTTTATTGCTGTCTAAATATTAATTTTGTAGTTGGAGGTTTCCTGGTAATTTCATAAAAAACTCCCCCAGATATGCAATAGACTGCGAGGTATGTAGGATTGAAGATAAGACAGTTGAGAGTTTGTCTTTCATCTTAGACCACTTGAATAAACAGACGTGTTAAAAGCCCCAGCCCTTATGCAATGTTTATGATGGACTGATAAAGCAGTTTCCTTGCAAAGATAACAGTCCAAAAGTATTATACTCACGAAGATGAACTTGTATTTTGTACGGATGTTTCAAATCTTCTACGTCAATTGGGAGAGAAAGAGTATGATCCTAGTAACTGGCGTGTTTTTATTGACCCTTTGCTTCATAATACAAATGTTCTGGCATCTGTACCACTTGCACACTCCACAAAAATGTCTGAAACATACTAGACCTTAAAGTTGGTGCTTGAAAAAATTAAATATCACGAGCATGGGTGGCAAATTTGCGGTGATTTGAAGATCATTGGATTGTTGCTGGGACAACAAAAAGGCTACACAAAATTTCCCTGTTTCCTATGCGAATGGGATAGCAGGGCACGGGATAAACATTGGGATACAGTGAATTGGCCAGAAAGGAAACAACTACGACCAGGATCCAAAAATGTCTTGAATGTAAGTCTTATTGACCATGAAAAATTTCTACTTCCACCCTTGCACATCAAATTAGGATTGATGAAACAGTATGTCAAGGCATTAGATAAAAGTAGCCTATACTTCCAATATTTATCCACTAAATTTCCCTCATTATCAGATGCAAAAATCAAACAAGGCGTATTTGATGGACCACAGATTCGTAAACTGATGAAGGATAAAAATTTCACAGACACGATGACCAAAATTGAGAAAGAGGCATGAAACGCATTCAAAGATGTAGTGACTAAATTCCTTGGCAACATTAAGGACCCTCAATACAAAGAAATTGTAAGGAAAATGTTGGTAAAGTTTAAGGAACTCGGATGTAATATGAGCCTTAAGCTTCATTTCTTAGCTTCACATCTGGATCATTTCCCTCCAAATTTAGGAGCTGCCAGTGAAGAACAAGATGAAAGGTTTCACCAGGATCTCAAAGATGCACAACGACGCTATCAGGGACATTGGGATGTGAATATGATGGCCGATTACTGTTGGTCGATTGCACGAGACGACCCTTCTAGAGATCATTCAAGAACTTCAAAAACCCGGAAATTCCACGGAAAACAGGAAAAGACAGAGGTGTGAATCTAACCTGCATATAATATAAGTAACAAAACTATGTATGTTTAACCATGTAATTTTTATTCAAGGTACGGTTATATTAATTTAAAAGCAACTGTACAGCCAAAACTAAATAGGCGCTTTAAGCTTCAGTTTCACGAATTTCAATATATATTTAAAATATAATACAAACCATCTACTTGCTTACAAAGCAGCATTTATGTGTATTTAATGCATGCAAAATATGATTACGTTTTGCAAGCTGAAATTTACATTAACATATCAAATTTAATCAATACTAAGTATCAACAATTTTACATAAGAACAAAATAACATTTTGTAAAATTGCCACTAAACCAGACGTGATACACCAAAACTAATTTTTTTATCGAATTCTGCATTAAAAAATACATAAAACTCATGTATTTTCATTTTTACTGCACAAAAAAAGTTTTTTTTGCAGGCTAGTGTTATTTCCCTCCAAATTTATGAGCTGTCAGTTGAAGAACAAGGTAAAAGGTTTCACCAGGATCTGAAAGATGCAGAACGACGCTATCAGGGACATTGGGATGTGAATATGATGGCCGATTACTGTTGGTCGATTGCACAAGACGACCCTTCTAGAGATCATTCAAGAACTTCAAAAACCCGGAAATTCCACGGAAAACGGGAAAAGACAGAGGTGTGAATCTAACCTGAACATAATGTAAGTAACAAAACTATGTATGTTTAACCATGTAATTTTTATTCAAGGTACGGTTATATTAATTTAAAAGCAACTGTACAGCCGAAACTAAATAGGCGCTTTATGCTTCAGTTTCACGAATTTCAATATACATTAAAAATATAATACAAACCATCTACTTGCTTACAAAGCAGCATTTATGTGTATTTAATGCATGTAAAATATGATTACATTTTGCAAGCTGAAATTTACATTAATATATCAAATTTAATCAATACTATACTGCTAATAATAAGAGATGGCTTGTGACATTTCGTAGAGGGAGGTCCGTTTACTGCCTGCCGAGGCGGGATAAAGGGAGTGGCTGTGTGGTTGCCATGGAAACGAGGGTGGGGCGACTGCGGTTGCCATGGAGATAAAACTTCTGGGAGGGTCGTCTTGCTGGGAGTTGCCAAACCTCTCACTTCACTTGTGAGGTAGATCTTGTTGCAAGCAGTTCAGTGTGAGTGGCCATTAGTAAGTTTCTAATTGTATTTTAAATACTATTTACGTACGTATGCACGTGCAATCATTGTATTTATATTTTGAGTACGATGAATACTCCTCGAGGGAGAGGGAGGCCCAGGACTCGTCCACCTCGTGAAAAAAATACCGCCGGCCATGGTGTGACAATTCATCACCAAGGAAGAGAAATGATATGTGCTGCAAGAGAATTCTTTGAAGAGGAGGCTACGAGTTTATCGGAAAGGAATGTTCCCTTAATTCCATTCCAGAGCAAAATTTGTTCTATTTGCGACCAGTTCCATTACAGTGGAAAACAAGAATGTGAAGAAAGACCGGTTCTTGTCTCATTTGCGATCACTGTAAAATTTTCAGCAGCCTGTCAGGGTTTCCCAACTTTAACGCAGCAAGGGGACTGCTAATTAAGGCGTAGCTTTATATAATGGATACTCTTACAGAAATTTACGGAAAAGTGAGGATGTTTGGTGACAAGGGTTTGTTTTACCGCTGGATTTACGTCGCAGCGACACAGATAGGTCTTACGGCGACAATGGGATAGGAAAGGCCTTGGAATGGGAAGGAAACGACCCTGGCTTGATGTGTTTGTTGTGAAAATAGAAAACCACGGAAAACCATCTACAGGGCTACCGACAATGGGATTCAAACCCACTATTTTCCGAACGCAATATATTCTCTTCGCGCTATCATTATAGAATCGTCATTTTTTCAACTTATTGTTCTAAACATTTTCTTAACATTAAGTTCTGGAATCTTGTACATCTAATCTAAGCGTACAGACAAAAATTATAATTTTATTTATATAGATGAAAGTAGACCGAGTGGCCGCGCGTTTTAACGCTCTGTGGCTATGGAGCCAAGCTCTGCATTCGGGAAACGCGTGGGTTCGAATCCCACCGTCGGCTCTTCTCAGAATAGTCTTCTGTGGCTTAATATCTTCACTTCCAGGCAAATGCCGGTACAGTTCCTATCCATAGGCACCCCTTACCCAATTTTATTCACCATAACACATTTCGTCTTCATTAGCTCCTCAACTGGGGTTGGTGCCAGGAAGGGCATCCGGCAGTAGAAACATGCTGTGTAAATTAATTAGGAAACCACGGAAAACCATCTTCAGGGCTGCCGACAGTGGGGAACCCACTATCTCCCGAATACTGAATACTGGCCGCACTTAAGCGACTGCAGCTATCCAGCTCGGTAAATAAAAGGTTTATTTGAGTCCTGTTTATTCCCTGTCAATCCCGATATAAACGCATCAGTCTCAAACGGTAAATATAAGTAATTTAATGACTTTCAACATACGATTCGTAAGATTCCCAGTTTCGCCAGTTACTTGAGGGATGTCTTCCTGTACTAATCCTTCAGTAAGGATTTCCCTCACAGCAACCTGACTGTTTGTATGTCACTGATAAGAACCTGATTGTATAAGAGTGATCGCAAATGGGACGACACCGCCTGGCCAGGCAGTCTACAACAGATCACAGTGGTCAGAATGACGGAGAGAACAAGTGAGCCGGAAGCGAGGGGTAAGAGCATGTAGGCCTACAGAAAGGAATGCCGGAATGTGGCAACATCGTGAAATGCCACGTGCAGTGCTCCTCCCTCCAACCTTACCTGTCAGACGCCATCTCTTCTTATTAGCAGTATAAGTATCAACAATTTTACATAAGAACAAAATAACATTTTGTAAAATTGCCACTAAACAAGACGTAATATGCCAAAACAATTTTTTTCTCGAATTCTGCGTTAAGAAATTCATAAAACTCACCTATTTTCATTTTTACTGCACAAAAAATTTTTTTGCAGGCTAGTGTTATTTTTCTTCATGCTTTATATTAATCAACTATTTATTTATTTAATTAATTTTTAAGTAATTAAAAGCTGCTGTACTGTACTAACACAATTTTACTGCACAATCCTACTGTCAACAAAATATTTAACAAGTCGCCTATGACCAACATTGTGTTTAGACCAGCAACTCTTGTTGAAATGTTCTTGTCCAATTTTAAAGGTTCTCTTGTTGAAACTAACTTAATCAAATCAACACATTTTATGGTACTCACCTTACAGAATACTCGAGGCTCTAATGTAGACAATTTAGGTGATAAAAACTTGCTGTACATCTGATACAGCTCAGTAAACTGCACTCGTGATGGAAATCCTGTCTGCATGAGCTCCAGTACTGTAGTCATACCAGAGCATTCAAGTTGAGATAAGATGGAAGCTCCCTCAAACTGGTGGTCCACCATCTTCTGGTTGGGTTTGATACATCGAACAAAATTGGTGCCCTAGGAATTAAAGCAATGAATTACTTCTTTCAAGATGAATATACACAAATAATGAACTATGTAGACTCCATTTAAGTGCTTTTAAGAAAATGAGTGTTGAAGAATACCTTCATTCAGTGGCAGTTGAGATGCAACACTTTTCCTGGAGGAACAGACCTAACATTTTCTTCACACTTAAAATTAATCAATTATTTATTTGTTTTGCATAAAGAATGGAAATGACTAATAACATCAGGAAGGCATCCAGAAAATATAGCTTCATTTATGCATTTTAGTGAAGCCTAGTAATTTTGTGTCAATCAATCAATCAATCAATCAATCAATCAATCAATCAATCAATCAATCAATCAATCAATCAATCAATCAATCAATCAATCAATCAATCCTGCATTTAGGTCAGATTTCCAGGAGCCAGATTCCATACCTGTTGTTTACCTAATCTTGTCTTAATTTCATAGAAGTTGGATATTAATGGAACATCTCCCTTGATGAATCATTCCAATCTCTAACTCCTCTTCCTATGAACAAATATATGCCCCAATTCGTCCGCTTGAATTCCACCTTTATCTTCATACTGTGCTGTGATCTTTCCTACTTTTATAAAAACTTCACTCAACCCTTATATTTAGATTGATGATTTCACAGGCCGTAATTGTAGACATGATAATAAGCTTTATGGCTTTTGCCATATCAAGAAAACAAGGTGAAATTTTTTAGGTTTTTCATAGAACTTTGCTCTGTGTCTGCAGAAGATAATTTTGTCTGTTCACGAGGACAACTTCTCTAATAATGAAAGTTGAATTTAAACATGCTTTATTGTTGGTCTAATGTAAGTGGTACTCTCGTTCATCACTAAATGGCTTACTATGCACTAGCCGTCCAAGTGGGAGATGATGACACTAACCTACCTCCAAGTGATATGTTTCTAGTTCCATTGTATGTGTGTTGCAAAGTAAACAACAAGGGTCTTTATGTATTTCCACAACTTCCCGTATAATCCTAGACCCGTATTATTCAGTAATGGGTAAGAGTTTGAATATCCTGCAATATGCTGGTGTACAAAATTCCCTGTACTTACGGCAAGGTACAGATTGGCCAAACGTGTTAATCCATTAGTACTTGTATCAAGGAACACCATCGAAATATCCGTCTCAACCAGTCAGACAAGTGATGATAAATGAATTCATAGTGTATAAGGTTGAAAAGTTCTAGAATTTTTAACATCATATTTTATTTTATCTTTTTTTATATTTTTTTATATGACCTGCTCTATTTCTGCAATGGTGGTGATGTATTCTTTTTGTTGGTATGGACTTAACCAATTAAGTTTATATTGGTTAAATTCTTAAGGGTAGGTGAAAGGCTTGTTCAATTTTGTTGGTATTTAGAAGTTGATATTTTTTCAGGCTGCTTCTATTTTTTTCAGACTTACGATTATTTAATTTCTTGTCTTAAGTTTCTTGTTTTTGAATATTTTTTATAGCCTAATACCAGTGTGTCTTTGGAACGAGTCCCATTCTAATGGGACCAGCAGGGATGCAGCATTTTAATGCACACTGTATAATTTAGAGCTTAATATACAGTAGATCTTTTCCTATATAAAATTTTATTTCATTTTAAATCCAAATATTGTTAGTATTTTCCTGTGTTATTTTTTGCCACTTTGAAGAGCAAGGTTTCTTCTGCACTGATTTTAGGAACTTTGGAACCAATGTTTGATTCAAGCATTGTTTTAGAAAATGTATGTCCTTGCTGGTTTTAGTTATTTTTATCTTCAAATTTATCATTTAAGAAGACATTAGACATTTTTTGTGCCTGGTTAGCTGGACTACAATTTATGAACTTCACTGTCAAAAATCCATGTTGGCAGTAGGGTATTAATCATACTGATACTGTGAAATGTGGCATTTTTGTGAATTTCTGGATAATGCGAATCTTGTTTGGTGTTTTTACCCTTGGTTAACGGTTTGGGTGGGTTTTCTGTAGATTTTATATGATATTGTTTTTTTTCTTATCACTGAAAGATCTAGAAAAAATGAGTTTAAGACTGTTTTTGTTTTCTAATGTAAATTTTATATGCAAGTCTATAACATTTAATTGATCTAAAATTGTGGAACTGTTATTAATTTCCTGATCTATTATGACAAAAATGTCAACAACATATCTAATCATTTAATATCCCTTTAATAATATTTAATATTTTATATTTCACTGAGTAGTCAAAATATATTTCTGCTAGCTTCCATTGGTAGTCCATTTTGTTGGTAAATTTTACTACTGAAAGAAAGGTAGTTGTTTTTGAGGGACATAAATTTGTCTATTTCCTGTTTATGTAATAAGTTTTTTGTGTTAGATTATTTGTGAATATATTGATCTTTAACTAGAATTTTAGAGTACATGTTTGTGATATCAAATGAATTCAATGGAGTATGGAGGTTATAATTTGATATTTTTAGTAGCATTAAAGAATTCTATAGAGTTTTTAATTGATGTATTGCTCTGAAAGGTATAGTCTTTCTTAAAAGAAATTGCAGATAAACTGAGATGCTTTGTATCTCAGGCTATTTTTAAAATTAATTATTGGTCTAATAGGAATTCTGTCTTTATATAGTTTTGGTTGGGCTCTTGCTTCTGGTATTTTGGGGTTCATGCTAATTAGCTTAGATATTTCCTTGCCATTTAAAATCTGCTTGAGGTGGGTTTTTTTTCTTTACTAATTTTGATGAAAGTACCATCTGAGAAGAATAATTCAATTTTTTCTAGATATTAAACTTTTGTGCATAACAACAGTTACATTACCTTTGTCTGCTTTAGTAATTATTATTGTTGATTTGTTGTTTTAAGCTGTTGAGTGATTGGCTGATAGTTAAAAACGTATTTCGTTCTTGAAAAGCTCTGAAATTTTTTCTTAACTTCATATCTTATTTCATCTTGTATTTTGTTTGATATTTCTGTTATGACCTACTCTCTTTCTGCAGCGGTGGTGATGTATTCATAAATTCTTAAATGTTGGGTGAAAGGTTTGTTAGTATTTAGAATGTGATCTTTTTAGAGCTTTTTCTAGTTTTTTTCAGACCTAAGATTATTTAGTTTCTTGTCTAAAGTTTCTTGTTCCTTAGTTAACAAGTTTTATACACTGAAGAAAATGGAAATTGCAACACCCAGAAGGAGTGGTGCTACATTGCTGCAATTGAACATGCAGGACGAGTGTTCAGTTGTGATGCGATGATTCCACTTTCAGGTCCCTCTGACCACAAGTTTGCAAGTTTGGAGAACAATCAATACAGGATGTGCCCATCACGAGCTGCAATACATTGATGAATTCGTCGAGGCATGGAGTCAATAAGGCCCTGGATCACTTCCTGAGGAATTGTGGCCCATGCTTACTGCACTGCATGGGTCAGTTGTTCCAGAGTTGTGGGTTGTGGGTGGCTGAGGACGGTTGGCCAGTTGTCGACCCATCATGTCCCACACATGCTCAACAGGACTGAGGTCCGGCGATCTGGTGGACCATTCTAAGGTTGTGATGTTTTGGAGAGCTTCTCTGGAGATGCACGCAGTGTGAGCCCGGGCATTGTCCTGCTGAAACATCCCATTAGCAATGTTCGCCATCATAGGGACAACCACTGGATTGTGTACCCTATTAACGTACTGTCGAGCAGTCATAGTGTCCTCAACAAGCACTAATTGTGATTTCACATTAAAGCCAATAGCTCCCCAGACCATAATGCTTGGTGTTGGCCCTGTGTGCCTCTCGACAATAAGATCTGGGCGGCCCCTCTCCCCGGTACGTTGGCGCACACGATTCCTGCGATCACTGAGGGCAAGACAGAAGCGCGATTCATCACTAAAGACGACCCTATGCCATTCGCCGACCCACGTCGATCTTTCTCGACACCAGGCTAGCCTTACACGTCGCTGTTGTGGGGTCAATGGAACACCTTCTGCAGGGACACGGGCTCGTAAGCTAGCTGCACGCAGGCGATTACCAACTGTTTGTTGTGAAACGTGGGGTGCCACAGCTGCTCGAATTTGTGCTGCTGTTGCACGGGGTTCCATCCGGGCCATCCGAATGATGCGGCGATCCTCTCTCACAGTTGTCTGTCGCACTGGGCCTATACCAGGTCTACGAGTGTGGGTACCTTCATTTGACCGCTGCTGCCATACACGTTGTACCGTAGATGCCTGTCGGCCAACACGTGCAGTGACAGTCCTTAGCGATAATCCAGCCTCACACAGCCCAATTATCCGAGCCCTCTCAAACAGCGACAGTTGTTGATAGCGTGCTCTTCTCTGTCGTTGAGGCATGTTTGACGGGGAACACTTCACTGTACAGACTGCAGTCAACTACGCTACACCGGAGTCCGTATACTGGAGTTGATTCCTCCGCGACCAATCACGTGGAGAGACCTGTAGCAACAATCCAATGGGTCTGAAACTTTGATCGTTTACAAAACTACATGGCATCATTCCATATCTTGAAAATCAACACAAACGACCAGTGCTTTCATGGTGTTGCAATTTCCATTTTCTTAAGTGTAGTTTGGTACTAGTGTGTCTTTGAAATATGTCCCTTTTTAATGGGACCAGCAGCATGCTGCATTTAAATGGGCATTGTTTAATTTAGAGTTTAAAATAGTTTTTTTCCCTACTAAATTAAAATTTGATGCATTTTTCGTCCATATATAGTTTGTTTTTCCTGTGTTATATTTTGCCACTTTGAAGAGCAAGGTTTCTTCTGTACTGATTTTAGGAATTTCAGTACAAATTTTTGATTCAAACATTGTTTTAGAAAATTTATGACCTTGCCAATTTTATATATTTTTATCTTCAGACTTATTGTGATGAGTTGGTTGGATTACAATATCATCAATATGGATTTTATAAGTTTATAAATTAATAGAGCCTGCAATATCCCTCTGGCACAAGAAGATCTAAGTAAAGAAATTAACATTATGTACTAAATAGCAACTAGTAAAGGATACACTATAGATTACAACAATATAATAATCAACAAAATACAAAATGAAACTCATACAAAAAGAGAGAATGAAATATTAATAATAATAATTTTGCCACCTTCACCTTTAATAATGACAATACTTATCTAATCACAAAAATTTTAAAGAAAAAATTAAAATAGCTTTTCATACAAATAACACTAATAATCAATTAATACACAATCGTCACATCCATAATAGCAATAAATATTTAAACTCAGGGATATACAAGCTCCAATGTTCTCAGTATAAAACAACATACATTTGACAAATCAAGATAAATTTTCTAAAGCGTTACCAAGAACACAAAAATGCAGAAAAATATAACAGATATTCAGCCATGAGTACACATATGAGTGATGTTCAACATACCTTTACTACAATAGAACAAGACCTAACAATTATATGTTCAGTAAAAAAAAAAAGGCATCCTAATGAATGTTTTAGAAAGAATATACATAGAAATAGACAAAAGCAAATCCCTAACTTTAATGTAAACGAAATTAAAGAAAACATCACCATATTATTAGAAGAAATTTTAATTCCTTCATATGGTGGAAACCAGAAACATGAAGTTGTAGAATTTAAACATGCTCAAATATCATGGGTTTGAACACATTATTTTGGGAACAAAAAAGAGTGACTAACAGAATGCATCACTGAGTCACAATGTACAGTAGAAATTCGTCCTCAGTTTACCTAACAGTCTAATTATTTACTCACAGTCTCCCTCTGTGGATCAGTGGCAGAGTATCAGCCTCCGGATCCCAAGATAGTGGTTTACAACTCAGCAGAAGTAGTCGGATTTTTGAAGATCAGATAAAATCTCCATTCAACACTCAATGTTATACAATATTGGCATGTAAAAGATCTCTGGTGAAACATTGGTATTTATTCAACAAAATTACTTAAAACTCAGCAAGTGATTTGATAGAATCGGATGATCTTCTTAGAATTAATCATGTCATCTATATATATAAAAGAACTTGTCCTGACTGACTGACTGACTGACTGATTCATCATCGCTGAGCCGAAACTACTGGACGTAAAGAAATGAAATTTTGGCGATACATTCATATTAAGATGTAGGTGCTCGCTACGAGAGGATTTTGGGATATTCCGTCGCTAAGGGGGTGAAAAGGGGGATGAAATTTTAAAATGAGTTTATCTATATCTCAAAACTTTAAAGGTTTACAAACGTAAAAATTGGTATTTAGAATCTTCTTTAAAAATAAGGAAACATGTATTTTTTGGTTTTCGAAAAATCCCAATAGGAGGGGTGAAAAAGGGTGAAAAATTGGTTGAATGCCTTTAATCAGGATACCGGTACTTATATCTCAGAAATGAAGATACTACAGACCTGAAAATTGGTAGTTTTGATCTCTTTTAAAAATAAACACATATTGTTTTGTTTTTGGAAAATCCAATTCATGGGAGGGTGAAAAGGGGGGTGAATTTTTAAAATGAGTGTATCTATATCTCAAAACTTTGAAAGTTTACAGATGCAAAAATTGGTATTTAGAATCTTCATTAAAAATAAAGAAACATGTATTTTTTTTTCAGAAAATCCCAATAGGAGGGGTGAAAATGGGTGAAAAAGAGGTTGAATGTCTTTAATGAGGATACTCATATCTCAGAAACTGGAGATATTACAGACTTGAAAATTGGTGTTTGGGATCTCCTTTAAAAGTAGAGAAACATGCTTTTCTTTTTTTGAAAAATCCAATTAATGGAAGGTGAAAAAGGGGTGAATTTTTAAAATGAGTGTATCTATATCTCAAAACTTTTAAAGTTTATAGATGTAAAAATTGGTATTTAGAATCTCCTTTAAAATTAAAGGAACATGTACTGTTTTGTTTTTGTAAATCCCAATAGGAAGGGTGGAAAAGGGTGAAAAAGGAATTGAATGCCTTTAATTAGGATACTTATATATCAGAAACTGAAGATATTATGGACCTGAAAATTGGTATTTGGCATCTCCTTTAAAAATAAACACAACTTTTTTGTTTTGGAAAAATCAAATTAATGTGGGGGGTTAAAAAGGGGGGTGCATTTTTAAAATGAGTGTATGTATATCTCAAAACGTTTAAGGTGTACAGATGTAAAAACTGGCATTTAGAATCCCCTTTAAAAATAAAGGAACACATATTTTTTGTTTTTGGAAAATCCCAATAGGAGGGGTGAAAAAGGAGTTGAATGCCTTAAATGAGGATACTTACAGTATATCTCAGAGACAGAAGATATTACACACCTGAAAATTGGTATTTGGGATCACCTTTGAAAATAAATAAACACTTTTTTTTTTTGGAAAATCAAATTTATCGGGGTTAAACAGGAGTGGCAAATTGGGGTGAATTTTTACAAAGACTATATCTACAGTATATCTCAGAAACGTAAAATGTTACAGATGGAAAAATTGGTATTTGGAATCTCCTGTAAAAGTAAAGAAACATAGGTGATTTGTTTTTGGAAACTCCACTTAAGGGGAACTAAAAAGGGGGTGAAATTTTAAAATGAGCATTTCTACAGTACTGTATATCTCAAAACCTTAACTTGTTACTGAAGTGAAAAATAGTATTTATCTCTATTGGAAATAAAGAAACATGTATTTTTTGTTTTCTGTAAAACCACTTGGGTGGAGGGGTAAAAGTGACTGAAAATGGGGTTGAATTCTTCTAACTAGGATACTGATATCTCAAAAGCTGAAGACGTTACAGACATGAAATTTGGTATTTGGAATTTCCTTTAAAAATAAAGGAATATGTATTTTTTGTTTTCGGAAATCCACCTAAATGGAGGAGAGAAATTGAAAATTTAGTTGAATTATTTGTATGAGGATACTATTATCTCAAAAACGAAAGATTTTGCAGACGTGAAAATTGGTATTTGGAATCTGCTTTAAAATTAAACAAACGTGTATTCTCGGAAAATCCAATGAAGGGGGGGGGGGGAACACTGAAAAATTAATTGAATTAATTGTATGAGGATACTTACATCTAATAAAAACTAAAGTCGTTACAGACATAAAAATTGATATTTGGATCTCCTTTAAAAACAGAGAAAAAAGCGTTTTTGGGCGAAATCATTTTGGGGGGCGGGGGTGAAAAGGAGTTGAATTCCTTTTATGTGGACACATATCTCAAAAACTGAAGATGTTAGAGTCATGATAATTGGTATTTAGAAGATCCTTTACTATTAAAGAGACAAGTATTTTTAACGGGAAATTCACTTAAGTGGGGGGGAGTGTGAAAGGAAGTGTAAAAAGTGAATTCCTTTTATGGTGTTACTTATATCTCAGAACTGAAGGTAACAGACGTGAACATTGGTATTTGGAATCTCCTTTAAACATAAGGAAACTTGCCTTCTTTCTTTTCGGCGGGGGGTAAATCGCCTTAACCACAGTGGGGTGAAAAAGAGTTGGTTGGCGCACTTGCCTACGCCCGACAATGGTGATGGTCACATTGTTAGCAATGACAGTGGCAACAGATTTACGGTATGACACTCAAGTTTCTCCCTACTATAAACAATTATCTTGGTTACGACTAGACGACAGGCGTAAACTACATGCAAATACTCTTATGTACCAGGTACTTTCGGAAGACATCCCTGCTTATCTCTCCAGCAATTTTCGTCACCTTGGTTCTTTACATCTCTATGATACCCGCTCAGTGTACCTCTTAGAAATATCTGTCCACCGATCAACCACGTACCATCGATCATTTATTATCATCGCTTCGGGATGGTGGAATGCTCTTCCCAAAGACATCAAGGATGCTGCATCAAAAAGTATATTTAAAACCTCCTACCAGCAGTTCCTCGTTAAGTGCTTAAAGCAAGGCACAGTACCTGTATGAGTGGAACGAGTGATTGTGTGTGAAAATGATATGAGATTATGCACAATAAATTAAATATTGGTTTAATATGATAATTTCAATTAAATTAAAAACATCCATATTGTATTTACGAAGTAGAAGTAGCCTAAAAATAGCTAGTAGTAAGTACAGTATTTAACTTAGATCTAGTCATGCAAGGATACAATTAGTTAAATTTCATTTAAAATTTTTATTAAGCTTACTAGTATTTTTACATTTGTATTTCTTTTGTTGTTCTTCTTTGCGTGTATATATTCATATTTTTGTCTTAAAAATTAGTGTTATTTGTAGTTCTTGGTATTTTAAGTTAATCATTGTCATTATATGGAATAACTAGCAAGATACCCGTGCTTCGCTACGGAATTATACTGAAATTTATAATTGAATGCTTATTGTTTTGGATATATAATCTGCCGAAATTCGCGATCTGACTCGTTTTCTGCGAGAATCCACCAAAATTCCCGATCTGACTCGTTTTCTCTTATTTTACGGCACGTTTCCTCCCATTTTTCAATCTTCCTTTCCAGCAATCGAGTTCGTACTTCCCGGGCTAGGCTCAGGTATTCCTCCCGGTCAGTTGGGTACGTAAATCTTTGCCATCTTTTCCTATAATCATTTTTAATATGGATAAAATCCTTCAGGAGATGCGGCGTGGTGTTATATTGGGTGCCTTGGCGGCACTGAATCGGCGGACGGACTGCATTCTTAGTCATTACCCGTCCAGTAGCCGTTTCCAGCACGGTCCGCACATTTGATGACGGTCCGGAACATTATTATTATTATTATTATTATTATTATTATTATTATTATTATTATTATTATTATTATTATTATTATTATTATTATGTGTTGCTGGAATGGCTGATGACAGGGAAAACCGGAGTATTCGGAGAAAAACCTGTCCCGCCTCCGTTTTGTCCAGCACGAATGTCACATGGAGTGACGGGGATTTGAACCACGGAACCCAGCTGTGAGAGGCCGGCGCGCTGCTGCCTGAGCAACAGAGGATCCTTATAAGTACATTAATAACAGTAAAATCAATTGGTCTCACCTCCTTCTACACCCTACCGCCGTTAAGTTTATTTACCACCACCCCCCCCAAAAAAAAAATTAAAAGAAGGCTTGTTTCTATATGTTTAAGGGAGATTCCAAACACCAATGTTCACGTCTATTACCTTCAGATTTGAGATATAAGTATCCCCATAAAAATAATTTACTTTCTTCACTTCATTTCACACTACTCCCCCCCCCCCCCAAGTGAATTTTCCCGCAAAAAATACTTGTTTCTTTAATAGTAAAGGATCTTCTAAATACCAATTAACATGACTCTAACTTCTTCAGTTTTTTATTTATGTGTCCTCATGAAAGGAATTCAACTCCTTTACACTCCCACCCTCCAAGATGGTTTCCCCCCAAAACGCGTTTTTCTTTGTTTTTAAAGGAGATCCAAATATGAATTTTCACGTCTGTAACAACTTTAGTTTTTATTAGATGTATGTATTCTCATACAATTAAGTCAATTAATTTTTCAATTATTTCACCCCCCCCCCCCCCCAAACCCTTCATTGGATTCTCCGAGAATACGTTTTTCTTTACTTTTAAAGCAGATTGCAAATATCAAATTTCACGTCTGTAACATCTTCATTTTTGAGATATCAGTAGCCTAATTAAAAGAATTCAACACCATTTTCAGTCACTTTAATCGCCCCTCCACCCAAGTGGTATTTCCGAAAACTAAAAATACACGTTTCTTTATGTTTAATAGAGATAAAAAATACCATTTTTCACTTCTGTAACATGTTAAGTTTTTTAGATATACTGTAAAAATTCTCATTTTAAAATTTCACCCCTTTTGAGTTCCCCTTAAGTGGAGTTTCCAAAAACAAATCACCTCTGTTTCTTTACATTACAGGAGATTCCAAACACCCACTTTTTACGTCTGTAACATTTTACGTTTCCAAGATAATCTGTAGCTACAGTCTTTCAAAAAATTCACCCCAATTTGTCACTCCTGTTTAACCGCCATTAATTGGATTTTCCAAAAACTAAAAAACGCGTTTCTTTATTTTTAAAGGAGATCCCATATACAAATTTTCAGTTCTGTAATATCCTTCGTTTCTGAGATATATGTATCCTCATTAAAGGCATTCAACCCATTTTTCACCCTTGTACACCCCTCCTATTAGGATTTACAGGAAACAAAAAAATACGTGTTCCTTTATTTTTAGAGGAGATTCTAACTACCAATTTTTACATCTGTAAATTTTAAAGTTTTAAGTTGTAGACACACTCATTTTAAAAAATTCATCCCTCTTTTCACCTCCCATTATTTGGATTATCAAAAAACGAAAAAATACGTGTTTCTTTACTTTTAAAGTAGATCCAAAATACAAATGTTCAGGTCTGTAATATCTTCAGGTTCTGAAATATAAGTAGCCTCAATAAAGGCATTCAACCCATTATTCACCCTTTTCCACCCTTCCTATTGGGATTTTCCGAAAACAAAATAGTATGTGTTTCTTTATTATTAAAGGAGATTCTAAATACCAATTTTTACATCTATAAACTTTAAAAGTTTTGAGATATAGATACACTCTTTTTAAAAAATAACCCCCTTTTCACCGCCCCCCCCGCCCCCATTAATTGGATTTTCCACAAACAAAAAAATACGTGTTTCTTTATTTTTAAAGAAGATCCCAAACACCAAATTTCAGGTCTGTAATATCTTCAGGTTCTGAAATATAAGTACTGTAGACTCATGAAATGCATTCGACCCATTTTTCAACATTTTCCACCCTTCCTATTAGGATTTTCCGAAAACAAAATATACGTGTTTCTTTATTTTTAAAGGAGTTTCTAAATACCAATTTTCACATCTATAACCTTTAAAAGTTTTGAGATATAGATACACTCATTTTAAAATATTACCCCCCTTTTCACCCCCCTTAATTGGATTTTCCACAAACAAACAAAATCGTGTTTCTTTATTTTTAAAGGAGATCCCAAACACCAATTTTCAGGTCTGTAATATCTTCAGTTTCTGAGATATAAGTAGCCTCATTCAAGGCATTCAACCCCCTTTTCACCCCTTTTCACTCCTCCTATTGCGATTTTCCGAAAACAAAAAAAATACGTGTTTCTTTATTTTTAATGAAGATTCTAAATACCAATTTTTACATCTGCAAACTTTAAAAGTTTGGAGATACAGATTCACTCATTTTAAAAATTCACCCCCTTTTCACCATCCCATTAATTGGATTTTCCAAAAACAAAAAAATACGTATTTCTTTATTTTTAAAGGAGATCAAAAGTACCAATTTTCAGGTCTGTAATATCTTCAGTTTCTGAGATATAAGTACCGGTATCCTGATTAAAGGCATACAACCCACTTTTCCCATTTTCATCCTTTTTCACCCTTCCTATTGGGATTTTCTGAAAACAAAAAAATACGTGTTTCCTTATTTTTAAAGAAGATTCTAAATACCAATTTTTACATCTGTAAACTTTTAAAGTTTTGAGATATAGATACACTAATTTTAAAATTTCACCCCCCTTTTCACCCCCTTAGCGACGGAATATCCAAAAATCCTCTCTTAGCGAGCACCTGCATCTTAATATGAATGTAACCCCAAAATTTCATTTCTTTATGTCCAGTAGTTTTGGCTCGGTGATGATGAATCAGTCAGTCAGTCAGGACAAGTTATTTTATATATATAGACTAGCAAGGTACCCGTGCTTCGCTACGGTATTATACTGAAATTCATAATTGAATGCTTATTGTTTTAGATATATAATCCGACAAAATTCGCGATCTGACTCGTTTTCAGCGGGAATCCACCAATATTCCCGATCTGACTCGTTTTCTATTAGATTACGGTACGTTTCCTCCCATTTTTCAATCTTCCTTTCCAGCAATCGATTTCGTACTTCCCGGGCTAGGCTCAGGTATTCCTCCCGGTCAGTTGGGTCCGTAAATCTTTGCCATACGGTATTTTCCTATAATGATTTTTAATCTGGATAAAATTCTTCAGGAGATCCGGCGTGGTGTCATATTGGGTGCCTTGGCGGCACTGAACCCGAGGCCGGACTGGATTCTTAGTCATTACCCGTCCAGGAGCCGTTTCCAGCGCGGTCCGCACATTTGACGACGGTCCGGAACATTAGTATTATTATTATTACTATTATGTGTTGCTGGGATGAATGATGACAGGGAAAACCAGAGTATCCGGAGAAAAACCTGTCCCGCCTCCTTTTTGTCCAGCACGAATGTCACATGGAGTGACCGGGATTTGAACCACGGAACCCAGCTGTAAGAGGCCGGCGCGCTGCCACCTGAGCAACGGAGGATCCTTATAAGTACATTAAGAACAGTAAAATCAATTGGTCTCACCTCCTTTTACACCCCACCGCCGTTAGTTTTTACTGCCAACCTCCCCCCCCCCCAAAAAAAAAGAACTTAAAAGAAGGCGTGTTTCTTTATGTTTAAGGGAGATTTCAAACACCAATGTTCACTTCTATTACCTTCAGTTTTGAGATATAAGTATCCCCATAAATATAATTTACTTTTGTCACTTCATTTTACACTACTCCCCCCACCCCTAAGTGAATTCTCCCGCAAAAAATACTTGTTTCTTTAATAGTAAAGGATCTTCCAAATACCAATTATCACGAGTCTAACTTCTTCACTTTTTGATTTATGTGTCCTCATGAAAGGAATTCAACTCCTTTACACTCCCGCCCCCCAAGATGGTTTCACCCCCCCACAACTTGTTTTTAAAGGAGATCAAAATACGAATTTTCACGTCTGTAACAACTTTAGTTTTTATTAGATGTATATATTCTCATACAATTAAAGCCAATTAATTTTTCTATTCTTTCACACCCCTCCCCCCCCCCCACCTTCTTTGGATTTTCCGGAAATACGTGTTTCTTTACTTTTGAAGCAGATTTCAAATATCAAATTTCACATCTGTAACATCTTCATTTTTAAGATATCAGTAGCCTAATTAAAAGAATTCAACACCATTTTCAGTCACTTTCACCCCCTCGACCCAAGTGGTATTTCCGAAAACTAATAATACACGTTTCTTTATGTTTAATAGAGATAAAAATACCATTTTTCACTTCTGTAACACGTTAAGTTTTTTTAGATATACTGTTAGATTCTCATTTTAAAATTTCACCCCTTTTGGGTTCCCCTTAAGTGGAGTTTCCAAAAACAAATCACCTATGTTTCTTTACATTTACAGGAGATTCCAAACACCCACTTTTTACGTCTGTAATATTTTACGTTTCCAAGATATTCTTTCAAAAATTCACCTCAACTTTTCACTTCTGTTTAACCGCCATTAATAGGATTTTCTAAAAACTAAAAAAATACGTGTTTCTTTATTTTTAAAGGAGATCCCATATACAAATTTTCAGTTCTGTAATATCTTCCGTTTCTGAGATATATGTATCCTCATTAAAGGCATTCAACCCATTTTTCACCCTTTTACACCCCACCTATTGGGATTTACAGGAAACAAAAACATACGTGTTCCTTTATTTTTAGAGGAGATTCTAACTACCAATTTTTACATCTGTAAATTTTAAAGTTTTAAGATGTAGACAAATTCATTTTTAAAAATTCGCCCCCCCCTTTTCACCCCCCCCCCCCCCCAATATTTGGATTTTCCAAAAACGAAAAAATACGTGTTTCTTTACATTTAAAGTAGATCCCAAATACCAATTTTCAGGTATGTAATATCTTCAGGTTCTGAAATATAAGTAGCCTCATTAAAGGCATTCAACCCATTATTCACCCTTTTACACCCTTCCTATTGGGATTTTCCGAAAACAAAAGAATACGAGTTTCTTTATTTTTAAAGGAGATTCTAAATACCAATTTTTACATCTATAAACTTTAACAGTTTTGAGATATAGATACACTCATTTTAAAAAATTACCCCCTTTTCACCCCCCATTAATTGGATTTTCCAAAAACAAAAAAATACGTGTTTCTTTATTTTTAAAGGAGATCCCAAACACCAAATTTCAGGTCTGTAATATCTTCTGTTTCTGAAATATAAGTAGCCTCATTAAAGGCATTCAACCCCTTTTTCACCCCTTTTCACCCCTCCTATTGCGATTTTCCGAAAACAAAAAAATATGTGTTTCTTTATTTTTAAAAGAGATCTAAAGTACCAATTTTCGGATCTGTAATATCTTCAGTTTCTGAGATATAAGTACTGGTATCCTGATTAAGGGCATTAAACCCATTTTCCCCATTTTCACCCCTTTTCACCCCTCCTATTGGGATTTTCTGAAAACAAAAAAATACGTGTTTCCTTACTTTTAAAGAAGATTCTAAATACCAATTTTTACGTCTGTAAACTTTTAAAGTTTTGAGATATAGACACACTCATTTTAAAATTTCACCCCTCTTTTCACCCCCTTAGCGAAGGCATATCCAAAAATCCTCTCTTAGCGAGCACCTACATCTTAGTATGAATATATCCCCAAAATTTCATTTCTTTACGTCCAGTAGTTTTGGCTCTGCGATGATGAATCAGTCAGTCAGTCCGGACAAGTTATTTTATATATATAGATAACAATATGTGTGTGTTAAATGTAAGAAAGGGCCAAGAGCCCTAACTTCGCCACAGAAAATAAAGGCTTTATCTATTTACCTATCTATCTAACAACACATGGAATTTATTGCCAAGTAGTGGTCTTTCATCTTGCTGTGGGGTCCAATAATAATAATAATAAAAATAATAATAATAATAATAATAATGATAATAATAATAACAACCTAAATACAACTAATATCACCCAACCTAATAATAATAATGTTCTCGACCGTCATCAAAATATGCGAACCGCGCTGGAAACGGGTCTTGGCCGGGTAATGACTATGAATGCCGCGGGTTCAGTACTGTCAAGGCACCCAAGATGATACCACGCCGGATATCCTCAAGGATTTAATCCATATTAAAGATGGCAAAGATTTAGGGACCGAACTGACCAGGCGGAATACCTGGAGCTAATCCGGGAAGTACGAAATCGATTACTGGAAAGAAAGATTGAAAAATGGGAGGAACTTAGCCGTCAGATCACGAATTTTGGCAGATTATATATAAAATGTTGAGCATTCAATTTTAAATTTCAGTATAAGACTGTAGCGAAGCACGGGTATCTTGCTAGTTCTGTAATAAATAAACTGTTTTCTTTTTCAGATGTGTGCTAGTATTTTCATAAATTTATATCTTAAGTTCGAGCGACTGAAAAAAGTTAAGAGTTATATTTAAGGAAGTGTTTTCCCATAACCAGAAGGTCAGCATTTGATGTGCTATTAATTGTACATGCATACTAGGACCAATTTACTTCTATGAAACCATTAATTCAGAACAATACTGTGACCAGATCTACCCATTTTTATTCAAACTCATAGAAAGTGACATCCATGAAGGATGGTTCCAGTAGGACTATGTAACTGCTCATATTGCTCACACATCACTGCTCCTGGAAAATTGTTTGGAAGATGTAAGGGCTGGTTTACACGGGTAGAGTAGCGAGGCGAGTAGAGTGGATAGTAGAGCTACTAGCATCGTGTAAACGACCGGGATAGTAGCAAGTAGAGTAGAGTAGTTAGTAGGCAGTAGAGTAGAGTGGGTTTCCGCTGCGGTAAAGTAACTCTACCACTATCCTTCCCCCTCCACCGGAACCGAGCTCCGAGAGCTGGCGGAGAAGTCCGAGGACGTTCGATTTTTCAGCTGACGCGTCATTCGACTGCTGTATTTGCATGTGTGTACATACGATGGTATTACGTCGAGCGTTTATTTGGCGGCAAAATGAAGTGGACGGAAGAAGAAACTTGCAAATTTGTGGAGCTCTACAGCGAAAAAGAATGTTTATGGAACATAAACAGCGTTACTTATAGAAATAAGAATATGAGACGGGCGGCGGAAGAGGATTTGATTGCGAAAATGGGTAAAGAGGGTTTTGGGTTAACGGAACTGAAACAGAAAATAAAAAAAAATTACGATGTACATACAATCAAATACTCATGAAAATACGAAGATCCAAGAAGTCTGGAGGTGGTGCCGCAGACATCTACACTCGAAGATGCAACATAAAATATAAACAAGTGTCAGCTGGATTTTCACTTAATATGAAGATTTCTCAAGTTTCAATGTTACACAGCGTGTTCATCATGTGTCTCGACATGTTTAAGTTAGGCAATACAATGGTGCAGGACTGTGTACATTAATCATATTAATAACATACATAGGGATCTTCTACAAATCACTTGCCACTGCCGTTAATTTTCAGCAATAACAGTAATTTCCCCAACAAATTGAATAGTTTCCATATATTGTTTGGAATATCCAAAATAATTATTGTTTACAGTACAGTGTCAGATCTAGCAGCTTAAGCTCTACACCTGGGCCGTACAAGCAACGAAAAAAAAAAAAGATCAGTAATTGGGATATTTATGGCGAAGAAGCTACTGCAAATTACGCCTACGCGAGCGTAATTTACAGTGTACGTATGGCCGGTTATGTCTCAAAACTCACGTGCAAAAATTAGTAGCAAATGGTATCAAAACTCACGACTGCAAACTAATAGCTAAATTAATATTCCAATGAGTCTCAAAATCCACGACTCCGGATAACAGGTGCCTGCGATGACGGCAGGAGGGGTGAGGTGAGCGGTGACTCACTGACCAGGCCTCTCCTGAGGCCACAATACCATTAACATTAAATTTATATCAAAAGGAAAAATACGTTATATTACCTTTAAGACCACAGAAAAATGTTTTGATGATAATATTAATAATAATAATACACCTCTGTGTCATTCACCGACCATTATTTTCCCCTGTGTGTTGGGGTGGCAGAGTAACATCCACAGTATCCTCTGCCTATCGTAAGAAGTGACTAAAAGGGGCCCCAGGGGTACTTACATTTTTTAGCAAAGGCCCTTGTCTTTCTTTGCCCGAAACCTTCATTTTCTCGAAGTATGGGCCACCTTCCATTTTTTCCCTCTGATTAGTATTAATAGAGGATGGCTGCCCAGTTGCACTCCCTCTTAAAACAGTAATCACCACCACCACCTTTTCCTTCATTGTTTTCAACACTTATTGATTTTTAATGAACCTTTTCACATTTTCTTGGCTGGGGAAAGAACCCCCATCATAAAATATCATCAACATCAGCGCTGTGGAGTCTTTTTTAAGTCATATAGCAACAGAACGTCAAAGATAGCGATTGGCTACTTCGCTATATTTCAGATAAAATTCTGACACATTTTAATTTATGATTTTATAAATTTGGTGAGCCAAGTAGTCAATACTACAAGTATATAACATTGCGTATCGTGTAATCGCGTGGGGGCGTGATGTAATATATTAATCTATGCTAAGTAAGGCATCTGGGAGTACATGACTCAGTCATACGTGTGGAGCATGAGTTCATATTATTTTCGGAAAGGGTATCAGAGACCGTTCATCATACTCGCCCACTTTCTGAAGGGAATGGAGATAATTTAATTTCCCTACGATGAGATTCATGACCAAATTAATCTCTAATGAAACTAAATGAGTGAATTAACAGTCGTAATATTTAATATCGGTAAAATAAAGTTTCTTATACAAGTAAATGCCGTCTTCTGGCCTCATAATAGAACTAAGCCCCGGTAATTACTACCAACTGAAAATTTATTTTAACTAGCAGCAGGCAATATACCTACTTTAATTTTATGTCGTCCGGCTGCATGGATACATGGTTAGCATGCTGGTCTGTGGTCCAATGGGTCCAGGGAGTCCCAGGTTCGACTCCTGGCCGGGATTTTCACTTTCATTTGTTAATTCCTATGGCTCGGGAACTGAGTGTTTGTGCCGTCTTCGGCATTGGACTTCATGGATTGCAAAAAAAGAGGCGTATTTCTATTTTTCATCTATTCACATAATTCAATCGATTATCCATCCGACACACTTACACCGAAAAATGTATTCAGGACGCAACCGATTATTCTACGCGATATAACTGAATGATATTTGAAATTCATTTGATTATTTATTCCATTATTTAAATAACCGGATGGAAGCTATTTGATTTTTAAAAAAATATCCGACTACATCATCACTAGTAGGGTGGGCACATATCCATTCAAAGAAGAACTGGTCCTGCTCGTGAGGTTTGAGACTGGCCCAGATAGAGAAACCTATTCTTGCTAATCCTCTTCTTAGAATTCGTGAATTTTGATACTCGTGAGTTTTGAGACTCGTGGGTTCTGAGACGACACACTGATGGCCAATGGGTATTCTTTCTATAACTTTTGAAATGAATTCTGTAAAATTTCATTCGGATAAGATTTAGGTTGGCTGAAATAAAAAAAATAAGAATAAAAATGGAAATAGAAACATCACTACAGTCTAACTGGGGAAAGGAGCCCCCCATATTTCTCCAAATTGCCAAGTTCTCTCAGAATTAATGCCGATGCCCCAAGTGTATCTCTCCTGCTAAGCCAGCCTCTTACCCATTCCCTTTTTTCCTCATTTACTTCTTCTTCTAACGCTTCACTAACCTCTTGCAGTGATATGTTTGTAAATGCCTTTAAACACTTCCTTACGATGTGCTTACGTCTTGACATGGTGCTACTACTGTACTCTACTCTACTGTATGACTCTACTCCCGTATGAACGATACGAGTGTCAACTCTACCATACAGCGGTAGAGTAGAGTAACGTGGCTACTCTACTAACTACTCTACTCGCCTCGCTACTCTACCCGTGTAAACCAGCCCTAAAGGATTTATACAAAATGTTCTTGGTGGAACTTTCCTTTTGCTATAACAGCAAGTATGCAGCAGTGAAAAAAAATGATAATTTAGTAACTTACTGCCCGATAACTAAGTACTCCGCTGTAGTTTAAAATAATTTCTGCTGAAAAGTATGCAATATTGTACACATTAAGTCTTGTTAACATCAGATTCTAAAATTCTTGGTAATTTTATATATTATCTTGTAGAATTAATATATTTCAGTTACTTACTGTGCTTTTCAACTTATCCATCAAAAGCCCAAGCTGTGTCTTAAATTTAGAACCAACACTATCAAAGGCAAGTTTTCCTTTCTGTTGAGGTGTGTTTGTAGTTGAAAATAAACTTTGAAGGAATGGGTTTTTGCTCTCCTGGATTAAACCTTCTAGAGATGCATGAAGAGCATCGTTGTTCTTTTCAATGAACTGTGCCTGAAAAATGAAGAAATTTTAATCACAACCTTTCTATTGAAGTAGTTAAACAGTACATATAGTAATCTAGTGTGGGACATGTGCAGAGTTTTTATTTTTGTTTATTTTTTAACTAACTATTATTTTCAGAGTAAGAGAATATTGGTATAGAAGGGATTCTACAGATTCTTTAATTCTATAATAGAGAAAAATATTCCCAAATTCCCCTATTGAATCATTACTAAAACTCAAATCTACTGCACACTGTATTGAGATTTTCTGAATTTAAGTTTGTTTATCAGAAACTTCATATACATATAACTTTTATGCAGTTAATTTTCTTTACAGTTAATTCACAGCTCTACTGCAGGGCATATTTTAAAGTTGTAATTTCGACAGTAAAATTTTCAGCAATGAAATGGAATTTTAATGCTTGAGACAAGAATATCAGGATTCAGTCTTGTTTTCTGCTTAAGAAGTAAGGGTACCGTATTTGGAGACTGCTAACATATTATGAAGACCTCTACTGAGAGAAGAGCAGATCAAAGTTGACTTTGATTACGAGGTCTCAAAAGCCTGCACAATTCTTGCCATAATGGCATCTTTACTGAAAGATGTTCAAGATTATCAAGATGCAGAAGAAGGTCACATGATTGAATGATTTAAGCTTGACAAAGAAGATCTAGGCCACAGTAAAACTACTGCTGCAGACAAGAAGGAGGGATACTGACTGGAAGGTGATTAGGGATTTAAATGAGACTATGGAGTGGGTATGTGGGAAACTGTGAGTGAGATTTCTAGATCCTAATGGGTGGTTAGGATCTGCACTCAGATGGCCTTCACTTAAACCGCAGTGGTACATACAAGTTACGAAATTTGTTTAGAAGGGTTATAGGGAGGTACATTCACGGAAACAGGGTGGTCTAGGGAGTGGTGATAAGGGTACAGAGATCTGGAAGTCAAGTAGGGAAGTCAACTACTGTTGAACTGCAGAAGTACTGTAAAGAAAGGAATAGAATTATTTAACAGATATATACTTACCAGATATTGTAATAGGAGTTGAATCCTGGCTGAGAAATGAGATAATAGATGCAGAAATTTTCTCACGATACTGGAGTGTGTATTGTAGAGATAGGGTAGCAATGGTAGGAAGGGGAGTATTCATTCTGGTGAAAGAACTTGTAAGGTATGAAAAAGTTAAAGATGGCATACATTAAATTCTAGGTGTAAGGCTCATTTCTAAAGGTAATAGGCAACTTGATATCTTTGGAGTGTACATACCAGCAAAGGGTAGCACTGATGGTGATTCAGAATTATTTGATAAGATAATCAGCTATGTGGGAAATAATATGGAAAGAAATGTGATAGTAGCAGATCTGAATTTACCAACTGTCAATTGGGAAGGTAATGCGAACAACAGGAAGCATGAACAACAAATGGCAGATAAGTTAATATGGGAGAGACAGCTAATTCAGAAAGTGATGGAACCAACTAGAGGGAAGAATATTCTGGACGTGGTGGTGGTAAAACCAGGTGAACTCTATAGACAAACCGAAGTAATAGATGGTATTAGTGATCATGAAGCAGTTTTTGTCATACTTGAAAATAAATATCATAGAAGGGAAGGTCTTAAAAGTAGGACTATTAGGCAGTACCATATGCCTGATAAAACAGGTATGAGGAAGTTTTAAAAAAGTAACTATGATCGGTGGAAAATGGTAAATAACAATATAAACAGACTCGGGGATGGGTTTAAAGCAATTGTTGAGGAATGTGAAAACAGGTTTGTACTTTTAAAGGTGGCAAGGAATGGTAAAGTCGCCCACTATATTATAACAGAGAAGTAAAGAGACTGAGAGGAGGTGCAGATTGGAAAGAAATAGAGTTAGAAATGGCCGTCGAAGTAAGGAGAAATTGAAGGAACATACTAGGAAATTGAATCTAGCAAAGAAGTCAGCTAAGGATAACATGATGGCAAGCATAATTGGCAGTCATACAAATTTTAGTGAAAAATGGAAGGGTATGCATAGGTACTTTAAGGCTGAAACAGGTTCCAAAAAGGACATTCCAGGAATAATTAATGAACAAGGGGAGTGTGTACGTGAGGATCTTCAAAGGCAGAAGTATTCAGTCAGCAGTATGTAAAGATCATTGGTTACAAGGGTAATGTCCAGATAGAGAAGGTGACTACTACTAAAGAAGTATTAAAACTTACCTATGATAACAATGACATTTACAATAAGATACAAAACTAGAAAAGCAGCTGGAATTGATAAGATTTCCGGGGATATGCATGAAGGAGCTATACCAAATGAATGGAGAGTTGCTATAGTAGCCCCTGTGTATAAAGGAAAGGGTGATAGACATAAAGCTGAAAATTACAGGCCAGTCAGTTTGACATGCATTGCATGTAAACTTTGGGAAAGCATACTTTCTGATTATATTAGACATGTTTGCGAAATTAATAACTGGTTCGATAAAAGGCAGTTCGGGTTTAGGAAAGGCTATTCCACTGAAGCTCAACTAGTAGAATTCTAGGAGGATTCAGGAGGTCAAATGGATTGTATCGCGATTGACCTGTCTAAGGCATGTGATAGGGTAGATCATGGGAGACTACTGGCAAAAATGACTGCAATTGGACTAGTCAAAAGAGTGACTGAATGGGTGGCTATATTTCTAGAAAATAGATCTCAGAGAATTAGAGTAGGTGAAGCTTTAACTGACCCCTTTCCTCAAGGCAGTATTATTGGACCCTTATATTTTCTTATACCGTATGTATAAATGACACGAGTAATGAAGTAGAATCAGAGATAAGGCTTTTTGCAGATGATGTTATTCTGTATAGAGTAATAAATAAGTTACAAGATAGATTGTGAGCAACTGCAAAATGACCTCGATAATGTTGTGAGGTGGACGGCAAGCAATGGTATGGTGATAAACGGGGTTAAAAGTCAGGTTGTGTGTTTCACAAATAGGAAAAGTCCTCTCAGCTTTAATTACTGTATTGGTGGGGTGAAAGTTTGTTTTGGGGATCATTGTAAGTACCTAGGTGTTAATATAAGGAAAGATCTTCATTGGGGTAATCACATAAATGGGATTGTAAATAAAGGGTACAGATCTCTGCACATGGTTATGAGGGTGTTTAGGGGTTGTAGTAAGGATGTAAAGGAGAGGGCATGCAAGTCTCTGGTAAGACCCCAAATAGAGTATGATTCCAGTATATGGGACCCCCTCACCAGGATTATTTGACTGAAGAACTTGGAAAAATCCAAAGAAAAGAGCTCGATTTGTTCTGAGTGATTTCCGACAAAAGAGTAGCGTTACAAAAATGTTGCAATGTTTGGGCTGGGAAGACTTGGGAGAATGGAGATGAGCTGCTCAACTGAGAGGTATGTTACAAGCTGTGAGTGGAGAGATGGTGTGGAATGACATTAGTAGACGAATAAATTTGAGTGGTGTCTTTTAAAGTAGGAAAGATCACAAAATGAAGATTAAGTTGGAATTCAAGAGGACAAATTGGGGCAAATATTCATTTATAGGTAGAGGAGTTAGGGATTGCAATTAGTTACCAAGGTAAATGTTCAATAAATTTCCAATTTCTTTGAAATCACGAAGAAAAGGCTAGTAAAACAACAGATAGGGAATCTGCCACCTGGGCGACTGCCCTAAATGCAGATCAGTAATGATTGATTGGATTGATTGAAAAACATCAGGGAGATACTTTATAGGAATTTACAGTAGGAAGAGGATGATGCAGATTATGTAGAATGCAAGAATGATACCACACAAGACATGAATATTATGCATAGCCAAGCTGGTGTTGCTGTAGACACATTTTTGTCTTACATGGAGAACTGTGTTGACTTCTTCTTTATTGATGTTGCTTTCATCATAAATTTGCAATTTAATATCAAAAAGAGTGAGCAATCCTTAAAGAAAAGGATAAAAGACATTAATTTGTTAGTAACATAATAGCGGTGTGTGAGGAGGACCTGAAGACAATGTTGGAAGTAATGGACAGTATGTTTCTAACTGGATACAACATGAATAATTATGGATAAGACAAGAATACCTGTGGTAAGCAGATATCAGAGTGAAGCTAAAATAACTCTATATTGAAAACATGTCAGCAACGTTGAAGCGCTTACTTACTTAGGAAGCAAATAACAGTTGATAACAGAAGTAAAGGAGATCTGGTTAGGACAATTAAGCATGCTATGACAGCCTTCCGTAAGAAAGTTTTCTTCACACCTAACAACATCAACATGAGTCTAAGAAAACAACTGGTCAGGACCTACATTACGTGTGGAGCACGTTTCGCTATAGAGGTGAGATTTGGACATTAGGTCTGACAGGCAGAAGGAGAGTCAAAGCATTTGAGTTATGATGTTAGAGAAGAATGTTGAAGATATCCTGGACAGACAGAATTATCAATGAGAAGAATAGAAGAGATGTCATGCTTGAATAAAATCATGAGGAAAAATAGGAAGATATGGATTAGACACACAATCAAGCACAAGAGTCGACTGGCCACTATCTTACAGAATTCTGTAGAGGAAAGAAATTGTACAGGCAAGCTTAGACTGAAATACAGTGCATACTGTAGGACAGTGTTGAAAGTAATGGACAGGATACAACATGAAAATTGATAAAAACAAGACAAGAATACTTGTGATAAGCAGACATCATACCGAACCTGAATTACCTCTGCATGGGAAATATTTCAATAACATTGAAGTGTTTACTTACAATGACTGAACAAGAAAAGAATCTTTCTAACTAGTTACAGCATGAAAATGAATACAGACAAGAGAAAAATACTCGTGATAAACAGACACCATACTGGAGCTAGGCTGCCAATTATATGAGGAACTGAAGAGACTGACACAAGATTAGGGCTCTTGGAGAACCTTTTTTATCTTTCATATTTTGAAATTGTGTCCCATCAGTGATAACATAAAATCGAAGTATATAATTACACTTGCTCCTGATTATATAGCATCTCTTCTCTGGTAAAACCATGAGAGTACCTTTTACTAAGCAATACGTATTGTGGATTATTTGCATTTTTTGAAAATCTACAAAAGTCTGTACAATTATGATCATGAATTATCAGGAGTGCATTGTAATACTCTAAAATTCCAAGCCAATGTAGAATCTATTCTGAAAGAAGCATACTAATCCAGCACCATAATGCACTAAATGCTCTACATCAGAAATAACAAAGATCAAGCAGTTACTTACTGTCTGATAGCAGACAGCTCCAGCAAAATGTCGCACCATAAATCCTTCATCATCTCTTATCTCTCGATGACTCTTCAGCTTTGAAGTACGAGGAAGAGCAATACGGAAATGTCCAGCCCATGTGCGATGGACTTCTTGGGTGAAATGAACAGGGCTAGGTTTGGGTAGCTTAGACTCTTCATCCAACAGACCAAAGATGCCTGTTCCTTTGCTCTCAATTAGATCTGAAAAATTTATACAAACAAGAGTTAAATGACAACTGATCAGCATGGATAAGAATAGCATTTAAAAATCACACCAATTCAATTGCATGTCATATACTATAACATGATGTTAGGTATTATGGCATTACCGAAATTCATAATTTATTATGACATTAGCCTTTTAAGCGAAAGAACTAGAATTCATTATAGATAGGAGCATAAAATTTTAGTCAACTCCCTTCTACTGTCAAAAATGATCTGGAAGTATTGTTAACAGCAGCAGCATCTAAATGAAAATGGTTAGTTTAACCATTTTCCTTCATTATTTTGTCATAGGTACTGCTGTCAGTAAATGTGAACCATTTATTATTTCCCATGTTTTGTTGATTCCTTACAATAAAAAGACTAGTAACAGAACAGAGAGTATTTATCAAATTTTGTGCTGCACCCTTCAAAGTTCCTTAACAGACATTAAAAATGCTTGAAGACTATGATGAAATAGCAATTAATAAAAACAAGATTTATTATTAATATGACTGATTTGTTAATTCTGAAGAAGTTGCTGCAAATTTAAAGAGAACACTGTACCCGACAGGGACATGAACCAAGCAGTGGTAATCAAGGGGACACGTATTTCTTTGTCTGGTAGCAAGCTTGTGGGAACTCGAAGCTTGGAATGCCACGGGTATGGCCGAGCTAGGGAATCCCAAGCTGAAAATAAAGGAGAAGTCATCCCCACCTCATGTTGTTGCAGAGTGGGATAGGTACACTTTATAGCATCAAAATATGGGAGCCATCTTTAAATCAGCATTACCAACTTCGTCCTTTATAATGAGAGAATTATCAAAATTTATAATACTGCACTGTACTATGATTCAAGAGAGCTGTTCGTGATTTGAGAATTTATTTAGAGTGTGTGACATCCTTTTTGGTAATAATCCTCTGCTAAAAGAAGGAATACATGGTTATGTAACAGCAAAAATTTACAGGGGCCATATGTTATACGTCTTCACACTCTCTTGACAAGGGGAATCCTGTGAGTGAAGGTGAAATTGAAGAATTTATTACAGGAGATTCTACGATCGGATTTCGCACGAGTATACCTTATTTATATTATAAGATTATTGGTCACCTGGTTGTCGCACTATTGTGCCTCAAATACACTGAGAACAGGGTGTATAGAAATTTTGAGAGGGGGAGGCTTCTTAGTTAATGTAAGGCTGTAGAAGCGTCACCCCAGGGCAGTCGGTGTTTTCTTCTTGCAAGGGACGGATGTATGTCCAGATTGAGCTCCGAGTTCCTTTGTCTTGTGTACTGTTAAAACTGAGAAGAGGTAAAACAGCTTAATTCGAGTGGAATATGAAGCGAGTTAAGACACGAGATACAATTAAGTGCATAGTTAAATGTTGACGAGTTTCGAACAGAAAATTCAAGTTGTAGACTTATTATTATTATTATTATCATCATCATCATCATCTTCCTTCCAAGTATTGGGCCATGTGACCCGTTACGGTCTTGCATTTTACTTTTTGCAAGACTTGAAAGCAGTCAAATGTCCTTCCGACGGGTTGCTAGCCTGAAGGAAGTAAGACCATTGGTGGGGCTGCCACCTCTCAGCTAATGGACTAGCTGAAATCACAGCATTTCCTCCATAATGGATGTAACGGTTATACCGCCGTGACTCTGTCAACAGGGCTGGGAACAGGTTTTCATCTCGGGAAGGTGAGGTTGGCCTTTGGGCAGGAGAGGTTATGTCATAATCATCATCATCATCCTTCCAAGTACTGGGCCATGTGGCCCGTTACGGTCTTGCATTTTCTTTCCATCGCTTCATTGGACGTCCTATAGATCTCTGTCCTCTTGGCTGATAGCGTAGGATCTCCTTTGGTAGTCTTCCAGATTCCATCCTTTGAACATGACGTTTCCAGTTTTCTTGGTAATCATAGATGTAATTGATTACTGATTTCACATTCAGTCCCTTAAGCACATCTTCATTTCTTATACGATCCCATTTCGTATAGCCTGCTGTTCTGCGCATGAATGTCATTTCACGTGCTGTAATTCTGGAAATGTCTTGAGTTCTTAATGTCCATGCCTCACTGCCGTAGCAAAGGGTTGGTCTGGCTAAAGTGTTATAAAGACGTAAGCGAGTGTGTTTCTGGACAAGAGATGGCTTCATGATATGATTTATGATTCCTGTTGTTCTGGTAAATTTGGTTATTTTTGCAGAGATATCAATTTCTCCTTGGTAAGATAAATTGTATCCCAGATAATTGAATTCGTTGACTCTTTCCAAAATTTGATTATCTAAACAGATTTTACTCGGGATAGGGTCCTTCCCCTTAAAGGCCATTATTTTGCTCTTTTGTGGTGAAATGATCATGTCGAATTTTGAAGAGACTTTCTGTAGATTAAATACTGACCACTGAAGATCATCTTCTGATGATGCTACCATTGCAACATCATCAGCAAAGAGTATGGCATCTAGATGTGTGAGATATCTGCTGACTGGGATTGATCCATGCCTTTCATGCCTCCATTCCTGTATTATGTTGTTCATATAGATTATGAACAGCAAAGGAGAAAGTCCACAACCTTGTCTCACACCTCTGCTGATCGGTTTCCATTCAGTCTGATGATTACCTAACTTTATTGCAATAAGGTTGTCACTGTACATGTTGTATATGTTATCTATTAACTGTTGTGGGACATTATCTTCTGCTAAGATATTAAGAAGTCTGTTCCTGTTAACTAGGTCAAAGGCTTTCTTAAAATCAATAAATGCTATGTGAGTTTCCAAGTTAAATTCCCTGCGTTTTTCGACTAAGATTTTCAAGGTAAAGTAAGCATCAGCACATGAGCGCCCCTTTCGAAATCCATGTTGTTCATTTCCAATCACATTTTCATAATATCTGAATAATTTTTCTCTGACAATATTTGAGTAAATTTTGTAACCTGAGTTGAGTATACTTATCCCTCTGTAATTTCCACAATCTTTCACACTGCCCTTCTTATGAAGAGGAATAACTATAGCTTTTTGCCAATTCTCTGGTGGTCTGTTGCCATTCCAAATTAAATTGATGAATTTGAGAAATCTTTGCTTGAAGATGTCAGTGGAATACTTGAATAATTCTGCATTTATTGAATCTTCTCCAGATGCTTTTCCATTTCTAAGTTTTCTGAGTATTAGCTCCAGTTCTTTGAGTGTAATGGTTTCCGAAGACTTGTTAAGAGATGTTGGCAGAAGAAATGGCTCAATATTTGAACCTCTCCAAAGGTTCCAGAAATAAATGAGCCACTCCGTTAAAGGTATTGCATTAATGCGTATGTCTTCTTTTACATCATTATTTAGTTTCTTGAGTATTTTATAGGTCTGTGGTTGTGGTCTTGTTATATCAGTCTCCAGTTGTGAAACAAAGTTTTCCCAACTCTTTCTGTGCTTTTTCCGCACTTCCCTTTTTGCTATTGCTCTCTTGTGGTGATACTCTATTTTATCTTCTAATTTGCCAGTTGACAAAAAAATTTTATAAGCATTTCTTTTGTCTGAAATAACCTTTTCAATCTCTTCATCCCAGATTCTTAAACCCTTTTTCCTCTGCCATTTTTTCTTAACTCCCAAACTCTCAAAAGCAGACTGCTTTAAAATTGAACACAAATTAGACCACTCCATTTCCACGTTGTCACTAACTGGTGTCATCTGTGTAAGTTCATTAAGTCTGTTCTGGTACAGCCATTTTATACTGGGGTCTCTTAATAGGTTAACCTTGTAAGAAGTTTTAATTTCTTGTGTTGTTTGTGTGTTTCTTTTATACCATCTAGGCCTCAGACGAATAGGTGCTACTAATAGATAGTGATCAGTTTCCAATTCAGGGCCTCGATAGACTCTTGTATCCAAGACTAAATCTGCCAATTTACCATTACAAATTATATAATCTATAATCGATTTCTGATTTCGTGCAGACCACGTATACTTGTGGGTGTCCTTGTGTGGGAACATTGTGTTCATAATCGTTAACTGATTGAAGACAGTGAAATCTATTAATTTCGTTCCATTGTTATTACGGGTTGTTTCTCCATGGATTCCGATGTGATTCTGAATTTTCTCATTAGGCCTACCAACTCTGGCATTAAAGTCTCCCAGTAATAGTAGCATATCTTGTTTGTTAATTTTATTGACTATCTTTTGCAGATCATTATAGAACCCATCACTTTCGTTTGAATTGCCCTCCACTGGAGCGTATACCCCTATAACTGTAAGATAACCCCTGAATAGTTTTAGTCTTAATTGGATAATCCTTTCATTCCAAAAAGTGTAGTTATCAATTGTTGATCTTAATCTTTTGTGTACCATGAGCAGTACACCCGCCTGTGCTCTAGTAACTCTGTCAACCCCACTGTAAAACTGTAAATAATTTACTGTCTCTTTTGATCCCTGAAGCTTTCTTTTTGTTTCTGAAATGGCTGCAATTAAAATGTCTTTTTTTGCGAGAATGTCGTCCAGCTGGTCATCTTTGTGTGAGATACCTTGTACATTCCAGGTAGCACATCTAAAAGTATTTTTCTTCTTCCAATCTTTGTCCATTTCACTGTCCTTTTCAATGCCAGGAGAGGTTATGCATTCCACAAAAATTTAATTTTAGATAATATACAGAACAATAACAAATAGGTTAATATGCCAAGTTCTTCATGATATAGATAAAATACATATAAAGTGTATAAAATATCATAATTTTAAAATATTCACCGTATGAGGAAACTTCAATCTTCAAAGAATATAAAAGACTTGTTTATAATAACCATAGCAACTGTCACTAATCCTTCACAGCACCATAATTTTCATATTTTCCAAAAAAACTACTATAAAATTCAGGACACCAGTAAGTGTATATTACAAAGATGACTTTTAAGTTTCATAACAACAGCATCAAATCTATATCAATTCAGAAAAAACAGAATTATAAAAGTACTAATACAGAGCTTCTCATACATGTAATGATATAGTCATGGCCACCTACAATTATAATCTATTATTATTATTATTATTATTATTATTATTATTATTATTATCATTATTATTATTATTATTATTATTATTATCATTATTATTATTATTATTATTATTATTATTATTATTATTATTATTATTATTATTATTATTACACCTGTCACTCAAGACAAAGGAGGAAGACGTCATAGTACAAGCATTACTATGGTTTATGATACAGGGTTTAACTCAGAGTCGAACCATGAATAAGAGTTGTATGGTACATGTCGGAATACCCTGTATTAATTTTCTTTGATTACGGGGCAATAGAATCAATGATCAGGTCAATTAGTGTGTGGTGATGCAGATGAACTGAGTGGGTACTAACTATGTGTGTATCTACTCCTAGATACTGAAGATTTCCAGTGCCAAGGACGATGGAAATTAGCGGTCGCAGCCAGCAGATGGTATCGACAGTCATCAACATGGATATGAACCAGAACTAAACCCACAGGGTGGACGTCCCGTAGCTGACCAAGATGTTATCCTGGGATAATAAGGCTGAGTAATACTATTCTATTATGCATGATGTAAAGGGGTACGGATAATTCTTTTATAATGTTGTAGCTATTAATTGATAGGGATTTTAGTTTTTTAAATTGTAAATGTGCCATGGCATGGCACAGAGTTTTTTAGTAACAAGTCTGAGTGACTTAACTTGTAAATATGGATAAATTTATTTGTGGGGAGGTTTGCTTTTCTTTTCATTCTACCTTTCTGTGCAGTTGTTTTCAATATAATGGTTAGTTTTATTAGTTTGGGGATGGATTGTATAAGAGGGGCTGGTATTCAACCAGTGAACCTATCATGCATGCCGAGTATATTAGTGTATATTAAGCTGTGTGAAAGAAGAAATGTAGCTGTGAAATTGCCTAGAGAGCCGAACCATGACCTCCAATGAAATATTTAGCTAGGGCCCATTTTCATTTTGATTGTGTTCGTTTAGCATGTATTTTGATAACTGTAGGACCCTATTTACACTATGAATCATCTGAAATTATTATTGTGCTTGTTTACTAACTAACGTGTTTCTGTTGTCATGACATAAGGGTAAAGTGACAAATTAATGACCACGTAGGTCACATACACTCTTCAGGTAGAGATTGGGTCCATTTTAAAAGATCCATGATAATAGTAAAAAATAAATAATAGAAGCCGGTGATTTGGAATTCAGATTTCTGTGTTTGCTTGATTACTATTTGACCAGCTGCGTGTAAGATTGTGTGTGTAGATAAGTTTGCTGACAAATGCATCAGGCAACGAAGTTAGGATGGATTTGAAGTCAGGACTCACAGTATGAAATATTTGAAGTCAGATTGTGTTTGTACACATGTGGAGGCATATGAATTGAGAGATGAATTATGAATCATCTCAGTGTAATGAGGGAGTTATTTTACGTTGCGATTTGATGTGAAAGTGTTATTTTGAAGGGACGATCTTGTTCTCCCTTGACAGTGGTGGGTTGTCCCTCTGTCATGCTGAGAGGGTGGCAGACCAGGAATCCCGTATTTATGAGCGAGCCACATTCTTTTTTTGTATGTGTCCCTGCGGGAAGTCCTATTGATTTATTTCCTCAGCTGATTTAGATAGATTTTGGAAATCTGTGACTCTTTTTTTTAATGTGTTCTTGCAAATAAAATCATTAGTAGGGCTTTCAGGATCCCTGGAGACATCATGGACCCAGGTTTGGCTCCAGGCGTGTGAACAGCAGTCTCACAATGTTGGGACAGATGACTAGTGTTTCACCTGTATTGTGTATATAAATTTATATTTCTAGTGAGTGTTTATTGTGTATTGTGTTGTGATGTCATTCAGCATCAACAATGGTGTCTCCCATTGGTGCGGCGAGTTAGTGTATACGGGTGAAGGTTCGATTAGAACCCAAAACCTCTGAAGTTTGTATTGTTTGTATTATATTATTTACGGTTATTTCATTGGGAAATCAATTTGTGTTAGATTGGGTGTCGCTCAGATTTGTTTACATTTGAGTATTATGATTTTGTTTGCCCAGTAAAATTGGGAATAGCTTCAGTGATTAATGCTCAATATTCCATACACGTGCAGTCATGATATAGTTCTTTAATGAACGGTAGTACTCGGTCTTATCCCTCAAATATAATATTTTTCAACACTCCAAAATGATGTAAAAATCAATTCATGAACTTGCCTTTTGTATGTGCATCATTCTTCATCATCATCATCAGCATTCAATAAACCCCTTTGATTTGTTTAAAACTTTAAAATATTGTTCTCATTCTATTGTAATTATGATGCCCGTATTCTCCTACCCTTTGTGCCACTAAGTTATTTCTACATATTTGATGCCCACCTGATTTCAACCCATTAAACGACCCTGTAGATGTAACGCTGGAGACCCTAGGGGTAGGGGGCGGGTGCAACACTGAAAAACTTTATAAAAAGCCTTCTAAATGATTTCCACATGTTGGCAGGAGGAGTCATTGTCCAAAGAAACAACACTGAATGAAAAGTTGTATTTAAGGAGGTAACAAACTAATTCTAGGCACTTCTTGACTCTACTGATAGATGATTTATAACTCAATAACATACAGTTATGTATGTAAGAAGAATTTTCCAATTTCGTATTGATAGTAGAGAAAGGTGGTTGAAAACAAAAATCAAGAATAATATAATTAGGAGAAACCTGGATTGGAACACAGTTAAGGAGGAATAATAGTGGTCAGAAAGAGAAAGATGGAAAGGTGTCATAAATGTCCCAATATGGTGGGAGCTGGGTGATGGAAATGGATGATGATGATGATGATGATTAGAGAAAATTGTGTCTCAGAAACTTCTGATAATGCACTGAACAACTGTGATGATTCCATGTAAGCATAGGAAAAGAGTTAAAAATTATGTTGATCTCCGGATTCAAACACAAATTCTCCTCCCATAATACTAAAAAATTTCACTGAAAAGATAGGAATCTAAAATATAATCAAAATGCTGTTGACTGTCAAATTTATAACAACATACAAATAAAATAATTGCATTCCTTGATGCTTTTTAAAGTAAAATAATCATATGCCAAAGGGTTAAGAGGAATAGAATAAAGAGGTAAACCTCAACACTTACCAATACAGTCTTGATTATCTGTGAATTCTATCTTAGGAACCTGAAGTGCTTCTTTTTGGTAAAGTTCCTGCTCATCTTTCAGTATTCTCTCATTAAAGAATTGCTGTAGCTTCTCATTACAGTAGTTGATACAGAACTGCTCAAAGCTATTCACAGTGAAATATTCTGAAACAACAAAGTGACATTTGATCTCCAACCCTTTACTACATATAAATACTGGTATATTAAGCACATAAGTACATTTTTTTTTTTACAATTGGCTTTACGTTGCACCAACACAGATAGGTCTTATAGTGATGATGGGATAAGAAAGGGCTAGGAGTTGGAAGGAAGCGACCGTGGCCTTAATTAAGGTACAGCCCCAGCATTTGCCTGGCGTGAAAATGGGAAACCATGGAAAAACCATATTCAGGGCTGCCAACTGTGGGATTCGAACCCACTATCTCCCGGGTGCAAGCTTACAGCCGCGTGCCCCCAACCGCATGGCCAACTCACTCGGTATATAAATACAAAATGTCTCTTTTGTATTCATGTGCTATACACTGTCATGCCAGACAAACTGGCTGGAAGGCATAGCTGAAGTATTTTGAACCAGCAGCAGTTCATTGCATTTCTGGTGTTCTGAAATCACATGTCTCATGCTTCATTTGTAGGAGAAATTGTCATTAGCATGATTTCATTTTAAGGTGGATTGCAGCTTGCCAGAGAGTGACTCAAACACTATGATTCTGGAGCCATTCATTATGGCACAAGATGCTGTTGCTCTGAGAGAAACCATGTTATCAGGCAAAGGACAAATCAATGAAACCAGCTCAGGCGACATCATCTTTTGGAAAAGTAAGGAAGCAGGAGAACCACGTATCTATGGTGCTGGATTTGCAGTGAAGGAACATCAGATCCCTCCTACTGCAATGAAAGACTCATGACTTTTCAAATTCCTTCCGCTAGAGATTGTTTCATCGCCTTTGTCCCCGCCTATGCTCTCACGTTAAATCGTGATGAAAATTCCAAGTTCTATCACCAGCTGAACAGTGTTCTTGCCAAGACAGCTACTAAAGATAAACTTTTATTGCTTGGCAATTTTAATGCCAGAATGGGAAGAGACAATTCATTATGGGGGGGAAGTCATGGGTAATCAAGGTATTGGAAACTGCAATGTAAATGGACAAGTACTTCTTGGTCTGTCTGCTAAGGACAGGCTCTTTATCACCAATATGCAATTCTGCCTATCTAATCACTTTAGGACCATGTGAATGCACCCACACTCCAAACACTGGCATCTTACTGACTATGTCATTACTTGGCAGTGTGTTAAAAAAGATGTTCTGTTTTACGAGGAATGCATGAAACACAGTTAGCCGACTAAGGGTTTTTATACTTCTTAAACCACATTCTTACTTCTCGAACCCTTCCAAGAGGAAATTCATTATTACCAAACTTCAGAATAGCTGTGAGTACCATTTCCCAAAATGCTATTTTAGATCAGCTAAATAAAAATGTGGTCAATATAAAAGATGTTGAACTAGAATGGACCACATTAAAAAACACCATTAAAGAGATAGCAGAGAGGATCATTGGTGTTCATGTAAGCAAGATAAAGACTGGTTCAATGATATTAATGAAGAAATTCACAGCCTCATCAGTGCCAAGAGAGAGACATACCTATCCTTTTCAGGAAATTAATAAGGCTCTTGATAGTCTGAAACCAAGAACGACACCTGGATCCAACAACATTTCCCTTGAGTGCATTCAAAGTGAAGGCTTAACTCTGAAAAAAAAAAAAAGAAAAAAAAAAAGGCTCTTCCCTCTGATCCTTTTAATACAGAAAATCTGATAGGTCCCTGCTAACATGAAGAAGTCCACCATTGTCACCATTTTAAAAAAGAAGGCGATCAAAGCACCTGTGGCAATTACTGTGGCATATCCCTGCTTTCCATAGCTTGTGTTGAATCATCTCCAGACACTCTGAGAAGTTACAGAAGTGCAGAGAACAATAAAAAGCCTTTACTTTTAATGTTCTATGATCTGGAAAAGGCCTTTGATGCAGCAACCAGAGAAGCTGTGTGGATGGTTTTAAGATGGTTTGGCTGCCCTGAACACATTGCAAGTTATAAATCTCATTCCATATTGACGGTTATCACTTTACAAATGAAAATATTTATAAAATCCTCCTTATCAATACAAATCAAGTCATCTGTTAGATGAAACAAAGTCTATACATTTTCAGCCTAATCTCGTCCGACTCGTTGGCTGAAAGGTCAGCGTACTGGCCTTCGGTTCAGAGGGTCCCGGGTTCGATTCCCGGCCGGGTCGGGGATTTTAACCTTCATTGGTTAATTCCAATGGTCCAGGGGCTGGGTGTTTGTGCTGTCCCCAACATCCCTGCAACTCACACACCACACATAACACTATCCTCCACTACAATAACATGCAGTTACCTACACATGGCAGATGCCGCCCACCCTCATCGGGGGGTCTGCCTTACAAGGGCTGCACTCAGCTAGAAATAGCCACACGAAATTATTATATAGCCTAATCTCAAGGCCATCTTCAGTAGCAGAACAATAATTACATAATACACAAACAAATTAAAAATCATGATGAAGTGAAATGACAGTGTTCATGATTAGTGAATTAAAAACATATTGAGGTACAAAGTCCTCTCGTCTGATAGGTCGTTCTTGAATTGTCAAATAAAACTTGCTGACTGTTAAAATGAAAACACTGTGCTAAGGAGTGTAGTGAGACCATCAATACCATGGATTAAAACATGTGTAACATCTGTAATGAGAAAAAGGACTTATGAGTGGATGAAAAACAAGTTAAAAAATAACGTAAGAAAAGAAAACCCATTTTAACTTACTTGTAAATAAAAGTTGTCGTCTCGAATGGAAATGACCTTGTCAGCCTTTAGTCACATTGACAACTAAGCCTGTGTGTGGCTTACTGTGTATCTGTGTCAATGTGGTTGGGAGGGGGAATGGAGAGGGAGGGGCGAGGAGGGAGGGACGATGTGAATCACGAGAGGAGGGTGTTGACGGAAGGGCGGGTCTTGTTCTAGAATGTTGGTAGTGAAACTCGCTTTTATTAATGAATTGTTCACAGATGAGCGGGACAAAGGTTTCCAATAAAATATTTTTCTTTTCATTGATTTCATTCAAGTTGTACACGGGATTGTTATATTGATCGATATCTATATACATATTCTCTAGTATATTAAGTAAGGGACCTTTCTGTTCATAATGCAGGATCTTTAAATCTTGGTCAATTGTTGTGTATTTATGATTTTTCTCTCTACAATGTATGCTCATGGCTGAGTAGCGGTTGTACATTAGAGCACTGAGGTGTTCGGAGTAACTAACATTGAAGCTGCAGGCTGTTTGCCCAACATATGTTGAAAGACATGATTGGCATTTTAATTTGTATATCCCTCTCCATTCCCCCTCCCAACCACATCGACACAGATACACAGCAAGCCACACACAGGCTTAGTTGTCAATGTGACTTGAGGCTGACATGGTCATCTCCATTCGAGACGACAACTTTTATTTACAAGTAAGTTAAAATGGGTTTTCTTTTCTTACATTATTTTTTAACTTGTTTTTCATCCACTCATAAGTCCTTTTTCTCATTACAGATGTTACACATGTTTTAATCCATGGTATTGACGGTCTCACTACACTCCTTAGCACAGTGTTTTCATTTTAACAGTCAGCAAGTTTTATTTGACAATTCAAGAACGACCTATCAGACGAGAGGACTTTGTACCTCAATATGTTTTTAATTCACTAATCATGAACACTGTCATTTCACTTCATCACGATTTTTAATTTTTTTGTGTATTATGCAATTATTGTTCTGCTACTGAAGATGGCCTTGAGATTAGGCTGAAACATGTATAGACTTTATTTCATCTAACAGATGACTTGATTTGTATTGATAAGGAGGATTTTATAAATATTTTCATTTGTAAAGTGCCCTGAACACTTCGTTGAATTGATCCAAGTACTCCATGATGATGTGTTTGGGTAGGTGCTGTACCAGAATGAAACACTAGAAGAATGCCCCATTATTAATGGGCTTAAACAAGGTTGTATAATTGCACCAACACTCTTTGTCCTGTACCTGGCAGGCATTCTCCATGAAACATGTCTACGAACAACATAGGTGTGGAACTTAAGTACAGATTTGATCGATGACTATTTAATCAAACCAGACTCTGATCAGAAAGGCTTACAAGTCTAACCCATATAAATGACATGCAATATGCAAATCCTTCTCCAGCTTATACACCTGACAGGCTGTAACTGTCAGTTAACTGTTTTAGTACGGCATATGAACGATTTGGCCTGACCATCAACATTCCAAATAATGAGATTACTTGGCAAATGTATTTCATATCGTCGCTGCCGGGACAAAACCTCCTATGTGAAATATTTTAGCTTAGAACTTTGGCCAGTAAGGTTCTGTCATCTAAGGAGCAATGTTGTGTGAATACTGTCAAGGCATTCTCGCTCTTCATAACACATGTGTTGCGGGTTAGTATATCTCCAAAAATATTATCACATAGGAGGTTTTGTCCCGGCAACGACGATATACTAAACCACTACCTTTTACATGTTTTTCCATATGAGTTCACATTGCATTTTGGCTAATCAACAACAGTAAAATCATTACTGAGAAATTATTTTCAAGCATGAATAAAGTATGAAGTTTGGTGATGGTTATTAATATTGTTGTCCAGCTACTTGGCTGAATGGTCAACATAGTTGACACCTTCAATTCAGAGGGCCCTGGGTTCGATTCAAGGTCAGGACAGGGTTTTAGCCACATCTATGAATTAACTGGGAACTAGGTGTTTGTGTTCCTCTTAACACACATCTTTATTTATGTATAGCACAGTACCAACCACCAATAGCGAATGCAACTCTCCACATCTATGTATTTTTTTTTTTTTTTTATGAAAACTAAAGTCAGTCAGTCTGGCCATTCTATCCGGTCAATTTCCTTCATTTTTTTAAACTGTAAGGTATTCATGCACAGATTTGTCATCAGGTACTATAAATCACTTAACTTCTGCCTTCCTCAAATTATTTGATTTTTTCAATTTTTTGTCTCTTTGAAGCAATCATATCTTTGGTTCTAATTGAGGTACGGAGTTAGTTTTGGCCTAAGAACACTCAGTTGATCAAGCTCTTTCATTTCAGCTCTTAACTATTCAAACTGGTTGATTCTGAGGAAAGTTATGAGTGCACATTCAATTTGACATCTCATTTCTTCAACATTTTTTCTCATTGAAGCAATCATATCTTTCGTTCTAATTGAGTCACACAGTTTGTTTTGGTCTAAAAACACTCAGTAGATCAAGCACTTTCTTTTGAGATAATAACTACTGTACTTAAATTGGTAGATTCTGAGAAAAGTTATGAGTACATTTGTCTCCATGACGAAGATCTTTGAAGGACTTTTTAACAGTTCGGCATGTAGTGTTGTTCCAAGGAACGTTTAATTCAATTTCTTTGTGTAATGTATTTCAAGTGTTTTGTTGACATAATATTACATTCTATTACCACAGCAGATCATGTGCTTTATTTCATTAACTTGAAACTTTGCAAATACATCCGTGAGGATAGTAATGAACAACACCATACTTTGTACATTGCAGGCGGAGCCAGCGGGAAACTGCTAGTAGGGTTATTATCAGAAAAGGCATCCAGCCATAAAATGGGGATTAATTATAAAGTTACATTGCAGCCAATGGCCATTTATAATAGAGTGTTTAGTGACACAATGAACTATACAGGTGCACAGATACATATGTTTAGTTCAGTCAAAGAAAACTTCAATTTGTTGCATCTAAGGGCATGGTATCTGTCACACTACCGATGACACCACATACATATACACTGTGAATCTGGTACATGATACTTCTTAAGTTGGCAAACCTTGTGATGAAAAGGACGCATGGCAAAATGAGTTACTAAGTGTCTCAGTTTGTACCCACTGTTACTAATCCACTGGGATTAATCCACATGAATTGCTGACCTCAAGTATTTGGGAAACGGCAGGAAGGTAGAAGAAAAAACAATGCAGTTTCAGACCACAGAGGGGCTGTCAAGACTAGATTTTCAGTATGCGACAAGTGACGGAAACACTTCACACTCGTACATTTCTATTGCTACATGATAAAGCATAGAATCGTGGATATGTTTTTGGGTTTAGAAGACATGAGAGCAAGTTCATAACCACAATTCTATGTTTTTATGTGAAACAGAGAAAATGTACAAGGGCAAAGTGCGAGTGTCTGTAATAGAGTACGGGAGTGTTGAAGGTTCAATTGAGTATTTTTATGAAGAAAAAAATACCATACTGATGGCATGAAACAAAACTTTATTTACACATTAATGTATAGACATAGGATTGGATAGATTAGGAAAAGTACAAAAAGTACTGAGTTAAAAGCATGAATACAGTCAGGAAGGTTAAAAAAAAAAGGGAAATAAACACCTATAGACAGAAAATTTCAATTTGTTTCCAGATCGTCTTTGCAGTAAAAGAGAAAAAACTTGGTGTATTCACATTTTTATTTTTTATTTATTTTTTCATAAGGCAGAGAAAATGAATATGAAAGCTGATTGTGCGAACAGGTACAAATAATGAACTAAGGGAAATGTGGTGTGGTGCTGTACATGATTAGAAGAGGTTATATTACATAGAAGACATGAATTTTACAGTGCAGATTAAGAAGTAGAAGGACATCTAGGAGACTATGGTTGGACTGATAATTTAAGTAAGAGGTATAGAAGGAGAGCCACAGAACTAGCTGTAAATGGATAGGCTCATAGTTCATTAACAGAGGATTACAGTCTGAATACCAAAAGTCCTGAAATTGCTGATGTGTCTGTATATTAATCTGGGTATTTGATGTTTTCACACAGCATTATTCTAAAGAGATGAATTGGAGAACTGGTTTTAAAAGGGACTCAGTATTTTGATTCCAATATTGTCACCACTGTGAGGCATGATGCATATTTTATAATAAATATCAGTACCTATAAAAATAATTTTACACCTTCTTGTATTTACTGTAAATGCTCTAAGCATTACTTGGTGTAAAGTTCTATATGTAGAAACTTGTTTAGAGTTTTCATTACAAGCCAGTATATCTACTGACATAAGGCTGGTGTATTTGAATACCTATATGTACAAACTTGTGTAGAGTTTTCCTTATAAGCCAGTAAACCTACTAACATAAGGCTGGTGTATTTGAATACCTGTAAATACCACCAGACTGAGCCGCAATCAAACCAACCAACATGGGTTCAGAAGGCCAGTACTTATACCGTCTGAACTATTCAGACTGACAGGTCTTATCACTCACGAGGTACCTGCTGTAGTGGGGTAATGAATTCAAGAGCATGTCAAGCAACAAAAATTCATTAAAAAATGACAATCATTCCTTCCTCACCAGGAAAGTGTAACAGCCTTCATGCTGAAACCTATCTTGAAAATTTGATGACATAACTGATGTTCTATGAGAAGAATGCATCCAAAAATTTAGCTTCGTGTTACCACTTCAAGACCCTGAAAGTTTTAAGGTAGGTTTCATATGAAGAGTGTGACACTTCCCTTGTCAGTTGTTTTTCATTACTATAAGCATAGTGTATATTATATTATTACTATTATTGGTTTTACGTCCTGCTAAATACTGTTATGGTTTTTAGAGACCATTGTGTATCTAGACTTCAGAGATCATTCTATGAGCATCCTTATTCCTAACAATACATTGTGAACAGATATGAGTGAAGCATTATCAAACTGATTTTTAAAATGTACCTGAATAAAAATGAATAGAAATGTACAGTGCAAGCATACATTTATGATGCGTCTATTAAACTCCATGCTAGAGTCAGCAATAAATTAGTTAAAAAGAACATACCAAACCCAGCAATGTCAAGAACACCAATGTAGTAACTTGAAGCCTTGAAGGGAATTGATTTGTTGATTCGACAGATTATGTAATCAAATAATTTGCTGTACACTGCTTTCGCTAATGCATCTCTGGCACTATTGGCTTCATAAATTTTCAATGGAACCCTGAAAAGATAGAAAGACAATATTTAAATTTCTTAGACAGCAGCTAACATACAGTACTATACTATCATATCCCTGATTAAAGTCTTTGTTGAACTGTAGATAATGGAAAGGAACAAGCAAGTGACAAATCAAGTCATATACGGTACATAAAGATACTGTACGTAGAAATTGAAAGATTAGCACAGGATAGGGTGGCATAGAGAACCAGCAAGCCAGTCTATGGATTGATGATGACAACAACAACAACAACACCAATAACAACAACAACAAAAATGTTCTAAATTTCTGAATTACTCTGTGATCAAATGAGGATACTTAAAAGGACAGTCTGCAAACTCATTTCCTAATAATTCTCTTGTGTGTGGTAGATTTTGAAGCAGTCAACTCTATGCAGGGGTGGTTTTGACATGCAAGTTTCAGAAAATTATAAAGTCGTCTTCTGCTTTTTTGCCCTGCATACTACTACACATGGATTTGTCCAAGATCCTTCAGCCGTTCTTCCCAAGAAGTGGGGTAACCCATTTAGCCATTGCATTGTTGGTCCTTCAGACACATGACTCCTGCTGGATTTAACAGTTGGTGGACCAGGATCAAAATTACTCACACCTGTTCAGGCAGAGCCAGTTGCATGTGCACTACAGTCTGTATGGTCACTTGTTCCACATTCACGTTCACTACCGCTGCCGGAAGAAATCTCGGGAGAGTGACCTCCACTGTCACTAAATGACAATTATGAGACTTTGCTGCCACTTTCATTAACTATTGCCTATATTTCATCACTTGTGATTACTTTTTGTTTAGCTGTTTTGCCAAAAATACAAAGAAACCCACAGTCAACAAACTCAGCTGATAACGCACAAAGAAACCTATCTAATATCGTCGTAACTCTAGCATCCTGCTTTACAATGTTTGGAAAAACAGCTTATGCCATCTGTTAATTATTTAACTACTTGAACTCAGGGAGCCAGTAACATTTCAAAATATTGTGCACGCCCATATATGCATTTCTGTGCTCGATGATACGGACAGGTAACACATATATAGGTTTTCACCCAGGTAAGGTTAAATATCTGTAGCATTCTAGTGGATGTATGTTTCACTACTGGCTGTTTCCTTATAGACACTGACAACACAAATTACCATCTTTCCACTGACATGCATGTTGACATCGTCTGATGAGGATTCCTATAACTCTTTGAATGCCTTGAAACCTCTTACAACTCGTAATTACTTGACTTGGTGTCACTCTGAAATACGATAGTGCATGGTGCAGAAGCATGGCATGGTGCAGTCTTAATGAAAGAGAAGTAATTTTCAATAAATCAGACGATAACAGCACTGCACCAGACTGAACTGAGCCAAGCGAGAGTGAGCGCATAACATAAGGTATGGGAGGGCATGGTGCACATGACCAAGTAATGGACGACAAAAAAGCACACCCAAGTACAAACCATCTTTCTCATGAACTAATTGCCCTATTAACCTGGGATTTTGCTACATGAATCTTTTAACTATTGCTTGTGGTTCTTATGCTCAACATTCTGAAGGCAATGATTACCTTAGTTTTCATTGCATTGTGAAATAACCAATGTAAATACAAGAATATTACTTTCATTCTGTATAAAACATGGAAGGTCTCTTCTCCATTAGTGAACTATAATGCCAATGAATGCAAACTACATTCTTTTGAGTCTCTACTGTAAATGTTTGAAAATATCTGAGCTAAACTGTTGTAACAGTGAATTTTTAGAGAGATTGCTGCATTTTCTTAGTGCTCACAACTGAATCACCTCCATCCACTGAGTAAAGTGGCACTCAAATGTTCCCTATTGCTGAGGGTATGGAGTCTTGGTCTGCAGTTTTAGCAGGTGGCTCTATATAGTCACCATAAATTAATCCATCCACAAGGGACCTGAAAAGCAAACTCTTTGTCCTGATCGTGTTGTGTACTTTCTGGGAGGTGATGATGCATCGGGTAAGTAAGATGTAAGAGGAGTGCTAGGTTTACAGGATGAAGTGGGGATAGTAAATGTGTCAGGTGTGTTGGTGCAGGTAGGAACAGCGATGTTTGTGTCTTTGTATGCAGGCTTCACACAGTCTGTACTCACTACTATTTCCTTGTTTCCAATCATGAGTGTCAAGGTCTTCTCATTACGGCTAACTACAGGGTAAGGACCAGAGTACGGGGGCTGCAAAGGAGGTTTTACGTGGTCAGTTTTCAGAAAAACATGGGAGGCTGTTGCCAAGTCCTTGAAGATGAATACTTTCTCTTTACTATGGCAAAAGCCAGGAACAGGTCTGAGTTCAGCCATTACTGTACCTTCCTTAGTTCATTAGCAAAATCAGAAGGGTCAACTGAAGTAGAAGAACCAGGAAGAAGCAACCATCTTTCCAGGGAGGCATAGTGGTTCCCCAAAAACTAATTTGGCAGGAGAAGCTTTCAAATATTCCTTTAGAATTGCATGCATACCAAGCAATACCAAGAGAAAGGCTTTAATCCACATTGCACCATGACACATCAGGAAAGTTTTTAACTGTCTATGAATATACTCCACCATACCGTTAGCGCATGGGTGGTAACTGCAAGTGATGAATATCATCATTGATCCATATTGAAGATACTATATGTAGGATGCTAAAAAGTTTATTGTGTCACCTATTCAATACATTAGAAATTTTAAACATTTAGGAATTTATTATTATTTCTATATGAGATATGTTTCGCCCTTCTTTGAGGGCATCATCAGTCATAGTACTACCTCAAGTATTTACAATTTAATTATAAATCAGGTACCTGATTTATGCCTTGAGGTAGTATTATGACTGATGATGCCCTCAAAGAAGGGTGAAACATGTCTCATATGGAAATATTAATAAATTCCTAAATGTTTAAAATTTCTAATGTATTGAATGGGTGGTAACTGGTCGTTAGAGATTTTCGTTGTATCGAATTGTGTCATGAGTTTGAAAAAGAGGGTAGACTCAAATTATCTTCCTTGGTCGGTAGTTATATAGGTAGGAAGACCAAATAGGGAGATCCATCCACTTAGTAGGGTATCGGCTTTTTCTTTGGCAGTGATGCTACGCATGGGCCAAGCATCTGGCCAGCGGGTAAATCTATCAGCAGCAGTGAGGAGATAATGATAGCCTTCGCAGACAGGCAGTGGACCAACAATATCCAAGC